>NC_057395.1:56961498-57315507 GCF_019320065.1 Cervus canadensis
ACTTGTCTGAGCAATAATACCGGTAAAATTAAAATCCCACAGGATTCAGGGACTAGTTTTGTATTTTCTAACACACAATGAAATATTTAACAGTATAAATTTAAAACTTCCACCTGTGTACTGTGTGGAGTCATCTGAAGGGTGACGCTCTGGGAGAGACAGCTGAGAGTGTGAGGAGCTCCAAGGGGAGGAAGGGAGGTGTCATCAGACCTGTTTGAAAGCTGAATTCTGGAAGCACACAACAGGCCTCTGGTCCTCCTGCCAGATACCAAGCACTTAATAACCCATGGGTGAGTGAGATGGATGTCTATTTTTAAGGACCTTACGGGGCAGAAGTGGAGATGGAATTCTAGGCAAAACCCGGGGAATACTGAGCATCGCTGAGCGCTCGAACAAGATAGAGGGAAATGGAGGTGAGCTCCGAGGCCGTGAGAGGGTCCTGCAGAAAGATGGGGTGGGCTTGATGGGTGTGAAGGGACACCATGAGGCTGACACCCTAAAGCCAAAAGGTGTGGGCTGCTGAGAGGGACAGTTCTAAGAAGTCTGAGGCAGGATTCTGTTGGCTCAGGCAATGGTGTGTGTGATGAGCTATTCAGGAACTTTCAAACTGTACCTCTGCTCCTTGATTTTCAGAACAAGTAACATGCTCACAGGCTTCATGACCCACAGTGCAGAGCGGGTGCACTGGACTGAACTGTCTCCCCCACACCCCTCTGTCCAGCCACTCAACTCCTCGCCCTGGAAACTATCTCATCTGCTTCTCAGGTCGCCTTTCTGATACGCCCATGGTTTACACAGTGTATGTGTATGCAGTTTCCCCTGCAACCTTCTTTATTAACACAGATGGTAGAACATAAAACATACTTTTGATTATTTCACCCTGTGCTACAACCTAGGAGGTCATCCAATGTAAGTACGGAAGTTTTCTCAAGCTGGCCTTTCCCCCTGTATCACAGTCTATCAAGTGATTATACTATAAATTATATAATCAGACCCCTGCTAATCAACAGTGCTGCAATTACTAACCTTGGACAGTTACTGCCCTTGTTGTCTGAAACATACGTGAGTAAGTTTATCCGAAGGATAAAGTCCTAGAAGTAGAATTTCTGGGCAAGGATATGAGACAATAGCATTCTCACTAAGCGTGCAGGCTTTTTAGACAGACTACCCGCTCTGCTTATTAGTTTTGCCACCAACTGGGCAAGTCAATTAACCTCTCTTTGCCTCGGTTCTCTCATTTGAAACCTAGGAATAACTTCAGTACTTATAACACAGGAATTTAAAACGCTTTAAATTTTACCCAAGTAATATTAATGAACAATAACATGCTGTATAGGGTTTGATGTTTCATATTCTCATGTAACTACTCGTGTAACTACTGTCTAAAACAAGATACAGACCATTTCCCTAAGCCCACAAAGTTTTCTTATGCCCATTTCTAGCTAAGTCTTGTACCTACCTCAGGCAAAACATTTTTGACCTCTACTTCACAGATGAGTTTTGACTGGCCTTCGGTTTGCTATAAATGGACCACCAGGGAAGTCCTCTCCTGACCTGACTTTAAATATTAAATTTTATTAGATGAGCTTAACAGCCGGCTAACTGGATGCAGTGGAGGAAGGATCAGTAAATGTGATCACAATTTTGAGGAGTTATCTTGGCTTTCCAGTTCCCTGCCGGGATCCCTGTGCCCTGGCTACAGTCACCCAATGTCCAGCGAAGATGGGGACTCCCTCAGAAAGGTTTCTCTGGGCTTGCCTGTGGCCTCAAGTCTCCACAGATGAGAGCCCACGGGCCTACCTCCAGCAGCTCCCCCAAGTCCTGTCTCTGCAGAGATGGACAGCAGCCAGGGGTCACTTCTCTGAGTGGCTCATCACTGTCCGAAGTTGCGTTCATTTAGGTTTCTTTGTGAGCTCAGATGTCTAGTGGGCTTTTAAAAATTAATTTTGATTGCTTATTTTTTGGATGACAATCTTCTGACTTCTTATATCTGAACTGTGAGCATACAGGGCTGTTTTAAGGGTTAAGTGACCACATTTGAAGAATGGAATATGATGAACATTATCATACTACTTGCAGTGTGGAGTGCTTGTACCAATTTCCACTCAGTGATGGCCTCACTGACAAGGCAGGATGAGGCCTCTGGGATGAGAGAGTGGGGAGAGGCGGTCAGAGGCGGACCTGTGGTGTCCAGGGTGCGTCTGCAGGGACACAGCAGGCATACAGAGTCACTGGAGAAAGGGCATCTTCTCAAGGCTGTGAGTGTGAATGAGGTCACTGGGAAGACCCAGGACCATGGCAGAAACCCTCCTGCTTCCACATATTAGGAGTGGATGCCAAGGACAAGAAACAGAAAAAAGAGGACCATCCCATGAGGTAGGAAGGAGGAGAATCAGAACTGTATGCCAGGTAACAAGAGGCTCTGCAGGGAAAAAAGAATGCCAGATACTTCTAGAGAGGTCAAATACAACAAAATGGCCATTCATGAGTTGATATTAGCCATTCATGAGTTGAGGAAAACAAGAGAATGGGAAGACTAGAGGTCTTTTCAAGAAAATTAGAGAAAGGGAACATTTCATGCAAAGATGGGCTTGATAAAGGACAGAAATGGTAGGGACCTAACAGAAGCAGAAGATACTAAGAAGCAGTGGCAAGAAAACACAGAAAAACTGTACAAAAAAGATCCTCACGACCCAGATAAACACAATGGTGTGATCACTCACCTAGAGCCACACATCCTGGAATGTGAAGTCAAGTGGGCCTTAGGAAGGTAGGGGAGGTGATCAAATTCCAATTAAGCTATTTTAAATCCTGAAATATGATGCTGTGAAAGTGTTGCACTCAATATGCCAGCAAACTTGTAAAACTCAGCAGTGGCCACAGGACTGGAAAAGGTCAGTTTTCATTCCAATCCCAAAGAAAGGCAATGCCAAAGAATGTTCAAACTACCGTACAACTGCACTCATCTCACACGCTAGTTAAGTAATGCTCAAAATTCTCCAAGCCAGGCTTCAGTAATACATGAACCACGAACTTCCAGACGTTCAAGCTGGTTTTAGAAAAGGCAGAGGAACCAGAGATCAAATTGCCAACATCCGCTGGATCATCGAAAAAGCAAGAGAGTTCCAGAAAAACATCTATTTCTGCTCTAATTGATTATGCCAAAGCCTTTGAGTGTGTGGGCCACAATAAATTGTGGAAAATTCTGAAAGAGATGGGAACACCAGACCACCTGACCTGCCTCTTGAGAAACCTGTATGCAGGTCAGGAAGCAACAGTTAGAACTGGACATGGAATAACAGATGGTTCCAAATAGGAAAAGGAGTATGTCAAGGCTGTATCTTGTCACCCTGCTTGTTTAACTTATATGCAGAGTACATCATGAGAAACGCTGGGCTGGAGGAAGCACAGGCTGGAATCAAGATTGCTGGGAGAAATATCAAAAACCTCAGATATGCAGATAACACCACCCTTAAGGCAGAAAGTGAAGAAGAACTAAAGAGCCTCTTGATGAAAGTGAAAGAGCAAAAAGTTGGCTTAAAGCTCAATATTCAGAAAACTAAGATCATGGCATCTGGTCCCATCACTTCATGGCAAATAGATGGGGAAACAGTGGAAACAGTGGCTGGCTTTATTTTTCTAGGCTCCAAATTCACTGCAGATGGTGACTGCAGCCATGAAATTAAAAGACGCTTACTCCTTGGAAGGAAAGTTATGACCAACCTAGACAGCATATTAAAAACCAGGGACATTACTTTGTCAACAAAGGTTTCCGTCTAGCCAAGGCTATGGTTTTTCCAGTGGTGATGTATGGACGTGAGAGTTGGACTATAAAGAAAGCTGAGCGCTGAAGAATTGATGCTTTTGAACTGTGGTGTTGGCGAAGACTCTTGAGAGTCCCTTGGACTGCAAGGAGATCCAACCAGTCCATCCTAAAGGACATCAGTCCTGAATATTCATTGGAAGGACTGACGTTGAAGCCGAAACTCCAATACTCTGGCCACCTGATGCGAAGAGCTGACTCACTGGAAAAGACCCTGATGCTGGGAAAGATTCAGGGCAGGAGGAGAAGGGGACGACAGAGGATAAGGTGGTTGGATGGCATCACCAACTCAATGGACATGGGTTTGGGTGGACTCCGGGAGTTTGTGATGGACAGGGAGGCCTGGCGTGCTGTAGTTCATGGGGTCACAGAGAGTTCAACACGACTGAGCGACTGAACTGAACTGAGTTGATGTTAAACTGAAACAGTGGTTTCAGTGAAATAACAGGGCAGAAGATGATAAGAGGAGGATCTGAAAAAAAAAAAAAAAAGAGGAGGATCTGAAATGAATCAGATTGATAAAGAGAAATGATGGCTGTATTCAACTGTAAAAATATTATAATTAAAGAAAAATTCTTTTTACTGAGCAAATAACTAAGGGCTAGGCACTGAGGATACATCAGTGGTTATTTTGGATAAGGTTCCCCTTCTCATGGAACTATGGAGTGGTGGGGTCAGACAACAAGTAAGTAAATAAATAGAAAAATGACTATAGTTTTCAATATTTACTATGAAGATAACAAAACATTGTATGATAACAGCGATTAGTATGGTAATTTCAGCAAAACAAACAAACAAAAGGTACACTAAAAAAATCAACAATATTCTAGAACTTTAGAAAAATAACTGAGATGAAGAACTTCACAGATAGGTTTAAAATGAGATTAGAATTAGTTGAAAAAGTGATTAATAAACTGGATGAAGGGCTAGGAGAAAATACCTAGTCTAAGGCACGGAGGAAAAAAAAAAAGGAAAATACAGAAGAGGGGAAGAGGCACACACACAAACTTTAACCTATATGTAAGAGCAGTCTGAGACTGTGAGGAGAGAAAATGGAACAATACTGAAGAGATAATGGTTGGGAATTTTCCAACTTAAAGGCATTAAATCACAGGTTCAAGATATCCTATGAACCCAAGCAGAATGAATATAACAAAAATCTCACCTAGGCATATCAAAGACAGACTGCTGGAACCTAAAGATGAAAAGGCAATCTCAAAGGCTCCCAGAAGAAGAAAATGACACGTTAATATTGAGACAGCAACAAGACTGACACCTGACTTCAATCAAAACAGATGAAGTCATACGAAAATGGGATACATTATATTCAAAGGCCTGAGAGGCAATAACTGAAAACTGAGAATTCTGTATCTAAATGAAAACAGGCCTCAAAAAATGATTGTAATCTGCCAAAATAGCTAAAATTAAAAACAACTGATGAAAATGTGAAGCAAACAGACTTTTCATGTAGTGCCGGCAGGAACAGAGAAGAGTATGTAAGCACTTTGGAAAACAGCAAGCACCAAGTTCTTATAAACATGCCTTAAAACCTACTGTGGTGCCAGCACTCAAGACAGCCCTAAGGGTACTCGTGGTATGGATGTCCTTGTGTAGTCCCCGCCCACAGTGAGTGAAGCTGTCACGTGTAACCAGGAGGACATCACGGAAACGAAGGCTAGGTCACACAAGACACTGTGCCTTTCATCTTGGGCTCCGGTGTTGGAAAGCCACTTAAGCAGCCCTACAGAGGGGTCAGTATGGCAAGAGTCAGAATAGCCAGCTAAGTGCTCCTGAATTTCTAACCTTCAAAATCTTTGAGACAATACATATTTGTTGTTGTCTTAAGCTGCTAAGCTTAGGGTAATCTGTTATACAGTGATAAGAAATATGCTCAAAAGTATATGCTTTTCAGGTATATGCTCAAAAGTAACGTGTACAATGCAAAGAAATAGAAGAAAACAACAGAATGGGAAAGACTAGAGATCTCTTCAAGAAAATCAGAGATACCAAGGGAACATTTCATGCAAAGAAGGGCACAATAAAGGACAGAAATGGTATGGACCTAACAGAAGCAGAAAATATTAAGAAGAGGTGGCAAGAATACACAGAAGAACTACACAAAAAAGATCTTCACGACCCAGATAATCACAATGGTGTGATTACTCACCTAGAGCCAGACATCCTGGAATGTGAAGTCAAGTGGGCCTTAGGAAGCATCACCGCAAACAAAGCTAGTGGAGGTGATGGAATTCCAATTGAGCTATTTCAAATCCTGAAAGATGATGCTGTCAAAGTGCTGCACTCAATATGCCAGCAAATTTGGAAAACTCAGCAGTGGACTCAGGACTGGAAAAGGTCAGTTTTCATTCCAATCCCAAAGAAAGGCAATGCCAAAGAATGTTCAAACTACCTCACAATTGCACTCATATCATATGTAAGCAAAGTAATGCTCAAAATTCTCCAAGCCAGGCTTCAACAATACATGAACTGCGAACTTCCAGATGTTCAAGTTGGATTTAGAAAAGGCAGAGGAACCAGAGATCAAATTGCCAATATCCACTGGATTATTGAAAAAGCAAGAGAGTTCCAGAAAAACAGATACTTCTGCTTTATTCACTATGCCAAAGCCTTTGACTGTATGGATCACAACAAAAGCTGGAAAATTCTTCAAGAGATGGGAATACCAGACCACCTGACCTGCCTCTTGAGAAACCTGTATGCAGGTCAGGAAGCAACAGTTAGAACTGGACATGGAACAACAGACTGGTTCCAAGTAGGAAAAGGAGTACGTCAAGGCTGTATATTGTCACTCTGCTTATTTAACTTATATTCAGAGTACATCATGAGAAACGCTGGGCTGGATGAAGCACAGGCTGGAATCAAGATTGCTGGGAGAAATATCAAAAACCTCAGATATGCAGATTACACCATCCTTATGGCAGAAAGCGAAAAAGAACTAAAGAATCTCTTGAAGAAAGTGCAAGAGGAGAGTGAAAAAGTTGGCTTAAAGCTCAACATTCAGAAAACTAAGACCACGGCATCTGGTCCCATCACTTCATGGCAAATAGATGGACACAGTGGAAATAGTGATAGACTTTATTTTGGGGGGGCTCCAAAATCACTGCAGATGGTGATTGCAGCCATGAAATTAAAAAACGCTTGCTCCTTCAAAGAAAAGTTATGACCAACCTAGACAGCATTTTAAAAAGCAGAGACATTACTTTGCCAACAAAGGTCCGTCTAGTCAAGGCTATCGTTTTTCCAGTGGTCATGTATGGATGTGAGAGTCGGACTGTGAAGAAAGCTGAGTGCCGAAGAACTGATGCTTTTGAATCGTGGTGTTGGAGAAGACTCTTGAGAGTCCCTTGGACTGCAAGGCGATCCAACCAGTCCATCCTAAAGGAAATCAGTCCTGAATATTCATTGGAAGGACTGATGCTGAAGCTGAAACTCTAATACTTTGGCCACCTGATGGGAAGAACTGACTCATTTGAAAAGACCCTGATGCTGGGAAAGATTGAAGGTGGGAGGAGAAGGGACATGAGTTTGAGTGAACTCCAGGAGTTTACTCCACACACACAAAAATGTATACAATTATTCAAAGCATCTTTATTCATAATAGCTTAAAACTGGACTCCATTTAAATGCCCATCAACAGGAGACTGGATAGACAAATTGTGGTATATTCATACAATACCACTGAGCAATAAAAAGGAACAAACTCCTGATACATGCAAAAACATGGATGAATCTCAAAAACAGTATTGTGAGCAAAAGAAGGCAGCACAAGTGAGTACATATAATAAGATTCCATTTATATAAAGTTTAAAAACATATATTTACCGTGATAGAAGTCAGATGGCGGTTAGGTTGGCGAGACAAGGGTGGATACAGCAGGAAGGGAGCTTTCTGGGGCAACAGAAATGTCCTATGGCTTGGTGGCACTTAAGTACAACATAAAGACTAGCTAAATGATACATTGTATTGTATGTAGATAAAAGTTCAATTTAAAAAAGATGACATACAGACATTTTCAGACAAAAAAGCCCAGCACCAAAAGAGTACAGTAAAGGAGATATGAAATGGTGTTCTTCAGAACGAAGTAAATAACCCCAGATGGAAGGCCAGAAATGCAGGCAGGAATGTAAAGCAACAGGAAAAGTAACATGTGGAAAAAAGGGACAGGAATGGTGACTGTGTAGCAATAATAAAGGTCCTGTGAGGTCTGGAATTACAATACAAGGTAAGAGCATACAACCCAGGAGATAGAGAACTTAGATTTGAGACTCTTGCGCTGTTGGAAAGTGGTGAAAGTAACTTACATTAGACTGGAATAAGGCCAGCATACATAAGATGACGGCAAGAGTAAAGAGTTAAAGAACAACTAATGAATGTATTTAGTTGTTCTTTAACAACTAAATGGCATCACCATTAACAGCATCACTGACTCAATGGACATGAGTCTGAGCAAACTCTGGGAGACCATGAAGGACAGGGAAGTCTGGTGTGCTGCAGTCCACGTGGCTGCAAAGAGTCAGACACGACTGAGAGACTGAATGAGAAGAAAGAATGTTTAAGTCCCAAGGTAACCAAGGGTTCAGAAACACAGCATCAAAACCAAAACAAAATTCAATCCAAAGAACACAGGACCAGGTGAATAAGAAGCAAAGTGTAAAACTGCTGTATTTAAACATAAATATACCAGCAATTATCTTAAAAGCAAAGTTAATTAAATATTCAAATTAAAAGTCAAAGTTGGGAGCTCTGGAGTCCAGACTCGGTGGTGGTACCAGCATGGGGAGAACCCTCCCCAACTGATCAAGCAGAAAACTGCTGGCTGGACGACATGGTCTGGGGTTACCACTGTGTTGGAGAGGGAGAGAGGGTACACTGGGAGGAAGATGCTGCAGAGGGAGCCTCAGATGCACACATCAAATCCACTCATCCAGAGTCACTTTAAACCACTCACACATGGTGGGGGTCGGCTGGGGGAGCGGCAGGGTGGAGGGGGGTGGGCTACAAGGGCAGCAAGACTGGAATACTGTAAAAGCCAAGCAGAGATTTCAGCGGCTGCCAACTGCAGGACAGGAAGAGTTGGAAGTTTTGATTCTGCCAAGTTACAGGGGCCCAGTGACCACCCTGAATGAAAACCCAGATAGGCCACATTTCAGAAGTAAAGACTGTGCCCCCAGAATAAGAATGTGCCATGAGGCTAAATACTCCAATGGAACCATCCTAACAGAGTGTAAAACCAAACCTGAACAAGTTCAAGGGGATACTCAGCACTCCTTAGCAAGGGATAATATAAAATCCTCACAACAACATATCTTCTGCAACAGTCAGTATACAACAATAATTAAAGAAAAATTACTACAATTGCAAAGAAATGTGATCCAAGGTCAAGAGAAAAAAAAAGAGTAAACATGAACAGATCATGAGCTGATCCAGATGCTGGCACTAGTAAACATATGCTTTAAAAGCTGCTATAATCAGGATTTAAAGAAAAGGAGTCATATTGAGTGAACAGATAAGCTTATAAAATATAAAAAACCACCAAATAAAGATTCTAGAATTAAAGACAGCATCTGAAGTGAAAAAAATATACAGGTTGTGCTTAAAAGACAGAAGAAGGATCAACTGAACTTAAAGACAGATCAACAGAAATAATGTGATCCTAAGAATAGAGAGAAAAAGATGTAAAAACAAAGTGAAACAAAACCTAGGCCTCAGTCACCGTTTGAATAATATTGAATGGTTTAACACACGAATAACTGGAATCCTACAGGCAGAGCAAGAGAATGGGGTAGACAAAATATTTAAAGAAATGATGGTTGAAAATGTCCCAAGCCATTGTATTTCTAACCCAAGCAACTCAGTCACCCCAGAGGACAACAAGCACCTACCTAGCACACAACAGTAAACTGAAGACAAAAGACAATGAGATCCTAGAAAACATATAAAGACCTGCTATAGAGCACAGAGGACTCTGTTCAACAGCCCCCTATGACTACATGGGAATGGAACCTAAAAAAGCAGATATATGCACATGTACAACTGATTCACTTTGCTGTAAAGCAGAAAATAACACAACACTGTAAATCAACTATACTGCACCAAAAATAAATTAAAAAAATAGAGATCTTAAATCAGCCAGGTAATAAAAAGATGTGTTACATACAGAGGAACACTGCTACGGATGATGACAGGCCACTCAGCACAAACCATGGAGGCCATAACACAGCAGAATACCATTTTCAAAATGCTAGAGGGAAAAAAACCTGTACATTACACCTCCAGGACTTATTTATTGTATAACTGAAGGAGGTGCCTCTGACACCTTCACTCACTTCACACATGTAATATACAGCATGGTGACTACAGCTAATAATACCATACTGTATATTTGAAAGGTGCTGAGTAAATCTTGAATGTTCTCATCCCAAGAAAAAAAATTTCTAACAATGTGTGGTGACTGGATGTTAACTAAAGTTATTATGTAACCACTTCACAATACCTTCCAATATCAAATCATTATGCTGTACAAAACAAAATACAAAAGGGGGGAAACTCCAGAAATTTTTACCTATCAAAAATATCCTTTAAAAGTGAGGATGCAGTACAGACCTTTTCAGAGCAACAAAAACTGAGGGATCTGTTACCAGTAGCCCTGAGAATACATGAAATGCTGAAATAGTTCTTTAGGCCGAAGGGAAATGACATCAGATGAAAAGTCAAGGAATGAATCAATCATTTCATCAATCAGATGAAAATAGGAAGGAATGAAGGGACATGGAAACAGTCATATGTGTGTCAAATAAAATGAGAGTTCTGCATCTTCTTTTTCCCTCTACCCTGAACAATACTCAATCTCAGAGTCACTGTTAGGTAAGCCAAGCAGGGAGCTACATGTGGCCAAGACTCATGGAGCCGGCATGAGGGCATCAGCAGCTCAATGTTACTCTTTTATACCAAGCAATCAGCTGTCTTTTAATGACATTATGGGGATAACAGTTGGTTGTCTCTTAATGCCTTTATTTACAGTAAAATAGCCATCATTAAAAAACATTGAAACAGCCTCTAATTTAGAGAAAAGTTACAAATACAGAATTTACTTATCCTGAGCCATTTGAGAGTAAGTTGCCTCATTACCTCTGAACATTAGTGGACATTTCCTACAAACAAGATTATCTTTCCTACAAACATAAGCAGAATAAGATAATCAAAACTGTGAAATTAACACCAACACATTACTACCATCTAGTCCTCAGAGCCTATTTGAGTTTTACCAATTGTTCTAATAATATCCTTTGTGGTTCAAAACACACGCTGTATTTAGTTGTCATGACTCCTGGGTCTCCTTCAGTCTGGGTCCGCTTTTCAGTCCTTCCTTGACTTTTTAAACTTTGAGACTTTTGAGGATTATACACCTGTCATTTTGTGAACAGTTTCTCAATCTGAGTTTGTGTAATGTTTACACATGATATGATTATACAGTAATAATGATTAAATTAACGTAAATTAAATTCAATTAATGTGATTCTGGTAGTTATAATAAAGTATGCTCATTTTTTGCCTTTTGATACTCCTTCAAGACTGGAGATTAATTCCATACCCTGTGAGTTTGGAATGGGCTTAGTAACTTCCTTCCAAGGGGTCATAAAAATAGCTCAGATTCTTCTTTGCTCTCTCCTGGGTCACTTGTCTTGGGGAAAGTTAGCTGTCCTGTTCTGAGGTCACTCATGCAGCCCATTGGAGAGGCCCACATGGTGAAGATTTCAGAAACCGAGGCCTTCCGCCAACAGTCATGTGAGTGTGCCATCTTGGAAGCAGATCTGCAACCCCAGCCAAGCTTTCAAACGACTGCAGCTCCATTCTGACTGGGACATCTTGACTGCAATACCACAAAAGGCCCTGAGTCAGGACCATGCCAGATAAGCCACACTGATTCCTGATCCACAGAAAATGTGGTGTAAAGTTTGTTGTTTCAAGTGGCTAAGTATTGGGATAATCTAAGTATTGGGATAATTAGTTACTTAGCAATCGATAATGAGCACAGTTATCCACCACATTCACAGAAAAATGGTGGTAAGAAACCACTGTATCATCTAAAAAGATGCAGAAAAGTATTAAGACAAAATTCAAGACCCATTCTTGAATAAAAAAAAAAAAAGAAACTTTCAGCAAACCAGAAAAAGAAAAAAGCGCTCTTATCTTAACAATGAGCACCCTACAGTGGACATCATACTTAAGGGTATAATGTTAAACGCTTTCCCACTAAGACTGGGAAAAGGCAAGGATATTGGTCACTAGTTTTATTCAACATGGTAGGAGGTTCTAGACAATGCAGCATGGTACTGAAAAAATTAAAAGGAAAAGAAGAAGTCAAACTGACTTTATTCTCAGACAACATAATCATGGATGTAAAAAATTGTAAGGACTCTACAAAACAGTTATCAGAAAAAAGTGAATTTAAGAGTATTAAAGTATACGAGGTAAACGTGAAATTCAACGGTATTTCTACAAAAAATTGCAGATAAAAATATTACAATTCCATTTACAATAGTTTAAAAAACATTAATACTTAGCAAGATTTTTCAACAAAAATACTTTTTTAAGACTCCTGCACTGAATACAAAACAATGCAGAGACAAACTAAAGGAGACCTAAGTAAATGGAGAAAGACACCATGTTCACGGATCAGAAGACTCAATATTATAATTTATTAAGATCCCAAGGCTACTCAATGGGGATAGAAAGACTTTGAGCAAATGATGGTGGGACAACTGGATGATCACATCAGAAAATAGTGACTCTTACCTCTACTTCACAGAATACAGAAAAATTAATCTGAGATGGCTCAAAGAACTAAAAGTAAAGCTAAAACTATGATGAAAACATAGGAGAACATCTTTGAAAACTTAGGGCAAGCAGTGCTTATTTAGAGGACCAAAAAAGCATGAACCCAGGAAGACCAACTGACAACACGGCCTTCATTAAAATTAAAACTCCTTATTAGAACACATCATTAAGAAAATGAAAAGGCAAGCCACAGAATTTAAGAAAATATTCACAATAAATATATCTGACAAGAGTTCTATTTGTAATATGTAAAGAATTTCTACACGTCTGTAAAAAATAAGGCAAAAACTAAGGAGAAATGGGCAAAAGACTTGGGTAGTGACTTCATAGTGAATGACAAAGAAACACATGCAAAGATGCTTATTATTACTAGTCATCTAGGAAATGCAGATTAAAAGCACAATGAGATGCCATTTAGATCCACTAGAAAAACTGAAGTTAAAGACAAGCACTGATGAGGATGTAGGGCCACTGGACTTCTGTACACTGCAGGTAGGAGGGTAAAATGATACAACCAAGTTGGCAACTTTGTACTAAGTTATATAAATGCACCTTTCCTATGAACTAGAAATTCTACTCCTAGGTATTTACCTAAAGGAAATGAAAACCTATGACTGCAAAAAGAGTTGTAAAAGAATGATCACAGTACCTATATTCATAATAGCTCCAAAGTGGAAACAACCCGGACGTCCATAACCAGGAGAATGGGTAAACAAACAGTTACCTATTCACATAGGAGAGTATCAGTCATCAATTAAAAAAAAAAAAAGATTATGATACATACAACATGGCTGACTCGCCGAAACACTGTTTTATGGGGAAGAAATCGGACACCAAAGAGTTCATTCTGTATTATTTCATTTATGTGAAATTCAAGAACAGGCAAATTAACCCACAATGACTGAAGTCAGCACAGTTGCCACTTATGGGGAGTGGAACTCACAGAAACAAACTTCTGACATGATGGAAATATTTGGATCTTGATTAGGCGTGGTTATATGGAATATATATAACATTATCAAATTCAAATCATAAGCTGCTTACAAGAAACCCACCTTAAGTAAAAAGATACAGAAAGGTTAAAAAACAAAAAGAGACAAAGATGCGCCATGCAAATACTGACCAAAGGAAATAGTGCTGTTATATTAACAGTTACAATTAGACCTCAAGGTAAAGTGTATTGCCAGAGCTAAAGAGTACAGCTCAGATGGTAGAAGGTTTGTATTAAGATATAGGATTCTAGATTTGTTAAGTACTTAACACAGCTGCAAAACAGATAAAGTATGCAATCTTTTCAAACATATATGAAACACTTACCAAAATCAACATATGCCAGGCAAATTGCAAATTATATCAGTAATAAAGGATTTAAATATGTTCGCTGATCTCAATACAATTATGCAGTAATCACTAAAAATATTAACTAGAAAATTTCTCTATATTTGGAATTCAACAAACACATCTAAATGATGTTTGGATCAAAGATGAAATCATAATAGAAACTTGAAAATATTCTGAAATGAATGATTGAAATGATATTTTATAAAAACTTGTTTGATCTGGTAAATGCCATGACTAAGGTTTTAAAACAAGGAATGCAACTGAAAATAAGGAGTGGAAATCAATTACATAAATATCCCTGAAAATGAATAACCTTGCAACTATGAACGAAATTGACTTCTGAAACCCTATTACACAAGGACAACTCAAAGCCCACAGGCACTGTACTAATCATTTAAAAGAGTCACAGCAGCAATTTTTTTTTTTTTAACAAACTCTTCCAAAAAAGAGCTTCTCAATTATTAATAGTTTCATCAGGGAAGCAAAACTTTCATACCAAACCTGACATGTACATTACAGAAAGAGAAACTTCATGACAATCTTACTCATAAACATACACGGAAGTTCTAAAAAAGAGTAAACTAAAGCAAGTGATATGCAAAAATCCATGAAAATTTGACAATTTACCACATTAATAGCATAAAAGAATAATTACTCAATCAAGCCAATAAATGAATAAATAAATAAAAATCTTCATCCACACTTCACACTTAAAAAAAAAACAAAAAACTCCAGCATATGATAAAAAAGACACTCTCTAATATGCTAAGGTATGTGTATAAAAACCCTACGGCAAACATATTTAGTGGCATAATAGCAAAAGCTTTCCTGCTAAGATTAGACTATCTAGTATGATCATTTCTACTCAAAACTGAACTAGAGATTCTACTCAACTCAATAAAAGACACAAAAAGCTTAAGGATTAGAAATAAAGATTTCAAAACAATACAATTTAGCACAAAAACAGCAGAAAACTACATTGAAACATCAAACCAGTTGGATAAAATCTGACAAAAGATGCACCAGTCCACTAAACAGAAAAGCAGAAAAAATGCTCAGGAAAAATAAAAAAAGCCTAACAAATGGAAGAATACATTTCTATATTCATGTGTTAGAGATGCAATATCATATAGATATCATTTTTCTCCAAACCAATCTATAAATTCAATGAAACATCAATCAAAAACACAATGGGAATTAGTGTGTTGGTATGAAAAAAGATAACACTAATGTTCACATGGAAATGTAACAGGCCAAGAATAGCCAAGAAATTATTGAAGAATAACACAGAAGTACTCATGCCCTGGACAGAGAAACTTACTACACAGATAGAGGAATTAAGAAACTGTGACACTGGCACAAGGACCAAAAAAAAGGACTAATAGTTTCTTTCAAAGATCACTGACTAAGGCAAAAACAAAACAAAACAAAACAAAACAACTGTACTGTGGATTCTCTAAGATGCAAAAGCAAAATATACGACAATAATAACACTATAGATCAATGAGGAGAAATGAAAGCATACTCCTGTAAGGTTCTTATACTATATGTGAAACTGTCTATTATTTAAAGAAAGACTGATAAAGAAGTATATTGTAAATCAAAGCACAACCACTAAAACAATAGAAGAGATACAGCTAAAAAGCCACTGGCAGAGATGAAATGGAACCATTAATAAGGGGCAAGTAGAAAAATACAGCAAGATGGTAGATTTAAGCCAAACCATATTGATAGTTATAAAAAATAAAAATGGCCTAAACCAGTACTATAAAACAGAGCCTTCTGCAAGAAGAACTTGAATGGTAGCTAGTGTGACCAAGGAACTCACTTTAAAATTTTAACTTAAGTTCAGATAGCCACATGCAGCTACCTACAATTATATTAGACAGCTGGTGCAATTACTCCAATTAAAACCCAAGACCCATAATGCTGTCTGTCTGCAAAAACTCACTTTAGATATAAAGATAGAAATAGGTTAAATGTAAATGGACGGGGAAAGATATGCAAACACTAATCAACACAGAGCTGAAGAGCATGTATTCATATAAGACTGAGAAGAATTCACAATTAGGACTGTTACCAGGGAAAAAGAGGGACATTTCATGATAGCAAAGGGGTCACGCTATCAAGAATAAAAACAATAAAATGCATTAATAGATATGCTCAATAGTAAGAGCTTCAAAACATATCAACCAAAATTAATTAAACTAAAAACAGAACTAGACAAATCTTCAATTAGGGTTGGATTTCAAACACTCCTTTCACTGCAAATGAGGGGGAAAAAATCAGTTAAGTATACAGGGGAAAGGAACAGTGCTATTAGTCAAGCTGATTGTTTAACATTTACAGAACACACAATAGCAGCAGAACATATTCTTTTCTGCTAAACATGGAACATTCATGAAGACCACATACTAGGCCATAAAATAAGCATTAAATGTAAAAAGGTCTGAAATAATTTAATGAGTTATGTCCTCTGATCCAATGGATTTAAACCACAAATCATACTAGTTGAAAATTTATGGAAAATCCCCAAATAATTGGAAGTTAGAAAACATACTTCCGAACAACTAATAAGTCACAAGGGAAAGAAATACTTTGGACTAAATGAAAATGAAAATACAATCATCAAAATCCATGGTATTTCACCCAAACCAGTATTTAAAATGTATAGTTCTAATTGCATATATATAAAAAGCCTTAAATGTCAATATTCTAAACTTCCACTTTAAAAAACTAAAAAAGAACAAATTAGGTCAAAATAAGAAAAGGAAGGAAAAAAATGAAGATAAAAGCAAAAATCAATGAAAAAGAAAAGTGGGAAAAAACAGTGAAATATTAATAAAATAAAAAACTGGTTCTTTGAGAAGACCACTAAAATTGCTAGACAGATTCTAATGACATTAAAATGATAGTAGAGGAATATTATGAACAACTTTATGCCAATAAATTAAAAGACAGAAACAATGGACAAACTCTTTGCAAGACACAAACTATTAATACCAAAGCTTACTCAGGAAGAAATGAATAAGCCCGTAACTATTAAAGGAACTGAAGTGGTAGCTAAATTTTGCTGACATAACTCCTTGCTCAGATGGCTTCACTCGTGAATTAAACCAAACCTTTAAAGAAGAAATAATACCAATTCTACACGGAATCTTCCAAAAAACAGAAGATGAAAAAATACTTCCCATTTTATGAGGTCCTGATAACAAAACTAGAGAAAGGTATTATTACAGAAAACTACAGATCAATATCCGTCATGAACATGGAGGCAAAAACTCTTGGCAAAAATTTTAGTAAATCCAACTCAGTAGTGTATTAAAAAAACACATAATAACCAAGTGAAATCTATGTGAGGAATGCAACATCACTTTGTTATTTTAGTACCAATTGTTATAAAGCACTATTCTAAGACTGAAAACACAAGTGTTAAGAACTAACACTAAGTGTTTTGAACTAAAGATAAAAAACCCACCTGGCAAAACTCACACAATCCTTGATTAAAAAAAAAAAAAATTCCATTTAGGGATAGAAGAGAATATTCTCAAACTGGTAGTGGGCACCTATAAAAAACCTAAGAGCCCAGACATCCAGCTTAATGGAAAAGACCAAATACTTTCCCCTCAAGATTAGGAATGAGGGAAGGATGTTGGCTGTTACCACTTCTCTTAAGTACAGGAGGTCTTAGCTCATGTGACAGGGCAAGTGAAAGAAATAAAAGGCATATAGATTGGAAAGAAGGAAAGAAAACTGCCTGTTACAGATGACATGATGGTACACCTAAGAAAATCTCAAGGAATCTATTAGAAAGATGTCTGAACTAATTGAATTTAGTAAAGTCACATGACACAAGGCCAACTTTATGTTTACACGTGAAGAACAAACAACTGAAACTTTAAAATTCCATATAATCTGCAGAGACAGAAAGCTTATCAGTGGTTGCCTGGAGCCTGTGGTAGGGATTGGGATAAATACAGGTTGGGGCAAAAGGGGACAGACTGGAGTGATGGAAGTGTTCTACATCTTGATTGTAGTGATGAGCTCACAGATGTATACATATATGTATATGTGTGAATGCATGCTAAGTTGTTTCAGTCGTGTCCAACTCTGTGACCCTGTAGACTGTAGCCAGGCAGGCTCCTCTGTCCATGAGATTCTCCAGGCAAAAATACTTGAGTGAGTTGCCATTTCCTTCCCCAATTTGTCAGAATTCATTGAACTGTTCACTAAAAATGGGTGCCTTTTATTGTACGTAAACTATACTTTAGTAAAGTCAATTAAAAAGACAGAGCGGGGCTTACCTGGTGGCTCAGCAGGTGAGACTCTGCCAGCCAATGCAGGAGACATGAGTTTGATCCCTGGTCAGGGAAGATCCCACGTGCCGCAGAGCAAAGAAGCCCGTGCACCACAACTCCCGAGCCTGTGGTCTACAGCCAGGGAACCACAACTACTGAAGCCCACACACCCCAGAGCCTGTGCTCCACCAGGGAAGCCCCTGCAATGAGAGCCTGTGCATCGCAACTGGAGGTAGCCCTTGCCTGCTGGAACTAGAGAGAAGCCCAGGCAGCAACGAAGATCCAGCAGAGTCAACAATAAAAACAAATAAAATCATAAAAAAACTAAAACACAGATCAGTGGGATACAGTAACAAAAATCCATTAAAAAGTGCACTATAAATACAGATGATCAATTTATGACAATCACAGCTCAGTACACAACAGTGAATTATGGATAATCTTAAAAAAAAGTGAGATGTAAATCTCTGCTGGAATTAAAAGAAAAAAAAAAAAGACAATCCCTCACAACTTAATTTTACATCTCATACAGAAATTAATTCTAGGTAAAAATTAAATCTAAATCTGAGAAGCAAAACAAAATTTCTATAGGCTAAAAGGAGTGTATTTTCATGACTGGTAAATCAAAGTTTATTAAAAGGACATAAAAAGCACTAACATAGTATCTTTCATTGAAAGACTGATCAAATGGATATATTAAAAGTAACAACCCTTCATTAAAAGATCCAGAGAGTGAAAAGGATAGTTAGAGAGTGGGAGAAAGTATCTGCAATAGTCAGATGCAACAAATGACTACAGAATCTACAATATCCAGAAGACATACATAACACCCATAAGTCAATACATGACACCCGTAAGTCAACACTCATAAGTCAATGAGAATATGACTGACAACTCAATAGAAAAATGAAGAAGATTCTCAAACAGGCAACGTATCTAGATGACCCATAAAGACATGAAAATGTGTTCAGTAGCTGTAGTCATATGGGAAACAGGAATTAACACCAGAATAAGGCAGTACCACCAATCCTCCAACACAGCTAAAATTTGAGACTGATGACATCTAATGTCATAGGGGATATGAAGCAACCGGAACGCCCAAACACTGCTGGCAGGAACATAAACTGATCCAAAACTTTAGAAGACATCTACTAGAGTTAAGATACATATTCCTTCTGAGCCAGGAATTCCCCTGCCAATTCCCAAACCCCAAATAGAAACAACCACAATTCCGACAGTAGAATAAACTGTGGTGTATTTATCCAATGGGATACTTATTATACAGAGATGAAAAAGAATAAACTAACATTACATGAAATGACATAGGTGAACCTCACAAAGTATGAATAAAATCAGATACAAAACAATATCTACTAATTTTAGTTTAAAAAAACTACAGTGTTAGAAGTTTATCAAAAAATATCAGTTGCTAAGAAATAACAAATGCTTACCATATGCCAAGTACCATTCTAAGTAATTTTTATGTATTTTAACTTGATTTTCACAACTCTATAATTAGAGGCAACTAATTATCCCAAATGTGCAAATTTAGTCACAAAGAGGTTAAATACTTTGCTCAAGGCCACAGAGCAACTACGTGTTAGACCTGTGATGTTAAGGCAGCTAGACCGGCTGGAGACCTTGCAGTCTAAACGCTACATTGCCGCTCAGCGGTAGAGCTTTAATGGAAACACAGGAGGAGGAGGGCAAATGAAGCAGGGAGAGATAAGAGAAGCAGGATTCCTAAGTTCCCATCTCCCAAGAAAACAAGCACGAGATAACGCCTAAAATTGGGGGATGGGGTGGGGGAGGAGAGAAGGGATCAAGAATTAGCAGTATATGCGTGTTAACGAAAAAATCTGGAGGGAAGATCAGAAAAAAACAGCCTAAACCATCACAAAAGTAGATGCCTCTAGGGAGTGAGTCCGAGTGGACCAGGGAACTGTTAATACTTAACTTAAAAGCCTCGCTATTACAGAAAAAAACCACAGACACATTACTTTGATAAAATAATTTTGAAAGGTTTTAATAAGATCTAAATATTTTAAAAACAACGCTATCATGTATTGAGCCCCAGTGTCCCTGGCACTTAGCTGAACATTTGAAAAGGAGTATCTCATAGAGAGTTGGTGCCCGTTATTACTACGATTTTGTTGATGGGGAAACAGATTCAGAGTTAACCAGCTGGCAGGTGGCAGTGTCCACGTCTGGACCACCACCAGGGAAGATGAAGGTCTAGAAGTCATCGAAGCAACAGGGATGAAAAGATATTCAGGAGTCCTGGACAGGAGCAAGTGACTCATGCCGGCTTCAGGGAGGAGAAGGGACAGTAGGAGAGCAATCTAGAAAGGATGCCCAGGGTTCTGGCTTGAGTACGTGAGGATATGCTGGTCCTTTTCTCTACCACAAGGTCCATGGAAAGAGGAGCAGAGGGCCAGGCCTCTGATGGGGAGCTCCTGAGCTTAGTCATGGACATGCAGAGCCCCTGTACGTTTGGGAAAGGCACAGAGGAGTCGGGCAGGATGCATGAGGAAGACCTACCTGTGTGAACTCAGCAGAGGAGGAAGGGCAGGCAGAAGACTGAAGAGCACGGAAGGACACAGGGAGAGAAGGAACACCCATGGCCTGGCCTGCTGCCTGTCCAGCCTCTGGGCCGCCCGTCTGACATGCCCTGTCCCCCCTGCTATTCACTGCCCTCCACATCACCAACAGCTACCTTCCACTCTTCAGAAACTTGTGTCTCTAAACTATCTTCTGAAATATAATCCACTCATTTATCAATATTGAGATGTCAGGGCGTCCAAGAGCCTCACACTTTCACCGTGAGGCACCTTGGGACCTGGCAGAGCCCGGGCCAGCGTCAGGCCCTGGCTACATGCTCTTGCCGGGCCTCCACATTCCTCCTTCAGAACACAGAAAATGGCCAAAGAACTCACTTCCTGTGCCTTGGTTACACAGTATGTCTCTCTCCTTCTTGGCAGGTACCTGAGGGCAGGAGGGGCTGGTCAACTTTTCCTGAAAAGCTCTAAATAATAAATACTCTGGGCTTTGTGGGCCATGGGATCTCAGTCACAGCTATTCAACTCTGCCCTTGAGGCAGAAAGCAGTGGAGACCACATATAAATGAACAGGTATGCTGTGTCTCAGTAATGTTTTATCTTTGAATTGAGAGGTGGGCCAAAAGGCCAGGGTCTACTGAGCCCTGCTCTGAATTACCAGCACCCAGGTCAGCATCTGGCATACAGCTGGCACTGGATGAGCAAATAATGAAAGGAAACAGCCCTTGGCTTTGTCAGTGAGTTGGAAGCAGGTCCTGAGGGAAGGTGGTTTCAGCAGAGCGGAGGAGGTGGGATGGTTGGCAGAGGGCTGAAGAAGCAGTAAGCTCTTGTTCCAGAGCCCCAGTTTGCCCAGCAGGCCTGGGGAATGGCCCTATCTGAGGGGAGCAGGTCTGCAGGCAGGGCTGGGGAAGGAGTCGGGGGGTGCTCCTGAGCTCAGGCATGCGTGGGGTTCATCGTGAAGGAGGAATACATGTGCCAAGGACAGAGAAACAGGGACGGGTAGAGAAGATGACGGGAAAGCCTCATCTTGCTCTTGCCTGTGAGACGTTCACCCAGACTAAACAGGGAAGACAGCCGGGCTTGGGGACGGGGTGCGCGGCCAAACGGAGAGGACTGGTCGCCAAGACAGGGCCATGGACCTCCGCGTGAGCGCCAGAGAGACCCCCGCCTCCCCTCTTCTCTGGCGAGGCAGCACCTCTAACCAAGCTGGCGGTGGGGTTTGGGGCGCTGACTAGTGTGAGGTGTGTCACTCCCTGAGTCAGCAGCAGGGCCTACTGTCACTTCCTGCCCCTTTACTTTCCCACGCACGTAGTGACAGGCAGGCCTAGAGGAGGATGAGTTCACACATTAAACGTGCAGACACACCCAGTCTTTCCCTGAAGAACATTCAAAGTCACTTTAATGTCAGAGAGTCAGTGGTGGTTTCATCTTGACGCCTTCAAATGTGGATGTGCATGCTATGAATTATTTCCTGGTTAGACAGATTAGATTAGATTTTTAAGTGGAAACAACCAATTGGGTGAGGCTTTGCACAGCAGCTACCTAGTTTTATAAGCTTAACAAGAGTATTAAAAGACACGAAACACAACTTCTCACAGAGGAAGTATTAACAGTACGCTATTTAAACAGCCTGAAAAGTTCAGAGTCAAAAACCTATAGCCAGTCAATTTCACTTTTCCTATGAACCAGATTCCCCAAAAAGGCTTACATTTTGATATTACTCTGTTAATTCATCACTACTACAGGAATGTGCAGGCATAGTGCTGAAATGTGTGAGAAGGGTTCAGACTCCAAACTATTTTTCAGGAAGAGCTAAAGCCATCTAAAGTATCTTTTAGTTGACATGCCAGGGAAAAAAAACATTAAGACCTATTTTCTTCTGCCTTATTTCAAGGTGAAATTTGCTGTTCCTATTCACAGATCGAAGGCTCTATGTATATTCTAATAAATAAAACTTTAATTCATACTTTCACCTTCAAGTTTTCACTTCTCACAAGTTAAAAGATGATTTTCAAGTCCTTCTAGAGATGATGGTAATCACTGTCTCCAAATTCACTAGCTTTTAGAATGGTGATGCCTACCCTTGTAACACATCTTTGTTTGAAAGGACTTTTCAGTACACCTTTAGATGCATATTCAGTAAACATAATCTCTTACCCTATTGTTGGGTTGATGTTCGGATCAAAACTGTCTTCCACGAACCGCCACACAATACTTGATTTACCCACACCTGTATCCTGAAACACAATGAGAGAGGTGAAGAAGAAAAAGTTACTTGCTGGCACATACCAAAAGCTGCCTTGTGCCTTAAGTTCAGGATTTTGGAAAAATCATCCTGGATAGGTGAATTTTAAAGAAACACAAAGGAGGTTTTCATAAAAATTCAGTGGAGTAATTATAAGATTTCAAAATGTATTGCAGGAGAGGATATATGAGTTTACAAAAGATGTGAGGATCTTCTGAAAGACCCCAAGTTTCTGCGTCACGTGCAAAGTGACAAACTCAATTGCTCTCTAACAAGTCTACCTTAAGAATGAACTCTTGAACTACTTCTGAGTAATTCCTGATACATCCCAGCCCGCCCAATCTGGGAAGGGGTAAGACTAGTTATTGAAATCTTTCTCAGTCTTTAAAGTAGCAACTCTGGTAAGAGAGCATCAACTTCAGAAAGTATGCTCTGAAATCGCAAAGTTGCCTTGACAAGTTAGGAAGCTAAAGCTTCAAACCAGTTTTGGGGGCTTTCTGATTTGAATGTCCCCACTCCTGCCCCAGGGAGGTAAATCTACGTGAAGTATCAGGGGTATTCCACAAGTTCAAAAACACGAAACAGACAGGAAAGCAGACTACTGCTGCTTGTAAAACATAAAGACCTGTTACTAGTCACTTTGCAAGCCTTGGCCAACTCCTAACTAGTACCTAGGGAAACTATTTAAGACTGCTCTTAACCCAGAAGCAGTGGAAGGGCAGGGAGGACTCTTCACCCTTTGGGGGGCAGGAAGAGTCCCTGGGCACCAGGGAGGGACAAGGGTGAACCCTACCGACAGCAAATCCTTCAGGAGGGTGCGGCCAGGTGGGCGGGACGGCCCAGGGGACCGAAGTGAGGGTCCGGGCAGGTAGGTGGTGTCCCGCACCCAGTCTGGGGGAAGGGGCGGAGGGAACGTGGGCACGCCAGGGTGTGCGGCCCGCCTGGCCTCCCGCGGCCCTCCCGGTCGGCCCACCGCCACTCACCCCCAGCAGACACACTTTGAGCTCCCTCAGCGCCATGGCCTGGGAGCCAGGGGCGCGGGCCCGCCGCCGCCCTAAGTTGAGACGGGAGAGGCCCGGCCCAGCACGAGCATCCCCCGGCGCCGCCGCCGCACGGCCTAGCCCCGGCCGCGGGGCGCGCAGAGGCGGCGGCCGCCCGTTCGCTGGCCCTCGGCCCGGCCCGTCCGTCGCCAGCCGCGCGGGGCCCGTCTTAGCAGCCCGGACGGTGCCGCGGGTTCCCGGGCGCCACCGCCGCCGCCATCTTGGGACGCCGGCCGGGTCACCTGACCTCCCCGCCCACTTCGGCAGCCACCTTCGCCGAGAGGGCGGGGCCGGCCGGCGCAGCAAGGCTCGCGGGGAGGCCCGGGCTCGGGGGCGGGACACGAAACCATATGCCCCGCCCCTATCCCTCAGGCCCCGCCCCTCGGGCGCCGGCCCCGCCTCCAGGTCGTCTCAAGATGGCGGGTGAATGGGGTCCAGCTTCTGGGGCGCCCCCCTCCCCTTCAGGCGGAACCACCCCAGGAGTCCCGAGGCCCCCCCCCCCCCCGCCCATCCCTGAGTCCACCTGCCGCAGCCCCCTCGTAACTCCTTGTGTGTCTCTTGGTTTTCAGAGATGCCCCTGTACTTTGTGGACTTGCAGGATGACTTAGACGATTGTAAGTAACAGTTGGGGCATCCCGCCCCTCCTTGGGAACTTCTCGCAGAATTAGGGGTGCACAGATGGAGGGTGTGGGATCTACAGGCTGAGCTCTTCGTGTTGGAACCAGAATAGGGGGACCCCCAATTGCCTTGATCACTTGTGGCGGTCCCTCCTCACTGGGCTGGGCGGCCGAGGACGGGGACCCCTCCCAGCCATGGGGAGGATTTTTGTTGTTGGAAAACTTCTGACTTCCTGTTACTTTCTTTCTCTTCCTCCTCCTGCGTGGCCCGGGAGGGCTAGTCCTTCGTTCATCCTGGCGATTCCCGGCGGGAGGAGGCCTGGCCCCCTCCAGGGTCGGGGGTCTTCCAGGCAGGGTCTCCAGTTGTTCCCCAGGACTTCTCAGAATGCCGGGGAGTTTGGGAGGTCCGGCTCTCCGTGTGGCCGGCCACAGACTCGCACAGACTTCTCCAGTGTCCTGGCCACAAGCCCAGCACTGTTTCATCCTGAGGAACCCACTGGTACCCGCCTTTCTCGGATGGGTCTCCCTCCAGTACCTTCCTACCCTCTCCTTTAGAATCACTTTAAGGACTGATGGGTGGAGAAGATGGACTTGTTAAGGCAAGTTCGTACTGGTTGGTGAATGAAGCATTTCTTTTCCATTCAGCAAACTTTTCTTGAGGACCTCCTGTTTCTGGGCCAGGCCATGTGCCGATCCCAGAACCTACAAAGATGAACCTGAGACTGTGATGGCTCTCACAGGCCAGGGAGAGAGCCAACTTGTAAACAGATAATTACCAAACCCTGGGTGCTTGCTGGTGAAGGAAGCCTGTACAAACCATCACAGTAACCAACATCAATGGGGCTTACTGTACTCTTTCCTTCTGCATCTACAGTTTTCCTGCTAACAAGAACTGGGGTTTGCTGAAAATACCATAGGTCAGGCACATTTATTTATATACATACTTTCAGAAATAAGTGTAATTTATACACATTATTTCTTTCAGAAGGAGGCAACTTTATTAAAGTAAAGTGACCCTTGAAGGGACCAGTGGTTAGGAGCGTGGGTTCTGGAGTCAGATGGCCAGAGGGTGAAGTCCTAAGCCACTCTTTACTGGCTGTGTGATCCTGGCCAAGTCACTATACCTCTCTGAGCTTCACTGGCTTCATCTGTAGAATGGGCGTAATAATGGTCCACCTCAGAGGGCTTTAGTAGAGCTTAACTAATAAAAGGTTTAGGAACTTCTTTGGTGGTCCAGAGGCTAAGACTCTGTGCTTCTAACGCAGGGGGCCCAGGTTCAGTCCCTGGTGGGGGAACTAGATCTCACATGCCACAACTGAGAGTTTGCATGCCGTAACTCAAGATCCTGCATACTGCAATTAGAAGGTCCTGCATGCCTTGATGAAGATCAGAGATCCTGTGTGCTGCAACTAAGATCTGGCACAGCCAAATAAATATATAAAAAATAAAAGGTTTAGCACGAAGTCTTGTACATAAGAAACAGTAAATACTACCTGCCATTATTATTGATGTGATTATTCATAATTATTGAATACTGTGGAGCAAGGTACAATGTGGGCCGTGGGTTTACAAAATGTTTCAGCCAATGGGTGTCTTTGAATGGAAGGAATGTAGCATTGCTCTTGATAAGCAACAGTAAGCTGCTGTTAAGGCACCTCTCATTCATAGATTTAATATTTATTTGGCCTGGCTGGAAAAGCTGGTTTTTGGCTATTTCAGTTATCTAACACACTACCTGAACCCTTAGTGGCTTAAATCAACAGCATAACAATTCTGTGCATTGACTGGGTGATACAGAAGCCTCATGTGTTCTCTGGAACTCTGGGGAGATGGGAGGGTTCAAAATAGCTTTCCTCACCTGGCTGTTGGCAAGGAAATCTGCTGGAACTGTAGATCAGGGCCTCAGTTCTCCAGTTGCTTCTTCCACTTGGCTAGCTTGGACTTTCAAAGGGTGGTGAAAGTGAAGTCGCTCAGTCGTGTCCAACCCTTTGCAACCCCATGGACTGTAGCCCACCAAGCTCCTCCATCCATGGGATTCTCTAGGCAAGAATACTGGAGTGGGTTGCCATTTCCTTCTCCAGGGAATCTTCCCAACCTAGGGATCGAACCCAGGTCTCCCGCATTGCAGGCAGACGCTTTAACCTCTGAGTCACCAGGGAAACCCTCAAAGGGTGGTGGTGGCAGGCAATTGGATCTCCTCTGGCAGCTAGCTTCCTTTTGTCTTTTGTGTATATGTGTACAGAAAGGAGTTAAGAGATTATACAGGAGAATAGTTCTGATTTTGGCTCTGTTTGTACATATCTTAGGTGACACTCGTAATAAAGAATGCATTCAATACTGTTTAGGAGACTGCTGAAGACTTGTCCCGGTAAGGAAGGAAACCAGCATCATGGCTCTGAACACACCCAGGCCATGAGTAGGGCCACTCGGGGAGCCTCCCGGGGCTTCCTTACTGTGCAGAGGTGGGGCTTCAGGATGCTGTATCTATGAAATTACAATAGAATTGGTCTAATTAATAGCCATAATAGGAGGGCCTTTACCCCCCAGTAATTTATGCTGCCCTGGGTCCCACTTTGCTGTGGTGGTATTTGGGAGGCATCATTACACTGTGATTATGGCAAAAAACCTGAGGTCAGGTGATCCACTTCCTGTCTTTAGCTGAGTCAGCATGAGCCGATCACTCACCTTTGTTCACTTTCTTTATCTGGAAGACCTGACAACTGGAGATGCTTCATAGGACTGATACGAGGATTAGATTAGACAGAAGACACAAAATGTTTTAGGGACTTCCTTGGTGGTTAAGACTCCAATGGCTAAGACTCACACTCCCAAAGCAGGGGGCCTGGGTTCGATCCTTGGTCAGGGAACTAGATCTCACATTACCCAACTAAGAGTTTGCATGCTGCACCTAAAAAAAATCACACATGCCTCATCAAAGATTGAAGATTCCAAAAGGTGCAACTAAGACCTGGCAAATAAATAAATAATTAATAAAGTATTAAAAAAAAAGACATCTTAGCCCAGTGCCTGGCATAGAGTATTACATTCAATGATTATTACTGTTATTATTTTAACTGTCATCATTACAACTAGGCATTCATGTAAGATTTTCTGTTCCTGTGTTAAGGGCTGCTCCTGTGTGGTGGGCAGGATTGTTCCTGATTTATAAATGATGAAACAGAATCAGAGAGGTTAAGTAACTTACTCATTGTGGCATAGGTCATAAATGATAGAACTAGCAAAACTAGCAATCAGACTAGTTAGACTAGTCCTGATTCTTCCTCTTTTTATTCCACCACAGAGATCAATCTCAAAAATATTCTTAAGCTAATGGTAGGGCACAGTTTGTTGGTTTGGGTGGGTTCTGCATCTGTTGTCCTCCTTGGACTTTTTTTTTGGTCTAAATGACGGGATAGCCGTTCCATCTAGGCTGTAAGTCTCCTTGGGCAGGGACACTGGTCATGCTTTTTATAACCTAGTGTTCTCCATGATCTAGGTGTTCAATTAATGTCGTTACTGGTAACCAAGATGGATTACGAGGCTTGTCTGATTTATTTTGTGATTTCTTGATTAAATTGGCTCACTGCAAAAAGAAGCCTTCAAGAAGGGTTGCCATGTTTTTTCAAAATCATTCAGTCTTCGGGCCATCGGATCACAGAAAAGATTTAATTTTAGTGAATTAGCCTGCTGAAGCTACCTAAATTCCTTCTCTTGAGAGCAAAAAGTGTGTGGGATGGCCAGACACAGTGGTCCCGGTGGTAGATTGCATGTGGAAGGTGGAGCTGGATGCGTTTCTGCCTCAAGGGCTTATAGGCCTGTCAGCGGCTGGGTTGATTAAAGCATGTGGGGGCTAAAGAGTTATAACTCCTGGTAAGGCTTGCTTGACCAATTAGAATTTAAATGTGTATTAGTGATGGGTGAAAAAAAAGTGAGGGGACTCTGTTGCAGATATAAAGAGACCTATCAACAAAATACAATATATGGTCATATTTGGATCCTTAATTGAACAAATGAGCTATAAAAAGACATCACTGAGACAGTGGGGAAAATTAAACTTGACCCAGGTATTAGATTATATTAAGAATTATTATTAATCTTGTCAGATGTGATAGTGGTGTCACAGTTTTGTTTGAAGGAGGACCTTATTTAACAGAAGCAAATAGGCCTTTGTGGGTGAAACGATATGATGTGTGAGGTCTGCTTTTAAAATACTGCAGCAAACAATAAATAATCAACAAGTTGGAAAGAAAGATGAGTGGGAAAAATTGCAGACTATTTATACTTGTTGAAAGTGGCTGGTAAGGGTGTGGGGGTTTATTATAGTATTATATTTTTGCATATACTTGAAAATTTCCTAAATGAAAAGTTTTTAAAAATGAGATGAAAGTTTCGTATATGATCAAACATCTATATGAAGAGTTTAATGCTGGATTTGAGTTCTGAAGTCAGCCGCCACGTTATTGTAAGATACATTTAGCTTCAAAAGACAGACTTGGAGAATGTATTAGTATTGGGGGGACAGTGTATTTCTTTCCAAATGTCCAGTTTTTAAGAGGTAGCTATGAAAGAAGTTGGAAAAAGGTATACTCCTGTGATGAAGAAAACTAGGTGCCAACAAATGATGTGTGTTTCTTTGTTGGAAATAGGATTAGCTAAGTTTGAGGAATACAGATAAACTCTTGGAATAGAAGGAGTGGAGTATGTTCAAGCTTGAATAAAAGACCCCCTCTAGAGCAGGAAGTATTCCGTTTCACCTGCCCACTTTGGTCAGGTTTGTAACAATGTGCTGCTCAAGGACCACAACCAAGCGGAAGAAAATATATTAATTTGAGCCCTAAACCAAACCATTGAATTTTTTCTCTGAACTATTACGTAAACTTGAATCAAAGATTGTCAAACAAATTTTTAAGTAAAAACCTCCCTGTTGAGTGAACTAGTTTGAACAGGAACTTGAGTATATTAACAGTTGGGAAATAAAATGAAATCTAGCCATTAGATTGTTCTCTAAATCAGAGATGGGCAATTTTTTTTCCCCCCATAAAGGATCAGACAGTAAACGTTTTAGACTTTGCTGGCCCGAAGTCCTAATGCAACCACTCAAGTCTGCTGTTGTAGCCTAGTAGCACCCACTGCTGCTGCCCCTGCTAAGTTGCTTCTGTTGTGTCCAACTCTGTGCGACCCCATAGACGGCAGCCCACCAGGCTCCTCTGTCCACGGGATTCTGTAGGCAAGAATACTGGAGTGGGTTGCCATTTCTTTCTCCAAGTAGCCCCCACAGATATACATAAATGAATGGACATGGTTATTTGCTAATAAAGTTTTATTTGCAAACACAGGCAGTGGGCTGGATTTGGCCTTCTGTTCTAAATCAAATTTGATTCTATTTTTACCCCCTTTTTTAGAGGGGGTGGTTTAATTGAAGTGTAATTTACAATGTTGTGTTAGGTTCAGGTGTCCAGCAAAGTGATTCAGTTATATGCATATATTATGTATGTATATAAATCTTTTTTATTATATATTTATTTTATATATATTCTTTTTCAGATTCTTTCCCATTATAGGCTATTGCAAGATATTGAGTATAGTTCCTTGTGCTATACAGTAGGTCCTTGTTGGTTGGTTACCTATTTTATGTATAATAGTGTGTATATGTTAATCCTAAGCTCCTAATTTCTCCCTCCCCACTTCTCCTCTGGTAACCATTAAGTTTGTTTTCTAGTCTGTGAGTCTGTTTCTGTTTTGTAAATAAGTTCGTTTGTGTCATTTTTTAAAGATTCCACCTGTAAGCTATATCATATGATATTTGTCTTTGTCTGAAATTTGATTTCGTCCCATCAGAGCCTCAAAGTCCATTGATTAGCTGAGCCAGCCCAGAGGCTGCCTTTCTCATGGGGCTCAGTCCAAAGAGCTGACTTCTGCTGGCACAAGCCCTGCCCTGTTGGGTAGCCCTCGGAAAGCTGCAAAGACTTCACGTCTCTCTTTTCCTGTTGGTGTTTGGGGATTAGAAGCATGTACCTATCTCCCTCCAACAGGATGAGAGTGGCAAGGAACAGAAGAGTCAGTGTAGTGGGAGCGGAGTCAGCCTTGCTTCCTGTCTGATAATTGTAATGCATTTTACTCTTGTTGTTCTGTATTTTCCATATCCTGTGAGACAAACAGATGAACATCAGAGATTCCCTGGAATCATCTCTGTTTAAAAAAGAGAGTTTTATATGGCTTTCTACACCATAAATTAAGATTTTTTTTTTAAAGCAGAAATTTCTGCAACAAAGTCTAGCTAATGAAAGAGGAAATAATTCTGAGCTTCAGAACATCACTTAGCCTTAACCTGATTGGGGAAAAAAAAAAAATTAGAGATGAGGGCAGGTGCTTACTTTCCCTGTTTGGAAAATCATCCGGGTAACAGATGTTCCTCCAGCTCCTCCCAGGCACCAGCCGCGGGAGGTGCAGGGGGAAGAGGGATGTAGAATCTCTGGGCTCCATCCCAGAACTGCTCCCACCTAGAGGGCAGGCGAGAGTAGCGATGGCGTAGACGGGAGGTGCCGGTTGATTTGGCTCAAGCCCAGGAGGACCATGGGCGAATGACCTCAGTGAGAACTTCTCCAATGAAGCCAAGGAGCAGAAGCCAGGCCAGAAAGTCGCGAAGGCTCCAAGGACTGAGGCAGTGTTGCCTGCAGTCCTGTACCTCAGTGGTCATGCATTGACTCCCCACTGTATTCCAGATGCTGGCTGGCCTTTGGGCATTTTGAGGAATGGTCCCTGCTTTGGGGAGCTCCCAGTCTAGCAGGGAAAACAGACCCTTTCCAGAAGAAGCAGCTGGAGAGGTTGGAGGGGTTGAAGTCACTTACTTTTCTTCTTATATAGAAGAGCCCAGAACAGATTTGTGTTATTTATATCTACTCTGAGAACCTTAAGAAGAAAAAAAAAAAGATTGACTCAGCAGTTCCATGCCTGGTGATTTGCCCAACAAAATGTTAACATATATTTTCAAAAAGTCATGGTCAGAACTTCCCTGGCGGTCCAATGGCTGAGATTCCACTCTCCCTATGTAGGGGGTCCCTGTTCAATCCCTAATCGGGGAACTAGATCCCACATGCCACAACTAAGAGTTCACATGCTGAAACCTAAAATTCTACATGCCAAAATGACCCAGCACAGCCAAAAAAGGAAAGAAGACAGGGTGATAGTTGCACTGTTCTTAATAGTTGAAAACTAGAACCCACCCAAATGTCCTCGTTGAGTACAGTGGATTATAAAGTGTGGTTATGTTCACAGGATGGAGAACAGTGCAGCTCTAAGAGTGAGTGATCTCTAGCTCCACTCAGTAACACGGATGAACATCACGTAGTGGTCGGTGAAAGAAACCATGCACAAAAGGTAGAGACTGCGTGACTATTTACACAGAGCACAGAAATGGCATGGCAGTCTCCGTGATCTGATGTACAAGGCAGGAGAGTGTGCCCCCACCCCTCCCCACACGTAAGGCAGAAAGGGGGAGGGAGCATGGGAAGGGGTGGGGGGGTTTGGAGAAGGAAAGATTCTTTCTTGAGCTGAGTATATTCAGTTTAAAAGTTTGTCATGTGGATCACTTAACTACTATCTATACACTTTCCTGAAAAGCATTGCTTTTTAAGATGGAGGCACAGGGGAGAGCATAGCCATGGAGAGGAGGGGGTCAGTGCAAAGAGGAAGATGGTGGAGAGCAAGCGGGGCGGGTGAGGGCAGGGCAGGACGGGTGAGACGGGCGTGGAACTCGAGCATCCAAATGCGCATCCAAACTAGCACATCCTCAGAGGAGTTGTGCTTCTTTCCAGAAGGAGGAAGGTGGCTCTCCTGGCAACTTGGCCAAGGTGGTCATTAGAAAAGTGGTGTAATGTCAGCCCGCATTGCTTGATTGCCTCAAGTATCTTGAGCGGCAAGAAAATAGAGCCCCACACACATACAGGTGCTTCTCAGGTAGCACTAGTGATTAAGACCCCGCCTCCCAGTGCGGGAAACTTGAGACTTGGGTTGGATCGCTGGATCGGGAAGATCCCCTGGGGGACGGTGTGGCAACCCTCTCTGGTATTCTTGCCTGGAGAATCCCACGGACCGAGGAGCTTGGTGGGCTGCAGTTCATAGAGTAACAAAGAGTTGGACACGACTGAAGTGACTTAGCACACACATGCACCCACACATAACACTTACCCTAGAGGCTGTTGGTTTTCTTTTCCAACCTTTTTTCCTTTTGGAATCTGCCTCATGTCTGGGGGGCAAATCACTGCATTTTCCAGCAGCACTCTTGCACTCATTAACGCTGTGTAGACTCTGGCCCCCTCACCCCCACCTCCTCCAGTTCTATCCCCAGCTGGGTGGGTCGGTAGGAAAAGCGAGATGTGTAATATCACTGTGGAGCCCATGGCAGCTGAGAGCTAAAGAGGACTTGCCTATCAGATAACCCAAGTCAGTGTTTCCCCTTGACCATCAGTGTAAAAGTCAGACTCATAAATAATGACCAAGTTTTGGAAGCCGTGATTAAAGCCACAAATCAAAGAGGAATTTCCATGTATGCAAGGTGTAGAAAGGCCGGCGTCTTGTGAATTAGGTTGGTCTGTTCAGTCAGCCTGTAGTGCTAGTAACAACCATCAGTAGCCCTCCAAGATTTGTGATAGAGAATATTATGCATTGGACGGATCCGCTCATACAGGAGCTAATAAATCTGTGTGGGTCTTGTTAGAGAATGGCTTTTATACAGAGAAAGTTTGCCTGAGCAACTTGCTGTTGAAATTTAGTTAAGTCAACAAGGACCTGCAGTGTGCAGGGGTCAGTCCTTCTCCCTCCTCCCCCAAAGCCAGTGAAGAATCAAGAATGTTCCTTCTTTTTCAGATGGGTTGGGTTTATCTGGTCTAGCTTTTAGAAATAGTCCCAATTTAAGAATTCGCATTAGTATTTATAAGCCTGTTAGCAAGAAGGATGAAGCCACTTTAAATAATACATTAATGGATGGTTTACTCTCGTCTCCCCCCAAATCATTTAAGGCCTTGCAGAGACTTAGTTATTGTTCATTGAAGAGTGGCTAATGAGAAGCGCAAGAATTATCAATTATGTAAGTTCTACATTAATACAGTTTTCTCACTCTCTCCCCCCCTTTTTTTAAGTGCACATTTTGCAAATAAGGCTAGACTCCTTGTCGGCTGTCATCAACCAGTCTTCTTACATTTTGAAACGGACACAGACGGGGGGCCCGTCTGTCATGTTCTCTCAACCAGCGTCCCCGAGTGCTGTGTTAAAGAATGGAAAATTGAGATAGGGTGGCTAATTGGGCTGACCCAGGGTGGCCTGTCTCACTGAGTCATAGTGACAAGATGGCGCATTGAATGGAGAACCCTAAATTCCGGGCACGTCTGGAGAAGGAAGGCTTAATGAAAATGCTTACTGGGATAGTCGTGCTCTTAACATCCTGCCTCCATTTCTACCCCTGTTCATGTCTGGGCCAATAAAGGTATCTCTCTGGGCATGTTTTACTGTGTTTATTTTTTCTCACCTTTCTGCGTCCAGCCAGTTCTGAGGTGGCTGCTCACCCAGGGCTTGGTGCCCTTGTGGGAAGTCTCTGACTCCCTGAGCCACTCTGAGGCAGCAACAGCCTTTCTTTTCCCCTGCTGTGCTCTTCCCTTCATCCAGAATGGTGTCTTTCCCTTTCCCAGATCCCCTCTCTCTTCCCCTGTGGTGGACTCCTACTCAGTCATCAAAGCCCAACTCAAATACCCTTCTGTCCTAGGGAAACACCTCCCTTCACCTCCTTCTGCAAGCAGAACCAGTCTCCCCCCTGCTTTGTTTATACCTGAACTCCATGGCTCTTGTCACAGGGGGATTGTATGTTGTTATGTGTGGGAAGGTCTTTGTTCTCTGGGGGGGCCTTTGGAGTCTGGGGACAATGCTTTTGTCATCTCTGAATATCCAGTACTCTGTTGAATTATGGTTTACTGTCATCTGAAGTCAACCACGGTGGCTAGAGAAGAGGGTGTTTGCAATGGGTCTGCTGTGAACACACCTGTTTTTTGTACTAGATCCTCTAATCCTTTTCTTGATGGAAAATGATGTGTAACATTTCTTTTCTTTCCCTCTTTTATTAGCTTGTATCTAATGTACTTTGAACCTGTAACATTGTATTTGAAGTGTTAGTTCATACTCAGCCTGTTTGAAGACAGATTGGTGTCTTATGCAAAGCACTGACACGCACGCAGATGTCCACTGTGTCTTTTGGCCAGAGCAGCCTCATCCGGTGTATTTTTTGCCTCAGCCTGTTTTAAAAGATGAATATACTGACAGTGTGCATTATTTTTGGTAGATAACCCTTGAATAACCAGTTAGTGTAGAAGAGGCTATGAACCCCTTTTCCCACTCCACCCCCCAGGTTTATAACTTCCAGAGATATAGTTAATGAGGAAAGAGTTTTGTTTGTTAGTTCTTCTTTGTCACCTAGCATCAGGGTCAGAGGATAATAGTGCTGTTATAATTTGTAAACGGACCAGGACCCTCACTGAAGAGGAGCCAACCTCATCGTGGGTTGTGTGAGGTTAAAACTGCTGCTTCCCAACCACTCTGGCTTTGTTTGGATGGTGGAGGTGAGCATTATATGGCTCAGTTGCTCAGCTGGGTTTTTAAACTTGGACGGTTCCACTGGAGGGCAGGTAGCCACCATAGCTACTGGCCGATACGCACCAGAGTCATGGAACATGGACCCTGTAGTTCCGGAACCACGCAGACATGGAGATGTGCAGTGGGGGACAGGGTGCTGAGCAGAAGGTGTGGTGGGAGGGGGGCCCTCACCCCTGCCAGTCAAAGAGCAGTTGTTAGCCCTTCAGACTTTGTTAACTTTAAATTATTAGTCATTTTTGGTAAGAAATCAGTGAAGGTGAAGGTGTTAGCTGCTCAGTCATGTCCAACTCTGTGCAACCCCCGTGGACTGTAGCCCACCAGGCTCCTCTGTCCATGGGATTCTGCAGTTAGGAATAATGGAGTGGGTTGCCATTCCCTCTCCAGGGGATCTTCCTGACCCAGGGATTGAACCTGCGTCTCCTGCATTGCAGGCAGACTCTTTTCTGCCTGAGCCACCAGGAATCAGAGCCCAAGGAGTCAATGTGGTCCTGTGTAGACTTGCCAATGAATCTAACACGTGGCACAAACTTAGCAGCTGCTGCTTGAAAGTCATTGCATAGATGGCAGATGAAGGCAGTCGTGATCAGTATTGTTTTTTAAATGTTTTGCATGGGACCAAGAAGCCTTGAAGGTATTAGAGACTATTTTCTTAAGAAGTGTTTGCTTTTCCATACTATTTTAAGCTTTCATGAGTGGGGTAGGTAACTTTTTTTTTTTTCAAATGTGAGAAAGTATAATGAAAAAATTTGAACAAATTCATACCCGACTTCATATTTCATTTCTAGCTTGAATGCTTGAGATTCCTGATGTTTCTGGGTGACCTGGACTCGTGGGGCCTCAGAATAATCAGCTGCTCCTGGTGTCACCGTGTCCATTAGACCTTTACTTCTTATTCCCGTGAACAGTTGCCAGACAGTTTGCTCTGTGGGCAGTGGCTAGAAATGTACATCCTAGAAAATTCTTTCTGCGAGCAGGAGCCATTTTGTGTGTTACTGGCACTGCCAGGAAGGCACAGCAGGCTAGCTCGACAGTTCTTTTCCATTTATCCATTTGTTCATTCAGCAGCTTCTACTGATTGCCAGCTGTGTGCCAGGCGTATCAAAGAGTCAGTGACAGATTTTTGCCCCGGGTGCAGTGGCGGGGGTGTGGGGGTGGACCGGCCGCAAGCAGTAGACGCAGGAGGAGAAGGTTCTCTGTGTCAGAAGGTGATCCAGTCCCTGAAAAAAGAGAAGTGCATCAGGGTAGGGTGGGACATAGGCAGGAGGCGTACAGTTTCAAAATGAGGTGGTCAGGGCAGACCTCAGTAAGAGGATGAGGGAGCAGAGATTTAACTAAGAAGGATGTTATCAAAGAGGACTCCTTGGGAAGCAGAGCTCTGGGCGGAGGGAAGCCCCGGGCCGTGTAATGACCCCCCCACCAGGGAAGTGACCAGAGTCCTGGGGGAACAGCGAGGAGCTGCGTGGTTGGAGGACAGGATGGGTGGGGGCTGGGGGCAGGAGTAGTGGGAGGTGAGGTCTGAGAGGCCAAGGTGGGCCACGGGGGCATTCCTGCTGACCTGAAGCCCCTTCTCTTATGGGATCATCCACCCAACCAGGGGCTGCCCAGGTAACGACCCCCTGACACATCTTTCTTTTTCACAGTGGTTCTCGACTAGGGACCTGTGGCAATGTCTGGAGATGTTCTTACTTTCAGAGTGGGGACAGGGTGCTCCTGGCCACCTGTGAGTTGAAGCCAGGAAGGCTGCAGGGTGTCCTGTGATGTACGGAGCAGCCCCACAACTGAGACCGACCACACCACTCCTGCCAGGGCTGAGAAACCCTGCTCTGTTATTACATAGTTCATCCGCTGTTGACTGATTTTGTTTGTCTTTGAAGACTTAATTTAAAAAAAATTAAAATGTCATTGTGTGAGGGTCACTCAGTCGTGCTCGACTTTTTGCGACCCCATGGACTGTAGCCCACCAGGCTCCTCTGTCCATGGAATTCTCCAGGCAAGAATACTGGAGTGGGTAGCCATTCCCTTCTCCAGGGCATCTTCCCAACCAAGGGATCAAACTCAGGTCTCCTGCATTGCAGGCAGATTCTTTACCCTCTGAGCCACCAAGGAAGCCCTAAAATGTCATTTAGGGAAGAAGTGATTAATCCCAGTATCTGGTTAGACTGCCATCAGAGTTGACACTGAACCTGCTGGCTATTTTCATTCCCTTTATGGGAAGGGGTTCCACATCGGCCTTGCATGTTCTTTTCAGTAAACTCTGTTGCTTTTATGGAGTAGTTAAACAATTTTAATACATTGTTTACAAGTGAATAGTAATCTCATGGGTTTGGTTTCAAGTAGGATTTTTGAAAAGGGCCAGGATGTTGAGTCACACAAAGGAAAATGTTCACCTACATTTGGAATTTGGAATAAAAGACACTATTGTTCGCATATGAATGTGATCCTATTAGTGTGAATATTTTCCCTGGATTACACAAATCCAGTAATTTTCAGGAGTCGGTCATTTATATACTACTTTTCTTATTTCTGCTATATCTATATACCACCTGTATTTGTCTTTATATCAACTAATTTATTTTGTTTAAACACATTTTTTGAAACTTGTATGAGTCCTACTCTTTGTGACCCCATGGACTGTAGCCTGCCAGGCTCCTCTGTGCACAGGATTTTCCAGGCAAGAATATTGGAGTGGGTTGCCGTTTCCTTCTCCAGGGGATCTTTCCTACCCAGAGATCAAGCCTGCGTCTCCTGCACTGCAGGTAGATTCTTTACCAACTAAGCCATCAGGGAATAAGACAGAAGTGAAACGACATGATAAAATTCTAGATAGACACAGTTGTCTGGTAAAGATCTGAGTGTGAGATCTGCTCTCTATTCAAAAGGAAGATAAGCCAGTTCAAGACAGACCAGTGTGAAAGGAAGCTTGCTTTCTTCCTTTTCTTTTTTTAAATTGTTTTTTTCCATATCGTGAGGCATGTGGGATCCTAGTTTCCTGACCAGGGATTGAACTCGCACCCCCTGCATTAAGGCAGAGTCTTTTTTTTTTTTTTTGGTCTGATAATCTCTTTATTTCTCTTTCCTTGTTTAAAAAAAAGCTTTTTGTTTTATATTGGAGTATAGCCGATTAACAGTGTTGTGATAGTTTTAAGTGGACAGCAAATGGACTTAGCCATACATATGCATATATCCATTCTCCCTCAAACTCCTCTCCCATCCAGGCTGCCATATAACATTAAGCAGAGTTCCCTGTGCTATACAGTAGGACCTTGTTGGTTATCCATTTAAAAGATAGCATTGTGTACATTATAAATTCTATGACACCAAGTTATAATGTTTGGTTTGTATTGCTTTTAAACCATCATGTATATTTTGAAGAAATTAGGTGGAAGAAGAGTTTTTACAACTTTTACCCATTTATATACTGTTTCCAGCACTCTAGATTCCTTCTGAAGGTAAAGTTTCCAGGTGATCCCATTCTTCTTCAGCCTATAGGACTTCATCAAGTGTTTCTTGTAGTCTGCATTAGCTGGCAATGTTTAAGAGGATGTATTAAATAAATTCTTAGTGTGTGTGCTTTTTTCTGTCTGTTTCTCGTCTGATGGCATCTTTGTTTCATCTTCCTCCCTGAAGGATGTGTCACTGGATGTCAAGTTCTGGATTGATGTTTTCTGTTTTGGTCCCTCAACAGTTTACTTCCATGGTCTTCTCCCTCCACTGTTTCTGGTTGAGGAGTCAGGAGACACCCCGACCATTACTCCTTGTATGTCATTTTTTGTTTTTTCTTGGCTGCTTTCTAGAGTCTCTTTGGTTATCAGCATTTTGACTGTGATGTGTCTAGCTGTAGTTTTCTGAGTACAATTGACCCTTGAAGAACGTGGATTGGAACTGTGCAGGTGCACTTATAGGCAGGTTTTTCTCACTAGTAAATACTTCAGGGCTCCATGATCTGTGGCTGGTTGAATCTGTGGATGTGGAGGAACCTCCCATTTGGAGGACAGACTCTAAGTTCTATTCGGATTAACCCCGACGTGTTCAGGGGCCAAACTGTATTTATCTTCTTGATGTTGCTGAGATCCTTGAATTTATGTCCTTATTTATTTCATTGAATTTGGGGAATTCTTGGACATTATTTAGTCATCTTTATCCTGTTAAGTCTGCTTAGTAAATTTTTGAATTTGAGATACTGTTTTAATTTTATAATTTTATTTGGTGTCTTTTTATAGATGACATTTCTTTGCTGAGATTTCTTGCTTTTTCAGTCATTATAGGCATATTTTCTTCTCATTTTTTAAAAAATTGTATTTATTTGGCCGCTTCAGGTCTTAGTGGTGGCAAGAGGGCTCATTCTTTAGTTGCAGCATGTGAACTCTTTAGTTGTGCCATGTGAGATCTAGCTCCCTGACCAGGGATTGAACCTGGTTCTGCTGCATTGGGAGCCCAAATCTTGACCACTGGACCACCAGGGACATCCCTAAAGGCATATTTTCTTTTAGATCCGTAAGCATTTTATAATGGTTGTTTTAAAATCTTTGTAATTCCAACATTTGGATCCTTTCAGTCTGCTTTGGCTTTTTTCTCTTTTAGCTAGTTTATGTTTTCTTTGTTTATTGAGTAACTTTGGATTGTACCCTGGGTACAGTGAATAGCCTGTACTGTAAAAAAGTCCCTGGATTCTGCTGTATGCCTCCAAAGAGTGTTGATTTCTTTGTTTTATTTCATTAGGCATTCAGATTGACAGGTCCACCTGTTCCCATTTTCTCTCCAGTAATGGAGAGTATCCCCAATCTCAGTTCGATTCCATTAGTCTTAGCTGTGCTGGAGCTTGCCACACAAATGCATGGTTTAGGGGCCAAGCCAGAGTTTAATGCGAGGACTTCCCCTTTATGATGTTTTCCTTTCTCGTTCCCCCGCCCCCAACTCCCACCACACACACACACTTTCTGGTGGCTGTGGGTGCCCTAAACTGTAGAGGTAGAAGCATAAACAATATCGGTAATATAGTGTGTGCAGTGATTCAGTAATAATAATAGCAGCTGACATTTTCAAGGTGTTTATGTGTGTTATATGCTATATAACTGTATCTACTACTGTCTTTTAATCTACAGTCCAACAGTCATCACTGGTAGGCATCCATTTTTTAGAGCGAGAAACTGCATCAGAGAGGTGAGCTGTTTGTCTGGAGTATGGACCTTCTAAGAGGCAGAGCTGTTTCAGATCAGGTATTTTGACTCATTCTCCTATTAAGCATATGTTATGCCTCTGATGTCTATTAAGTGAGAGGCCCAGGATTTAATCTTTAATTTTTTTCTGTTTTCTTCACATGTCTTTCTTGGCCATTGGTGTTCTACATGGCTTCCAAGTAAGGATTTGTTATTAATCATTCAGTTCAGGATCTGTAGTTCTTCAAATTGAATATTCACTTTTTTTTCCCCCCATTCTGGAAGGTTGTTAGCCATTATCTCTTTGACTATTGCCTCTTCCTATTTTCATTAACCCCTCCTGGAATTCCTCTTGGGCTTATTTTAGACCTGAGCATTCCATTGTTCATGTGCCTTAATTGCTGTCCCAGATTTCCAAATCTTTAGTCCTCTGTGCAGAGTTCTGGGTGATTTGTCAGCTCAATCTTCCAGCTCACTAACTCTCTCTTGAGCTGTGTCTAAACTGCTGTTTAAGCCAGCTACTGAATTTTTAATTAAATTGTCTCTATTTCTCATCTCCACTTGGTTCTTTTTCAAATGCGCCTGGTCCTCCCACCCCTTGCTCTCCTCTTTTTTCATTATGGTATCTACTTTAAAATCCTGTTCATTCTATGCATAATTATTTTGATAGTCTATTTCAGATTTTTCTTCTCATATTTCTCATCTTGGGGTGCAAGTTCTCATTCATTGTGTCTGCTCTCTCTTCCTCTGGGTGGTTTGTAACCATGTATAGTTTGAAGGTGTTTTTTTTTTAATTGCATATTTATCTTCAGCAGGAATCGTGTGATGAAGGCACATGCTTACTGGATTGTGAAAGTCTCTTTAGAACAGCCTGTGTGCCTCTGCAGACATGCCTGGAGTTGGAATAATTCTGGACAGTGAGCCTCCCAATTGCCCAGTGAGAGAGGCTCTGCAGGCCAGGTCGGTCTGGTCTCTGCTCCCATGGGTCATGTGAGGCTGTGGTTTTGATTTCTCAGGAGCAACTATCCTTTACCTTGCTCCCACCTTAACGGTCCCCTTTCCACAGCTGTCTTCTACAGGGGGTTGGCTTCAAATTCACCACCCCTCTCTTTTATCCCCAGAAGTCTACTGCCTTAGACCTACCTGTGTGTAGGTCTTAAATGTTGACCGTAGGGTGTCAGCTTCTGCTGAGCAGTTGTTTCCTAGCAACGCGCAAATAGTTATCTTCCAGGGGGGTACTTTGCTGGTCTCTGTGGCTGCCTCCCTTCCCCAGCCTCCTCGCACTTCCTGCTCGGTGGCTGGGAACCCCCTAGGCGGTCAGCCGCCGCCGCCCTGGGCACAAACAAGGAGACAGAGATCTTCTCTGAGGTATCCTGGAACTGGGCTGCTTGTTGTCCAGCACCTGAAAACTTTCCTTTCATTGATTTCCCCCCCGCCCCCGCCCCAGCTTTCTGCTTATGTTAACCTGGCAGGTTTTTTTTAACCTTCCTGCTGGAAGCAAAGTCTTTTCTTTCCTTGTTTCAGTCACCTCAGAAGCCGTGACCCTTCCCTTTGGCTTTGTTGTTCTCTCAGCTTTCATCTCCATAGGTTTTTCTGCTCATCTCTTGAAAGAACACTGGGCTGGAATGCAAAACATTTAGGTTCCAAGAATCCTAGTTTTTGCTGCTGGCAATGGGGGCCCTGAATCTTAAATGAGGGAATTTATCAAGTCATGTTCTAAGGTCCCTTCTTGCTTCTTTATGATTCCATATTATAACATTCTTTTTTTTAAAATTTAATATTTGTTTTCATTCAAGTTTCTTTTGGTGTTTCTTCATTTCAGTACTTTTTATTGAGCACCTGTTAGTTGTCAAGTCCCATACTGGGTGCTGGGGTGACAGCCCTTCCATGGAGCATTCGGAGCTACTGGAGGGTGAACACAAGCAATCACTGAACCTGGTGCCAGCATCTTTCTGGGGATGCGGGGTCAGAACAGGAGAGCTGCAGCTCCAGGAGGGACTGCTGCTGGAGACTGGCCTCCCCCCAGAGGCCGGGGAAAGGCTGTTTTGGACAGCACGGCCCAGGCTTGGGTAGGGCGTAGGGATTAAGAAGCAATAGTTTCTCAGGCAGTGGGACAAAATCATTGAGACGAAGCCTTTGGTGCATTTGAAGAACTAAGGGAAGGCCTCAGTGGCTGAATCCCAAATAGGGAGGAGAGAGGAACTTCTTTGAAAATTAAAATTTTGGTTTCCTCTCTGGTAGTACAACAAGGTTCAGCATCTAGAGTCTGACTGAATTCAAATTCTGACTCTGTCACTCCCTAGCTGTGTGACCTTTGGCAACTTTCTTAGCCTCACTGAGCTTCAGTTCCCTTAACAAAACCAATATGGTATTGTCAGGGGTCAGCGAATTACTGCTCTACAGAGAGCTCTTAGCACAGTTCCTGGCTTACAGGAAGTAACCAATAAGGTTTAGTTATTATCTTATATTTTATGGCTTATGGCTTTTACTTCCATGTATATAATTTGTGTAGTTTATATAGTTAGTATAGTAGAATCATTAATATTTTCTAATAACAACTATTCTTTTGTGGAACTAATTGCTAGGTTCTCTAGTTCTCTGATAAATAGAGTTTCCTGAAGAAAGCCTAGATATTGTCTGTTACTTTTAAAACAGGAGTTCTTAACCCATTAAGTACACAATTGGGCCTTGGAGAATCTTTTGAAACCTGATCCTTATGAAAAGTTGTGTTTGAAAAGAGTGTGTGTGTCTGTGAACATCATCAGGTCCCAAAACTCTCTGCTTTAAACTCAGTGTCTTGAATCCCACTCCAGGCCGAATCCGCAGTGCTCTGTAAACGCCTGTGGGACGCAGGCTGGCATGTTCCCCCTGGTCCCCAAAATGCACTGAAAAAAGCTCATGCAAAGCACCTGTGGTTGGGGGGCTGGTCCTCCCCATCAGGGATCCTGCAGAGAAATGATAGTTGTTGATGGTGTCACACACATTATTTCTGCAAACCTGTAATTCTTTAATAGAGTGCTCAGGGTCACTGTTACACGGGGTGAATTTTTAATAGGCTCTAATTACTAGCCTAAAAGAATTAGTTCATAAAAAAATGTGATTAATGTTTCAAAGAGGGACTTCCCTGGTGGACCAGTGGTTAATACTTTGCCTGCCAACGCAGGTTGTGTGAGTTCGATCCCTGGTCAAGGGAGCTAAGATCCCCCATACCTCCCCGTCAAAAAAACCAAAGCATAAAACAGAAACAGTACTATAACAAATAAAAGACTTTAGAAATGGTCCACATATAAAAATCTTCAAGAAAAATAAATGTTTCAAAGAACAGTAAGCGCCTAGGCACAAACTTCTCATCTCTAGTTCTCCAGTCTGATCAGTTATTGCCTAAATTAACCATGGTTTCTCTGTCTGCCAGGTAGGAATCCCCTGCTTTTCTGCCCCAATCGTGCTTCTTGCTCAGCTGCTGCAGTGCTGGGGAAGGGAAGGAAGCCTTTCCACCCCTGAAGCGTGGGTTCATAGAGGTTGGTGTCCAGGCTCAAGGCTGGACCCTGAGGGGCCAGATCTCGCTGTCTTGACACATGTGAACTCACTTGTTCCAGCATCCAGACAGGGCCAGGGTAGGGTGTAGCACCCACCCCGCATACTAGAACATGGGAATGTAGACAGGCTGTCACTCTGGTCACACTGCCAGTGCATGGTAGTTGGCGGATTCATTCCAATCCAGGGACGTCTGGTTCAAGAGCCCCTGAGCTCAGCCACCCTGCTACATTGGAGGGAGGGGGTACCTGCCCTCAGCTGGGGGGACAGGGGGGAGTAGGCTTGAAGAGGAAGAGTCAGCATGACAGTGGGCTTCTCCTGGAGAAGGGCATGGCAACCCACTCCCACTCCAGTATTCTTGCCTGGAGAATCCCCATGGACAGAGGAACCTGGCAGGCTACAGTGTACGGGGTCGCAAAGAGTCAGACACGACTGAACAACTGAGCATGCACGCATAGGCTCCTTTTTGACCAGAGTGAGCTGGAGGCACCGTTGACATTCATGTTGGGGGGGTCAGGTTGGGGGCTGCCAGGCCAGGGCTTGCTTGATTGGGATCGATGTCATGGGCTGGGAAGTTGCGTGGTGGGACTTTCAGACTGAGAGAAGATATGGTGCTATGGACCTGCTGTCAGATTCTTGCTTAGGTGTCAGACTTCTTTCTCTTTTGACTGTTTTAAACCATCATGTTTGCATAGAGCTCCTTGACTGGTTTTCATAGGGGCGAGTGCTTTGTGAATGAACATCCTCCGTGTCCCAGATGGGGGGGACCCCCCACGGTGGTGAGAGGTGACTTGACATCAGACTCACAGCCCAGAGGGGAGGTGTCCAACCCTGCTCCATGGCTCTGGTCTCATCACCTTCTTCTGGGTTAGACACCTGCCCATGTCATCTCCCACGACTTGTCAGCAGCTTCAGCTGGAAAGACCCATGAGAGCAGAAGGCATGAGAGTGGCCACATCTTATCCCGGTGTGACCTGTCCAGTCATGCAAACTTACGGTGTGGTCCCCTTCTTCCCCTCCAGATGGATTTGAGGACTATGACCCTGACTGCAATGGCATGAGGGTGACAGCCTTCTTGGACATCCAGGCCAGGACAACCTGTCTCCCCTCGCTCATCTGCAAAAGTATGCTTTTTCAGCAGTCACATCTTCAATTGGTAAGCTGCGCCCGGCCTCCGCGCCATTAGGGGGCCACTGGCGGCCACGTGTCTGTCTGTGACAGCCTCGTGGGAGCATGTGGAGGAGGAGGGCTACAGGCTGTTCCCTGGATGCTGGGACTCTTGTTAATAGGCTTTCCCATTAGTCTTGTCACTGTTTTGCTGACGACCTGGTAAGCCAGGAAAGGAGATGGTGATGAAATGTAATGGGGTTTAAACAATCAGGAAGGGGGAAGCATCGGTGGGCGTGCCGCTCACCTGCCTCGTGTCCTGACGGCACCAGGCTTCTGGGACCCTTGTGCTGCTTGTCCTGCACGTTCTGCTGTCACTCCTCACGGTGCTGGCAGGACCCTCCCCCAGGCCCAGCCCATGCCTCTTCCCTGCAGCAGCTGACCCTGACTGTTGTATCAGAAAGCTGAGACATGGCCTGTCAGTTCACTGTCCGCCCAAACCTGCGTCTGCCAGCACTGCCCCCCCCTCAGAGAGGAGGGTGTGCTCAGGTTCCTGGCATCAACTCTGTCTCCCGGCTCCTGTCTCCTCCTTCTCACCCTTCCACCAGCCCTTTCCTTCCACTTCTCTCACTCGGAACAGTCCTCTGGGCCCACCTGGGCCTCCCGCATCTTCCCTGAAGGACAGGTTCAGTCAAGGCTGGTTCCTACTCTGTTCACTGAGTGTCTTTTCTAACTTCCGCTACTCTTTAAAAAATTATATTCTCTGCTTTTACATCTATTAAATGATAGACGGCTCGCAGCAATTGCCACAATTATTATCCCAATTTTACAGATGGGAAAATGAGGGTACTCTGAGCTGAGTCTTTGATGAGCCACTCTTCATTGAAATGTGGTCCACGATTCAACAGCTTTTTCTTTTAGCGTTGCTGCTCTTCACATCCCGTGTAAGGTACTAGCGTATTTTCTCACCCTGTCTTCCTGAAAGTTGATCGTTTCCCTTTCACCACGGATCCACCGTCCACCTTTAGTTGCTCTTCTTGTTCCTGTCTGATGTGAGGAGGGAGCCAAGTTTCATTTCCCCCTACAGTCTCTGGTTAACCCAGTGCCCTTTATGGAAAGCGCTTTGCTCACTGAGCCCTGCTGCTTGCCCTCTTTGCTTTCTGTCCGGTGTCCCTTTCTGGACTCCCTCGTCAGTTGCATTGGGCTGTTTATCTATGGTCACACCAGGAGCACGCTGTCTTCATCACTGCAGCTTTGTCATCCCAGTCTTGGCATCAGGCACAGGAAGTCCTTCCATTTTGTTCCTCAAGATTGTCCTGTCTGCTCTTGGCCCTTTGCATTTCCAAATGTATCTTAGTACCAGTTTGTCAATTTTAGAAAACAAAACATCTGCTGCAATTTTCATCTCATTGCATTGCATCTGTAAATCAATATGTAGAGAATTAACATCTTTACTGGAGAAGGCAATGGCAACCCACTCCAGTACTCTTGCCTGGAAAATCCCATGGATGGAGGACTGGCTGCAGTCCATGGGGTCACTAACAGTCGGACATGACTGAGCGACTTCACTTTCACTTTTTACTTTCATGTGCTGGAGAAGGAAATGGCAACCCACTCCAGTGTTCTTGTCTGGAGAATCCCAGGGACGGGGGAGCCTGGTGGGCTGCCGTCTATGGGGTTGCACAGAGCCGGACACGACTGAAGCGACTTAGCAGCAGCGGCAGCAACATCTTTACCATACTTAGTTTTCTATTCCTTCCATTTCTTAAGATTTTCTTCAATTTCTCTCTGTGTATATACATGTGTATACACATATGTATAACACTATACATAAATAACTATAAAACTAAAATACCTAGTTTTCTGTTGTAGAGATCTTTCATATCTTGTTTGATTTAGTTCTAGGTGTTTGATCTTTTATGCTAATGTAAATTATATCACTTCTTAGAAGTTATAATTGTTGCTGACCTGTGAAAGTGGAGTTGCTTTTTATATTTTGATTTTGTCTCCATTGCTTATGCTAAGTTCACTTATTAACTTTAAGAACTTCTCTGTGGATTTGCTGGGTTTTTTACATATTACAGTGATGTTTGTGAAAATGATGGTTTTATTTCTTCCTTTCCTATCTTTCCTTTATTCTTTCCTTTCCTGTCCTTTATTTCTTTATTAGCTGCCTCTCATCAGCTTAAGAAAATTTGTATTTCTGATTTGTGTCTCTTTATATTCCTGTTTTTCCAGGAGATTATTTTTAAAGTTTTAAAGATAGCCTCACACTTTTAGGAAAGTTTCACGAACAGTGGAAAGAATTCTTGTGTAACTTTTACCTAGATGTGTCAGCTGTTAACACTTGGCCACATTTGATTCATATCTCTATCTTTCCTTTCTGTTTCTCAGCTATATAAAAATAAGTTGCACACTTTGTGTTGCTTCTCCTTTAAATCCTCAGTGTGCATTTTTCTAACAAGGACATTTGTCACTCACTTACATAATCCCAGTACAGTTATCAAAATTAGAAAATTTAAGTTTGATATAGTACTGTCATTCAGTGAATGGACAAAGGAGTTTTTCGTGTATTCTAGACTTCAACCCTCTCTCAGCTGTGTATGGTAAACACCCTCTCTCATTCTGCGACTTGTGTTTTAACTTTCGTTATGGTGTTCTTTTGGTGACCAAAAGTTATTCATTTTAATGTAGTTAAATGTATCGTTTTCTTTTATCCTTAATGCACTTTGAAGTGTCCTTAAAATGTCTTCCTCTACCCTAAGATCATAAGCATATTCTTTCATATTGCTTTAAAGTCTCTAGTTTTTTTTTTTTTTCTTTCACATTTAGGTCTGAAAATGTGAAAGAGCCTCATCTTCCTAACTGTCACAATTTATTGTTGTTGTTCAGTCGCTGAGTCGTATCTGACTCTTTTTGTGACCCCATGGGCTATAGCTCTCCAGGCTTCTCTGTCCTTCGCTGTCTCCCAGAGTTTGCTCAGACTCATGTCCTTTGAGTTGGTGATGCCATCCAACCATCTCAGCCTCTGTTGTCCCCTTCTCTTAAATCTTTCCCATCGTCAGGGTCTTTTCCAATGAGTCGGCTCTTTGCATCGGGTGGCCAAAGTATTGGAGCTTCAGCTTCAGCATCAGTTCTTCCAGTGAATATTCAGAGTTGATTTCCTTTAGGATTGACTGGTTTGATCTTGCTGTCCAAGGGACTCTCAAGAGTCTTCTCCAGCACCACAATTCGAAAGCATCTATTGTTCTGTGACTTATTTTCGGTCCACCTCTCACATCCATACATGACTACTGGAAAAACCATAGCTTTGACTATACACTTTTGTCAGCAAAGTGATATCTCTGCTTTTTAATACACTGTTTAGGTTTGTTATAACTTTCCTTCCAATGAGTAGTGTTTTTTAATTTTAGGCTGCAGTCACCGTCTGTGGTGATTCTGGAGCCCAAGAAAATAGTCTGTTACTGTTTATACTTTTCTCCCTTCTGTTTGCCATGAAGTGATAGTACCAGATACCATGATCTTAGTTTTTGAAAGTTGAATTTTAAGCCAGCTTTTTCACTCTCCTCTTTCATGCTCCTCAAGAAGCTCTTTGGTTCGTCTTCACTTGTCACAATACCACTTTACACGTCCTCTCCCCAGTGCCACCATTATGATTGGGTGTCTGTTCATGACTGTCTGGACTGTCTCCTTTCCCAGTGGTCCATTTGTCTCCCCTGCAACCAGAACCACAGCATCTTGATTACTATAGATTTGTGGTAAGTCTTTATATTTGATAGAGAAAGAATTCTCACCTTGTCTTTCTTCTTTGACATGACTTGTTAATCTTGGTCCTTTGCATTTCCATATAAATTCCAAAATCAGCTCATCAGTTTCTAATAGAGCAAAACAAAAATAACACCTATTAGACTTTTGATTGGATTCACATTGAATCTTTATGTCGATTTGGTGAGAATTGCCCTCAGTACAGTACAATACCTAGACTTCCAATCCATAAACATGGTATATCTTTCCATTTACTTAGGTTTCCTTTAATGTCCCAGTAAAATTTTGATCATTTTTCTGTACAACTTTTATGTTCTTTTGCTAGTGTGGTGGTGGTTTAGTCACTAAGCAGTGTCTGACTCTTGGGATCCCATGTATGGGAGCCCACCAGGCTCCTCTGTCCATGGAATTTTTCAGTATATTTTAAGGCAAATCTAAGATAATATATAATTTTATCCAATTAAAGACATAAATATAACGGCAGTATCATTATCACACTCCACAAAATTAACAATAATGCATCCCAATTTCCCCTGACTGTCTCAGAATGCCTTTTTATGGTTGGTTGATTTGAATCCTGATCCAAATAAAGTCCACACATTTCATTACGTAGATGTTGTCTCTCAAGTCTTTTTTTTGTTGTTGTTTATAGTTTTTTTTCCTTTTGATATTAAATCTCTTTTACTCTTTCATTGATTCTCCCTCTCATCTTCCCCCTACATCACTTGTTTGTTGAAGGGATCATTAGTCTTGCAGAATTTTTCACATTCTGGATTTGTGATCATTATTCTCATGGTGTAATTTAATGTGTTCCTTTGTTCTCTGTATTTTCTGTAAACTGAAAACTAAACCTGGAGACTTGATTAGATTCTACTTCAATTTTTTGTTTTTTTAAACAATACTTCATATGTTTTTTTGTGTACTTAATTACAAAACATCGGGAGACGGGGTCTGATTGTCCTACTCTCAGAGCTGTTACTATTAAGCAGTGGGCGCAGGTGTTTGATTCTTTCATTACAAAATTCCCCACCAGCCTTTCTTCTAATGATTTTAGTGGTCACAAATAATCATTGCTTAGATCTGTTATTTCATTGTCTGTTGGGAAATGGTAATTTTCTTTCTATTGTCTACGAAATCTGTAGTATAGCCCCATTTTCCACCCTGTTGTTGGCTCTTGTTCTCTTTTCTCTTTTTTTCCCCAGATAATTCTTTCCAGAGGATTATCCATTTTATTAGTTGTTTTGGAGAATCAACTTTTGCCTTTGAATTTCTCTGTTGTATGTTCGTTTTCTAGTTTTCTAATTTTTGCTCTAATCTGTATATTTTCTTCCTTGGAGTTTTTTTTTTTTTTTTGGATGGGGATTTAATTGCCCTTCTTTTTCTTACTTCATCTGAGGGATACTTAACATTTTGCTTTTATGGTCTTTCTTTTATAGTATTTGCATTTTACATTAAGTACTGTATTAAGTATTATGAATGCTTAAGTACTGTATTAATTGTGTCCTCAAGTTCTTATAAGTAATATTTTCATTCCCTTTCAGTATAAAGTATTTTTAACATCCATAATGATTTCTCCTTTGACCAGTGAGTTATTTAGAAATATGTTGATTCATTTTGAAATATTTGAGAATTTTTCAGGCATCTTTTTGTTACTTGATTCTGAGTGTAAGTCTTTTGTGGTCAGAGAACAAACCTCATGTGATTTCTCTTCTTTAAAACTGTTGAGACTTGTTTTATGGTTCAGTGTGTACTCTTACTTGTTGAATGCTTCACATGCGCTTGGAAAGAATGTGCAGTATTTTTGGGTAGAGTTATCCTATCAACGTGAACTGGGAAAGTTTGTTGAAAACATTATTCAGGTCTTACATATCCTTATCTATTTTGGTTTTCTCATCCTGTCAGTTACTGAGAGGGATGTTGGGATCTGTGACTTCCCGACGTTTCCTAAATGAGCGTATGTGTATGTGAGTGTTTTTGTGTATACATGTCGTACATCTGGAGAATCCCATGGACAGAGGAGCCTGGTAGGCTACAGTCCATGGGGTCACAAAGAGTTGGACAAGACTGAGTGACTAACACATACATACACAGACACACACACATTGCACACTGATGTATAAACATTTTTTTAAGAAATGGGTTCATACTATATGTAAAATTATTTTTCTTGCTTTTTTCTTTTTATATATCATGGGCAGCTTTCTAACTCAGTGCTTTTCTATAGGTACCTTTAATAATGATTGTATAGTATGCCAGTGTATAGCTCCATCCTAATTTATTTTAGCTTCCCTCTTCTGATAGGCACTTTGATTGCAATTCTTTGCTTATATAATACTGATTGAAGGCTGACTTGCTAGAGCGCTCAGCGTGAGCCAAGTGCCAAACTGAGCTTCATGGACACAATCTCAAGATTTCACTTAAGCTTCCTTACACTTTTCTGAGGCACACAACTGTCCTGTGTTCTTTCGGGTCATCAGCACAACTAGCAGTGAGAAGTCTCGAGGCTTATGCTCATCCACTGTGACCTCTCTAGGTCATTGCAACATCAAGCAGCCAGGTTCTCCAAAGTACTGGCGGCAGAGCACCCGTCTGTTTGTGTCCTTACCCCCTCACATTCTGTCTTCACCGCAGGGTCTGTGTCCCTGCTTTGGTGCCCTCTCTTACCGCCTTCCTGGCTCCCCTGAAGAGGGCAGGGCTCCTGGGACCACTTGAGGCTGGATGCACTGCTGTGTATCCATTCTGTGGCCCTACAAGCAGATTGGTGATCTTAGCCACTTAATTTCCCAGGGGAGGCGGCCATCAGTGTGGTCCAGTGGAATGTAATCAGGGGCTTGACTGTCTGTTTCGGCTTCCCCAAAAGTCCCAGCTGCCAGATCTTGGCCTTGCATCCTGGGGTAGGGGGTTGTGGGGGTGCTGTACACCTCTCTCTGGACAGGCCTAGTCGGGTGAAATTTCCTCCCGGACTGCCTCTTTGCATTCCACATTTCCATCACCTTTTTCTGAATATCCTGGTGGTTTTTTGACTTCCGCTGTTCTCCAGTGCATGGCCGGAAATGAAGCAGAGACAAGTATTATTTCTAGGCTGTCAGGGACCCAGAGGAGCAGGCAGAGACTCCTTTCCGTTTGCTCAAAGACACCTCTCAGGGAGTCCAGGCCCTCCTCTCAGTCATTCCATGGCCTCCAGACCACCATTAGCCACCGCTGATTGCATTGACTTCTCTCATCAGTGTCTTTGTTTAAAATGCCTTTATCAAGGCATACTTTTTTTCTTTTAACCTTTGTAGAATAAATTGTCCTTTATTCTGTGAATGCCTCTGGTAAGAATTTTCTTTCTTTCTTTCTTTTTAAAATTTTTTTCATTTATTTATATTAGTTGGAGGCTAATTACAGTATTGTAGTGGTTTTTGCCATACATTGATATGAATCAGCCATGGATTTACATGTGTTCCCCATCCTGAACCCCCCTCCCACCTCCCTCCCCATCCCATCCCTCTGGGTCATCCTAGTGCACCAGCCCTGAGCACTTGTCTCATGCATCAAACCTGGACTGGCGATCTGTTTCACAATTGATAATATACATGTTTCAATGCTATTCTCTCAGATCATCCCACCCTCGCCTTCTCCCACAGAGTCCAAAAGTCTGTTCTGTATATCTGTGCCTCTTTTTCTGTCTTGCATATTTTTCATGCAATAGAACCCGCTCACTTAAAGCATCCCCTGCAGTGAGTTTGGGGTAAACGTGTGCACTCACGTCGTGTGCACCCATGGTCAAGGGTGAATATTTCCATCCTCCCTGTGTCCTTGTTTGTTCCTGCTATCCATCTCCCCTGTCTCACCACCGCTGACCCAAGCAACCACTGATCTGATTTTTGATGCCAAGGTTTTGCCTTTTTAAGAATTTCCTGTAAATGGAATCATGTGGTATGTAGTCTTCTCTGTCTGGCTTCTTTCACTTAGCAGAATGCATTGGAGATTCCTTCTTGTTGTCCCCAGTAGTTCTCTCCTTTTTGTTGCTGAGTTGTTGTGTTCCATCGAATGGATATTCTGTGTTTTGACAGACATGGAGATATTTTCATTCTGTGACTGTTGTGAATGCTGCTAATGTGAACACTGACGCACAAGTCTTTGTGTGGACATATGTTTTCATTTCATTTGCGTAAATACCTAAGAGGGAATCTCTGTGTTGAATGATAAGTGTGTAGTTAACTTTTTGAGAAACTGCCAGATTGTTTTCTGAATAACCTGCGCTATTTTGCATTCACACAAAGTCTGAGTTTCTGTGGTCCCTATCTTTGCCCAGCACTAGGTATTATTATTATAATTTTAGTTCTTCTGGAGGGAGTAGTGTTACCTCATTGCAGCTCTTTTTGGTGTTTGTGTTTTGTCTTTAAACCTTCTTGTGAAATAAGTTTAGATTCATAGGATTGTTGTAAATGTCATAGACAGCCAGCATCCTTTAACGCAGTGGTTCTCAAACCAGGGTGGGATTTTGCCCCCGATAGGCATTTGACAATATCTAGATGCTGATGCTGGGAAAGATTGAGGGCAGGAGGAGAAGGGGACAACAGAGGATGAGATGGTTGGATGGCATCACCGAGTCAATGAACATGAGTTTGAGCAAACTCTGGGAGAAAGTGAAGGACAGGGAAGCCTCGTGTGCTGCAGTTCATGGGGTTGCAGAGTCAGACATGACAGAGAGTGAACAACAGCAACAATAGCTGTTTTTGATTGTCACATCCTGGGGAGGGGCAGCCAGGGGGCAGTACTGACACTCAGGGGGAGGCCATTTGAGGTTGAGGTAGCCATCGGATGTCCCCTTGGACCTTTTCCTTCTGCATTTGCTGGTCACTTAATTCCCTCCCGCTGTCATGGGACTTCTTTTCCAAGTCTATCTAGGCCTGAAGAATCTGTTGAAGAAGGAGAAAAAGGTTTTCTTTTGTGCACATGAACAGTTTTAACCTCCCGAGACGGCCAGCCTGGAGGATATGGGTCCCCTTGCTAGAGGATGTGGACCCATGTTGAATGACCGCCTTCAGACATCCCTTGATGGGGTTTTCTCCCTCTAGATGGAGGTGCACCCTGATTGCATTACCTGCTCGGAACGCATGCTGGAGTGGACACACATGTGTGGACCCTTTCTCGTAGCCACTGCCAGGTTATGGCCCGAGGGCTCCTTGCTATCTTCCTGGACTTCAGTAACAATGAAGAAGACTTCTTAACAGTAATGGGGATCATGGTCAGATTGTCAGAAGATGCAGGTTTGTACAGGGACTGGAGGCTTCTACTTTTACCTTGTGCTTTTCCAAGAAATGATGTATGAGCTTTGATAGCTAATTTAAAGTAAAACCTGTTTATTAATTGGGAAACTATACACAGCGTCTAACCATGAGTAGATTTTTGTCATGACGAATCACCTCTTAGTTGGCATCAGATTAGCCTTATTTTTAGAAAATTAGAATGACTAAGGACATGGAACAACAGACTGGTTCCAAATCAGGAAAGGAGTACGTCAAGGCTGTGTACTGTCACCCTGCTTATTTAACTTATATGCAGAGTACATCACACAAAATGCCAGGCTGGATGAAGCACAAGCTGGAAGCAAGATTGCCCGGAGAAATATCAGTAACCTCAAATATGCAGATGACACCACCCTTATGGCAGAAAGTGAAGAAGAGCTAAAGAGCCTCTTGATGAAAGTGAAAGAGGAGAGTGAAAAAGTTGGCTTAAAATTTAATATTCAGAAAACTAAGATCATGGCATCCAGTCCCATCACTTCATGGCAAGTAGATGGGGAAACAGTGGAAACAGTGAGAGACTTTATTTTTTTTTGTGCTCCAAAATCACTGCAGATGGTGACTGCAGCCATGAAATTAAAAGATGCTTGCTCCTTGGAAGAAAAGCTATGACCAACCTAGACAGCATTTTAAAAAGCAGCGACATTACTTTGCCAACAAAGGTCCGTCTAGTCAAAGCTATCATTTTTCCAGTGGTCATGTATGGATGTGAGTGTTGGACTATAAAGAAAGCTGAGCACCGAAGAATTGATGCTTTTGAACTGTGGTGTTGGTGACGACTCTTGAGAGTCCCTTGGACTGCAAGGAGATCCAACCAGTCCATCCTAAAGGAAATCAGTCCTCAATATTCATTGGAAGGACTGATGCTGAAGCTGAAACTCCAATACTTTGGCCACCTGATGGGAAGAGCTGACTCATTTGAAAAGACCCTGATGCTGGGAAAGATTGAAGGCGGGAGGAGAAGGGGATGACAAAGGATGAGATGGTTGGATGGCATCATCGGCTCGATGGACATGAGTTTGAGTAAGCTCTGGGAGTCAGTGATGGACAGGGAGGCCTGGCGTGCTGCCTACCTGGGGTCTCAGAGAGTCAGACATGACTGAGCGACTGAACTGAACTGAACTGAAGGACTCTGAATGTTGTTTGTCCTGGCAGTTAGGACTTTTTGTATTTTGTGAGTTTTGCCAGAACTGTTTGCTAAGAAATACCAAGTCAAAAGAAGTCCTTTGGATTAGAACAATCCCAATCATTAATTTCCCTCACGATCTTTATAGGTTAATCTTGATTTTTCTTTCTCTTTGTACCTCTCCCTAATTGCTATCTTGGAAGAAAAGCACACTGCCTTATGGTAGACGCTAAGACATTGTTCATCTCCTCCCCCGCCCCCCACCCCCTGAAACACACAGAGTTGAGATTAGTAAAATGAGTGACTAGTGGAGTTGCTAGTATTGACGTCTGCTCTGTACCCGCCGCTTGTCCTCTGCATGTATAGTGACTGGTGAACAGCTTCAGAAAGTTTCCAAAATCTTAGGCTTGTTCTAGATTTTGATCATTTTACTAGAAAATAGAAAAAGCCTTTCATATTGCGCTCATATTAGTTTAAAATATTCATTTATTTTAATGTGACACAATGCTTTTAAAAAGGCCCAAGTGGATGTTTTGAGTCCTTAAATGGATTCTCTTTGTAAATGAGTCACCATTTACAGTGCTGAAGCAATTATACATTTGTGTTAAATTTAATGTGGTATATTGGAGCTAGAGCTGCGCTCTTTTGTTTAATGCTGTTGCCTCCGAAGTAATTGGGATGCGTGGATTGTGGGGGAGCACATTTATGAAAGAATTGTTTATAATGTATACATTCTGGCTAGAATTTAAATAAGCACAACCCATAGGTCTGGCATATATGCCATTAGTTGTAATGGGTTTTGGACGCTGGCCCGGCACGCAGACCTCCTGTTCCCACCTCGATTTATATATGGCTTGTTATAATAGAGTTGTCATTCTCTCTTCTTTTTATGTTTTTATATCGCCCTATAGCTTATTAGCTTTTTAAGCTTGTCTGTAGCATAAACACTCTAAATGGGAAATGATTTTTAAACTGCATTTGTCTAATTTCCTTGATGAAGTATTTTAGTAAGAAAAGCTTAGAAACTATCAGTATATACTGTATAAGATGCTTGGCTTATTCTTATATAATTCTTTTGCTCATTTTTTTTTTTTTTTTATTGCTGCAGAGCCCACAGTGCGGACTGAGCTGATGGAGCAGATTCCTCCTCTTGCCATTTTTCTACAAGAAAACAGATCAGATTTTCCAGTGGTGCTCTCTGAATGCCTCATACCCGTCATGGTGAGGTACCTCACAGATACAGACAATCAGGTGTGAAAAATTACAACCTGAAGGTCTCTGCAGCAAACTCTCTTTCGTCTTACTTTAGCTGATATTCATAATTCAGAAAACAGCCACTTAGGATTTAGTGACTCCAGAACAAAATGTCTGTTTTTGCCCAGTTTCTTTAATCACATAGGAAAGTAGAAGGCATGCATTCTTATTATCATGAGCTATTTCTCTCTCTTTTTTTGAGAACTTTATTATGGAAATTTTCAAACACATCCAGTAGTCCAAGAGGTATTAAAATGAATGTCCACGTACTGTCCACCCAGCTCCAACTGTCATTAACATTTGACCAATCTTTCTTCATTTTTCTTACCCAGATAAATGCAGTCCTCAGACATTTCAACTGTACATGCATTAGCATCACTCCCTAAGAAATACGGACACTTAAAAAACTCCTGTAATGACAGCACCATTATCCAAGTATAAAAATTTTCAGTGGTTCCTTAATAATGTCATCTAACATCTAGTCCTGCTCAGATTTTCCCAGTTTTCTCATACATCTGCTTTTTGCAAATATTCTGTTCAAATCGGAATACTCCAAAGTTTCATATACTACATTCGGTTGTTGTGTCTTTCAAATCTCCTTTAATCTGTAGTAGTTCTTCTTCCTCTGCTATTTATTTGTTTAGGATACTAGGTTATCAGTCCTATAGGGTTTCCTGCATTTGGGATCTGGCTGATTGCATTTCCAGTGCCATTTGAGATGTTCCTGTATTCCCAGTGTTCCCTCCAAATTGGTGAAGTCTAGAGGCTCAATCAGACTCAGCTTTTTGTATAGTATAGTGAGAACACTTTTTAGATGTTGCTGTGTTTTCTTGCTGCATCAAATCAGGAAGCACAAAGGCCATGTGGTCACTGGATTAGGTTCTGTCAGCCTTAGCTGTTTATGATAAAGTTCCTCACTGGCCTCTAAGCAGCCACTAGTGAGCCTTGCCCAGATCTAGGATTTTGTTAGAGGTTGCAAAATTGCGACGCTCTAATTCCATCATTCCTTCTTTTAGTTTTTATTTTTATTGAAATCCAGTTGATTTACAATGTTGTGTTAGTTTCAGGTGTACGGCCAAGTGATTCAGTTATACGTGCATGCATATATATATATATATATATATGCATGCACTATATATACTCTTTTTCAGATTCTTTTCCCCTATAGGTTATTGCAGAATGTTGCGTGCAGTTCCCTATGCCATATAGTAGGTCCTTGTTGGTTATCTATTTTATATATAGTACTGTGTATCTGTTACTATCATTCCTTCTTAATTTAATTGCTGAAATACTTCTGTAAAGACCTTCCCCCGAAGCTATTTGGTAACCCTGAAAAACTGTCTAGGGGAGACAAGTTAAATGCTTCACTCTCGCCCTTTATCTGCCAGTTTTTAGAAGAATTAGTTGGTGTTCTAATAACCTTCAAGGTTACCAATTAGGTTTTGAAAATTTATTTTAAGCATTATTATGAACTCCTGTATCTTAACATATTAGATATGTCTTAATCCACTGTAATTGTTATTCTTTTTGATAATCAAATTGTCCTAGTTTGACCAGTGGTGGAACCCTTCAAGGTGGCTCCTGAATCTTCTTAATGTGACCCAGTAGACTTTGCTACTAGCTCACTTCTACCTGGAATCAGCCTTTCTCCAAGGAACCCTAGTTCCTTTATGAGGGAAATGATAATACGAAGCCAGAACATGGATACCAGAGGTACTCACTGTTACAAGATTGGTCATGGCTTTTAGTGACAGAGCGATTTATTTTCTTAAAAAATAAAAATTCCTCATGAGTGTATATTGATATTTCCTACTCAAATTTAGGATTATAGGGCTTTTGTACATGTGTGCTAAGTCGCTTCAGTCATGTCTGACTCTTTGTGACCCCATGGACTGTAGCCTTCCAGGCTCCTCTGCCCATGGGATTTTCCAGGCAAGAATACTGGAGTGTGGTTCTATACCCTCCTCCAGGGGATCTTCTCGACCCAGAGATCGAACCTGGGTCTCCTCCATCTCCTGCATTGCAGTCAGAGTCTTTACCACTGAGCCACCGAGGAAGCCCTATAAGGGCTTTTACTTACTTGATTTTATATTTGTATCTTTTTATTTGATTTTTTTTTACACAGTATAAATCCGCCTTCTTAATGGTATTTAGGTGTGTATGGTGTATGTGTATCTAAAATAAAAATAGCAGCATTATTACTAACAGCCTGGTAGAATTACTGAGTATAGTTTACGATTTCTTTGCAGTTCTTTTTGCTTTCAGGCTCTTTCCTGCTGGAGATGTACAGGCATATTATTATCAATGTGCTTTAAAGTCACTTGCACTAACACTTCTTTTTGTGGTTAAGCTGCCATCTTGATACACAGTTAGGCTCATTTGTTTTCATTTATTTTTCATTTTTAGGGATTGCTTTAGCTTTTACATGTTGATTTAATTTAGATGTGTAATTATTTAAAATGTTTTTACATGCTTCTAAACTCAAAAGTGTAAAAGAAAGTACATTTAGAGAAATCTGATTTCCACTCCTGCCTCCCTCACCATCCTCTCTCTCTCTCCCCGCCACGGACGGCCATTTTTATTAGGTTTTGGTTTATCCTCGCCTTTAAAAATTACCCACACACAAATAGCTCGCAGCAAACACGTGTGCATCCTTGTACCCTGTGCTGCCTGGTTCCTTTCTCAGACGAGAGTAGAGTACTGTACCTGGCACTCTGCCCATGCCTTCCCTATTGTCGTGGGGTCCCCAAGGTTAGCCCCGGGTCGGGTGGGGAAGGCATCCCGATGCTTTCTCCGTCATCACAGTGCTCCACTGTGCTTTACCCTAGACCTGGCGCTGTGTCTGCCCTTTGACATATTAAAATTGTTGCAGCAAGTAACCTTGTGTCATTTCTATTTCTGTCAGTTTATTTGGGGGATGGATTTCCACAAAGGCTAAATGTATTTGTAATTTTTTACATGCCAAGTTTTTTTTTTTTTTTTTTTTGGTTACTGTCATCGCCAAGAAATTATGCATTTAAAAAAAATTGGTTTTATTCATTTTATTCTGGCTGCGCTGGGTATTCATTGTAGCCCATGGGCTTCTCTAGCTGTAAGGGTGGTACTTAGTTGCCCTGAGGCATGTGGGATCTTAGTTCCTCAACCAGGGATCAAACCGTGTCCCCTGCACTGAAATGTGGATTCTTAACCACTGGACCACCAAGGAAGTCCCAAGAAATTCTGCAGTTTTGACTTGTATTTCTTCCCTTGATCCAAGCATTTTTAAAGAGCAAATACTCCCCTCTAACTATTAGACAATGTGCTAGGATTAGGCATAGTTTTTAAATAAGTAAAGAAGTCATCCTGCCTGTACTCTCCTAACATCAGTATTTTGATTATTTTTGCATTTTCTCCTCCAAGGGCTTACTTTTTTTTTTTATGCTCCTGCATGGGTCTAATCATAATGGGATGCGGTTTCCTCCATCCGTTCATTTGTTCCGACAGCTTCTGAGTGCCTATTATGCGCCAAGCCTGGCGCTGCGTGCTGGGGATGAAGAGATGAGCAGGACAGGTTTTCTACCCGAGGAAGCTCGTCTGCATGTCACAGACCTTATACGTCTTCATCATCTCCATATTTTTAATTTTGTTTTGAATGCTTAGCTTTCTTTCAGCTTTTTTCTTGTCCTGTAGATGCAGTGAGCCTCATAAAACGTGCAGTTTTATTTTTCTCTTGGTTTGTTTTTCCTTTGGATGCATTCTTAAAAATGAGGTTCTGCTGGGTTGGGGGGAATTTGACAGTCTCATTGACCTTTGTTCTGTGTCATGGTCACATATTTGACTCCAGAGCAGGGAGTCAGGGACTGTGGTGTGTTTCAGTTGTTGTTTTTTGTTTTTTTTTTAAGATATTTATTTATTTTTGGCTGTGCTGGGCCTTCTCCAGTGCTGGTGAGTGGGGGCTGCTCTCTAGTTGCGGCGTACAGGCTTCTTGCTGCAGTGCCTTTTCTCTTGTTGCAGAACATGGACTCCAGAGGGCAGGATCAGTAGCACAGGCTTATTCACCCCATGACATGTGGGATCTTCCCGGACCAGGGATCGAACCGGTGTCCCTTGCATTGGCAGGTGGGTTCTTAACCACTGGACCACCAGGGAAGCCCAGGGACTGTGGTTTTGATCCAAGGCTGGAGTGTGATTCGTGACACTTAGCCCGTGTCTCCTGAGGAGTTGTGTTCACGGCTGTCAGCCTGTGCTGCTCACGTACCCCCACTGTCCTGGGTCACTGCCCCCGCCCCGCCCCACCCCAGGGGCCCCACAACTGCCTTCTCTGGAGATGCTGTCCACTCTCTCTCCGTGATTTCCCAGCACCCTGAGCTTGCCCGCCCTGGAGACCTCTGTCTCCCGACTCCGTCTAACCTTGCCTTCACTTCCTGTTGTTCCGCAGCGGCTCCCTCTCTCAACCCACCCACCCTTTCAGCCTGTCTCCACCATCACTCTCTGTTTTTTCCCTGTGGGCTCTGCTCCCACCCTTCCTCCTCTCTCCTCCCAGGTCTAGTCGGACCCAAGTCTCCTTTGTTTCTGTGACAAACACAGAACCCCGTGAGGACACCCCCTCTGCTCCCGCCTGTCATCTTTAAACACGGAAATGAGATGCAGTCACAACTTACTGAGTAGTCTTCAGCCTCCTTACAGCCCTGAAGCACAGCCCAGCCTCCTCCGTGGGCCGTCCGTCCCCAGCGCACTGAGGACACCGCAGGCAGCCAGTCCCTACCTTCCGCTCAGGCTGACCTCCCCGCTCCTTCCACACCCCTCTCTGCTCCCCACAGCAGATACTACTCCCCGCCGCCTGCCACAGCCACCCTGTGGGCAGGCCCGCAGGTCCCCCAGGAGGCAGAGATGCAGGTTTTGCTGCGTGCGGCAGGGGGCGTGCCGGCTCCCATCCGGCCTCTGCATTTTGAGCCTGGCTGCGGTTCTCTGTTCCTCATCAGGTACTTTTCATGGCCACTGAACATGCAGTGACTCCTGTGAGGTATGAAATTCACAAAATTGGGCGTGATAGCAGTATTATCACCATGACTGCCGCGATTGCCAAGAGCTGCAATTTCTTGAGCTCTCACTGTGTGATGTACACGGTCTTCCTTCCTCCCCCTACCCACCCCAGGGAGATCGGCCTGCTGGGAGTTCATCCTCACTTTAGAGGTGAGGAGGCCAGGGTGCCTAAGTGTGCGCTCGTGTGTGTTGGGTGTCCAGGCTCCTGAGGCCCATCTGGTGGAGGACGACTCTGGGACTGCCCATTGTACTGGATATCCTAATAGTTTCTCTCCCATCCTAGGCTCCCTGGAACCTCCCCCTTCAGGGTGTCGTCTGGTCTTTTTCTTGTGGTTCTGGGTTTCCTCTGCTCCCCAGAGCCTGGGGAGGTCTTTGTGCATGTGGATACCTGGATGCTGCTTATCAGCAGGTCCCTGACCTTGCCCCTCCCAAGCCCAGTGACTGTCTCTCCCTAGACGTGCCCCGAACCACATGGAGCTCCAATGCTCCAGCGCCCAAACCTGTTCTCTTCACCTTCAGTCTTATCGCTCCTGTTTTCTCCATCTTGGGCAGAGAGCCTGAGTCATCTTTGGGTTTCTGGGACCACGTGCATGCAGGGGCACCTTCTCCTCTCTGTCCGCCACCCCGGAGTCCATCCTGGTCAGAGTTAGAAGCGTCACTGCCCAGGAGCCCCTCACCTGCTCTCAGCATCTAGAACCCTTGGGGTTTCTGCACTTTCACTGAGGCTGAGAGTATCTTGTCACGCCTCTGCTTATCCTCCCTGGACTCCCTGCCACACCTGAGTGACCACCACAAATCTCAGTGGGACCCTGGAAGCCTTGCCTATCTGACTTCCCTGGCCCTTCAGCCTTCACTCTGCCATCCAGCTGTTGCCCCCGTGCTGTTTTCTGGGACTTCTCCCTAGGGCTCATTTCTGCACATGAGCGTGCTGTCCTCTCGCCTCTTCTTGCTTGGAGTATTAGTTTCCTGGGGCTGCCTGAGGACCGTGTTGCAAACTGGGTGGCTTAGAACAACAGAAGTTTATCCTCTCACAGTCCTAGAGGCCAGAGACCAAGATCCTGGTGTGGTCCAGGTCATGCCTGCTCCAGAGGCTCCAGGGGCTCCATTTCTGCCTCTTCCAGCCCCTGGCAGCCGCTGGCTTCCTTGGCTTGTGGCCGCGTCACTCCAGGCTTGGCCTCCATCTTCACACGGCCTCTCTCCTCTTGCATCTGTCTCCTCCCATCTTTCTCTTCTGGAAACACCTGTGGTACAGGTAGGGCCCACCCTGATGACCTTGGGTGACAGCAGGATCATCAGCTAAGTCACATCGACAAAGAGCCTTTCCCCGAAGGTCACCTTCAGAGATTCCAAGGTTTGATGGGGACAGAACTTTGGGGGACGTCACCCTTCACCCGGGCAGGCTTCTCAGTGCCTTCGACGTCTGGCTCTGCCGCTGCTTGGGGCCTCCCCCTGCCACCCTGGGCTGCCACCTCTGGCCTCTCAACTGCCATGTGGGACTGCGGCGGGTCGGGCACTTCTGCTTTGTGCTCTCTCCCGTCCCCACTCTTGGCACGTGCTAGACACTCCATAACTGTGTGACACCTCAGAGTGATTGAGGGCTTTCCCTGCCTGTAGTCAGATACTGAGTACTGTCATGGGCGCTGAGTAATACTGCTGGGGGTCCCCTTCCCGCCCCTACCCGCTCCCCCTGGCTTGTTGCAGCGGCTGCCTTGCTGACCTTCCTGCCCCAGCCTTTCATCGCCGCCACTGCTGAAATGATGTTTCTAAAACACTGTTTTCAGCCTGTCACCTGCTCAGAAACTTGGATGTTGCAGCCTCCAGGGCTTCAGTCTTCCAAGCTTGCGTGCCGCCCCCCCCCAACTTATAATCACCTGCGACTCTGCCTGGCACATTTCTGGGTCCTGTCGCTGTTTTCCTACTCTCTGTCACTGCGATGAGCTGCCTGTTTCATTACTTGCTCCACAAATTGGAGCTTCCTGTGCTTTCACATCTCCAAAAAATTCTCTTTCCAGCTCCTTAGGAGCCCTCTGAGCTCTGGTGTCTGCTCACTTGGTGCAGAGAACAAGGGGCAGGTAGCCCCCCCTCCCCAGCTTTCCCTTCTCTGGCCTGAGGAGCCTTTATGCTTGTGTCCCACCCCGAGCGGCAGATCCTCCTGGGCCACGCTTTACAGAGTGTCTGGGGACGGCGCTGCCTTTCCACCTCCATGCCTGCATGGTACCCACCCCCCTGCTCCGGTTCACTCTCTGGAGTGGGAAGACAGGCAGCAACGTGTCATCATACAGGGAAAATGCGTGTGTGCGTGTGTGTGTGTGTGTGCGCGCATGTAGAACTCTTGCAGAGGAGATGTGAAGGCGGAGTGGGGCCTGGTTAGGCCATTAGACTACAGCTGGGGAACCTGACGCACATGGGGAGGTGACGTGTGTCCTGAGCGCTGAGGAGCAGCAGGTGCCGTTGGCAGCCTAACCTAAGGCCTCAGGGAGGAAGGGGGACCGAAGGAGACCTGCGAGCCACAGGGGAGCAAGAAGGGGCCGGCTCGGCACTCGATTTAGGGAGTCTGGTCTTGATCCTGGAAGCACGTGGGCTCACACTGGGCTGCCCCTTTTCACCTCTTCCAGGTTAGAGTCAAGTCAGGAGGTGCTGTTGATGCTGCTGGAGCAAGAGCTCGTCTTTCAGCACGAGACTGAAAGCAAAGTGTGACCCGTGCTGCCGGCGCTGTTGGCCCCCCATGGTGATGATGCCTACAAAGCAGAAGGGGTGAATGTTAGTCTGAGTGGGAACAGCAGCCCCATGTCTCTGCCGACTGTCCCAGAACTTGGCGTGAGTGTGACTTAGAGCGTCCTGTGCAGACAGTGGTGACCAGCACTGTTCCCATAAACGAGGCAGCTGGCAATGCGGACTCGGTCAGAGAAAGGTCACAGTTTAGATCCAAGTGATTATCCTTAGACCCAGTTGTTTCATGAAGGCAAAACTTGGGACTCAGCATGATTCTGGCAGAGGTGAGGCAGCTGGCGAGGTGCTGAGGTTTCTAGGCAAATCCTTCAGCCACCTGGGATCATGGGCCCCTTTTCCCAAAGTGGGGACCCGAGGTGGTGTGGGAGATGCTTTTAGGTGATACTTGGACAATTTAAAAAAATGGAATAGACATGGGTGCCTGTTTTATAAAGTAAGATGAGACTGAACGTGGCATGTCAGCAAATAAGAAAGAGTCTCTCTGGAGAAGGCAGTGTCCTGTTCATCGCAGTCTGGGAAACACTATGATATCTGTGCTTTTACCAGTAAAGGTATACAATGAAAGGATGAGTACAAGCACTGAACGTCTTCTGCTTTTAGTAGCGAAGTTTGTGGTATCCTTGGGTTTGTAGGATTCTACACCCATTATGAAGTGATTATATAAGCAAGGACTTTCTCCTTGCTTCCAGAGCCCTTCTTCACACATGAGCTGCTGAGGAGGCAGCGCCGGCCTTCACTGGCCACCTTGGACCAAGAGCCCAGCGTGTCCCTGCACTTACCCTTCATGGCTCAGGGGAAGGTCATCCAAGGCCACTTGTGTTCTGTTCTGCTGCTGCCTCCCCGGGGACTCTGGCAGGTGGTGCTGCACAGTCCATCCCTTTGTGTGGGCATCACAGAACTAAGGGTGGTGCTAGAGATAGAAAACCCGCCTGCCAATGCAGGAGACTCAAGAGGTGCGGGTTCAATCCCTGTGTTGGGAAGATCCCCTGGAGGAAAGCATGGCAACCCACTCAAGTATTCTTGCCTGGAGCCCAGTGGGTTACAGTCCATAGGGTTGCAAAGAGTGGGACACGGCTGAAGTGACTTAGCATATACACACAGCACAGAAGTAAATAGCTCCAGGATTATTCCAGCATTTCGAGGGAAATGCACAGGGATTTAAAAAATCTTAAGCCTTAAGTATGAGTACAATAAGATATAGTTGTTTCCTTGGTTGCAAAAGAATGATGTTCAAGAAAGGAATTCTAGTGTGGAAACATTACATACCATGGAGCTAAAAATTTGTAATACAGCATCAGAACATTTGATCATTATTCTTCGTTTATGTAAAAGTTGTTCCCAACTATGAGTTAAAGGTCCGGCTTTTTAAACTAATTTAATTTTTTGCATAATCCATATGTTTATAAGATGAATCAGGCTGAAGAATAATTGATTATTAAAATTCAAATTCTCCAGGGTTCTTTTATAAATTTCAAGTTTCCCTGTAAGAAATTAAATTTATTTTGCAAAGTAAACCTAGATAATATCATTTAGTTGGCATATCTGGCAGCTGAGTGGTGAACTTTGCCAACTAGATCTTCGTTTTCGTTTGAAAGTTGGCTAGGCGAGTTTCCAAGGCTACAACTGACAACCAAATACCTTATCCCTAAAGACTGATAATAGCATGACAAATAATTCTAAAGGCATTTTTGCATGATTTTTATTTTGTTTTGTTTCCAGCCACTCTGTTCTTGTCAGCAGTATTCTATTTTTTTTTTTTTTTTGGTGAAAACATTTGGAAAATATAATGTCTTAAAAGCTCTCTTCACATGTCATTTGCAGAACAAATTAGTTCACATAAATTGTATTTTTCATTCAAAGTGGGTTGCCGATTTCATTACTTGAAATGTGCAGGCTCTTAAACGTGGCTGCAAAAAACAAAAATGATCTTGACCCGTGCCCAGGTGGAGGCATATCTGCATTTTAGAGGACTTCTGGAAGGCTGCCCCTTCTCTTCCCTTGGAGCCCCAACGGGAGCAGGACTTGGGGTGCCTTGCCTGGCCTGTGTATGCTCGGGTCGGACTCAGAGGCTCCCTAGGGAGGCTCCCTCCCTAGATTCTTGGAGGCCAAGAATCTAGGAGCAGTCTCACTCCTTGGAACCGCAGAGCCCTGGAGCACAGAGGTGCTGTTCTCTTTTTAGTGAGGAAATAACAGTAGGATAGGAGTGGATTTCATTCTTCAAGGAACAGAGACCAAGTGTGTGATTGGCAGAGCTCCCTTGGGAAGACAGGTTCTCATTTAGCCAGTCCGAGTGACACCCTGAACACCGTGGCTATCGATGTGTATTTGTGAGGAGGTGATAGGAGAGAAAAGAAGCAAATTGCAATGTTCCGATTCTCTTGTGTTTTGGGCTTTCTTTGCAGCCACGTGGTGTGAATATTGCTTACATTCCTGTGTTCACAAACACATGCACTCTTGGAACAGTGCTGTTTTGAAGAAATTGCTTCTGCCCCGAGGCACCTGCACGCCTCCATAGACAAAAACGTGTGTCTATTCATTAGACTTTACATTCTCTCTGGAAGTTACAATCAGTCGATTCTGATGCCAGCAACCATAGTGTACACATGACTGGGGGTATCAGAGCTTGCCAACTGGACGCATCCTGGGCATTTTAAAGCTGATTTATGCAGTGCAGATTATGTGTGCTAGTGGTGGTTTCCTATGTCCTGGTTTCTCGCACAAACATGGTTTGTTTCGTGAAGTCTATCTAATATGCCAGGTGACATTAGTGACTCCTTCCTTCACACAGTCAGAAGGCTGGGTTCCTGTCTGTCTTGTATCATTTAGCAATCGAATCACAAATGTCATTGGTTTGTTTATTTCTCCTTCGAAATGGTGCGCTTCTTAAAAACACAGGTGGCTTTCTGCCACCGGCACCCAGCACAGTGCCAGGCCCAGAGTCAGCACTAAATAAATGTTAGTTGTTGAATGAATGAATTGGTAAAACCTGGAAGCGCGGTATCCTGTAATTATATCTCGACAGCATAAACAGGCCACCGGAGACCAATTACAATTCCTCTTGTTTGCAGGAAGGCCATTAGCATTCTGAGATTATAACTAATTGTCAGAAGCCTATTTTTCTCTCCCAACACGTTTTTGCATTAAGGCTTCCTCATTTTTTGTTGTCATTCCTATTTTTAAGCTCATTTTTATTTGTGCATTCATTTAAAAGGAATGTTGCAGTTCCCTGCTGTAAAGAATAGCTGGGTCCCAGCAACAACATGAAGGTGGTCATTCCACACACGTGGTTCCCAGGGCCATGGGAATGTCATGTCTCGTCATGTGGTGTGCTGACTTTCTAATGATTGTGAATTTGTTTTGCACGGGCAGTAATAAGGTCCTGTGGGTGTGGCCAATGGAGAGAGTGGATGGAGATGCCGGCCTGTTGCCCGTTACCCTGGATACCGAGCCTCGTGTCTCATTTCTGTGGCTGACACTCCGTGCAGCTCTGCCGAGCACCAGATCAGAAATACGTGTCTCTAAGTCCTGAAGACACAGCCTTCTCCTTATTTGAGCTATGGGGTTAGTTCCCTCTCCCCCCTCCACCCCATTTGGTTCTCTTTTCCCTCTTGTCTGCTGGGTGCAAATTCCAAAGAGAATAGCTGGTGAACTGTAACCAGGAGCTTGCTTGGCTATAAAATACATAAATAAATAAAGGCAGTGCTGCGCAGTGGGCAGAGCAAACGAGCGATGGGAAGTCCTTCCTTCTTTCTTCATCCCCTTTTCTTTTTTTATTTTGAGGATGAGAGAGTTCTTTAAACATTTTTTGGAATAATTTTTCATTCTGTCTTAATTTCAAGCTTGTAGAAGAGTTGCAGGAATGAACTGCTATATACCCTTTATCCCACTTCACCTATGGTTTATATTTATCTCAGTTTAATCACATCCTCTCTTTTTATACATGTGCACACACACACACACACTCACACACACACACACCTCTCTCTCTCTATATATATATATACACACACACATATATTCATGCACATATGTGTGTCTATTTTTCTGAGCCACTTGAGAGTAAATTGGAGATACTGTTGCCCCTTTACTCCTAAATACTTCAGTGGATGTTTCCTAAAAACAAGGAAATTTTGTCTTAAACATCCATAGTACATCAATCAAAATCAGGCAGTTTAACCCTGATGCAATACTAATACGTCATCCCTGGTTCATGTTCCAGTGTTGTCGTTTGTCCAGGATCACCCCTGGTACTGAATGGCTGCACGTCCTTTGTCTCCGTGGGCCTGGGATGGATGTGGAGTCTTTCTCTGAATTTTGTAACATGAACAAAATGGGAAAGGGACAGGGCAGTGCTTCCGGTGAAAGAAGAAAAAGTAAAAGTGTTAGTCGTTCAGTCATGTCTGACTCTTTGCAGCCCTATGGACTGTAGCCTGCTGGGCTCCTTTGTTCATGGGATTTTCCAGGCAAGAATACTGGAGTGGGTAGCCGTTTCCTTTTCCAGGGAATCTGCCTGACCCAGGGATCGAACCTGCATCACTCACATTGCAGGCAGATTCTTTACCATCTGAGATACCACTCTCCCAGTTTAGGCTCCTCTGACGTTGTCTGCTAACTGTAGAGTCCACCTTGGCATTTCTGGTGGGAAATGTAGGGTTGTGCTCTCGTGTGTCACATCAGGGGGCCCAGGACTTCGGTTTAGCCTGATATTGGTGATGTGAACTCTGGTGACTTAGACGGAGGTGGTGTCTGCCAAGTTCCTCTGCACTTCTTTTCCCCCCTGAATGTAATAAGGGGAGTTACTTTGCAGCCACACAAGTTCGTTGTTGATCAAACTTTCACCCACTCCTGTTAGCATCCATCAATGATTCCAGCTGACATTCTGCTGTGAAATGTCCCTTCTCATTATTTGCTAACATTTTGTTGAGATTTTCACATCTATATTCAAGAGGACTATTGTAGGCAATTTTCTTTTCCTATTATGTTTTTGTCAAGGTTTTAGAATCAGGGTTATTCCAGCTTCAAAAAAATGAGTTGGGAAGTATTCCCTGCTCTTCTATTTTCTGAAAGATTTTGTTTAAGATTGGTGTTATTTTTCCCTTAAATATTTGTTAGCATGCCCCAGTAAAACTTCTGGCTCTAGGGTTTTCTGAGATGGTTTTTGATGACAGATTCAACACAGATATGGCCTGTTCACATCTGTTATTTCATCTGTGTCATTGGGTAAGTTGTATATTTTCAGGAACTTATTAATTTCATCTGAGTTGTTAATTTATTGGGATAAAGTTGCTTACAATATTCCCTTATTCATTTACTCCCTGGGAAGATCTGCAGTATTATCCCTTCCATTTATGATATTGGTAATTTCTGCTGTTTATTCTTTCTTTCCTTCTACTTACCTGAGTTCAATTTGCTTGTAGTTGTCCAGTTTCTTAAGGATAAAGCTTAATTTTTCTCAATCTAGCTTCTTTTCTACTTTAAGGGTTTAAACCTATGCATTTAATGTTAATGTCTTTGTCATGTATTGACTCTTACTAAAAGGTGACTTTCTCTATCACTGGTAGTAATCTGTATCTTGCAGTCCACTGAGATAGTACGATTAATATAACTTACTCCAGGATTCTCGTGCTACTGCCCATCATAGTATATCAGTTTATATCTGTTTACTCATATGTCTATATATTTCTTTACATTGAAAATGTTCTTCCTTTTGTTGACACAGAGTTTGGTCTTTTTTTTATATCCAATCTAATAGTTCTGCCTCTTAATTGGAGTGTTTATTCCACTTATGTTTAATGTAATTACTGATATATTTGAATTTAATTCTGCCACTTTTTTTGTTTTCCATTGGTCTCGTTTGTTCTTCTGTTAATTTTTTCCTGCCTTCCTTTTGGCTAATTGACTATTTTTGTAGTATTACATTTTAATTTCTCTATTGAGAATTTTCAGAAAATATAGTGCCTTGCAGCAACACAGTTCTACTCACCCCACCCCCCACCCCCGTGCTATTGTTTTCACATACGTTATGACATGTACCTTACATGACAGTCCTGGTAATATGATATTACAATTTTTGATTTGAACAATTCTAAGTTTTAGAGCAAGTAAGAAAAGAGAAAAAAAAATTCATAGCCTTTTATACCCACAGTTTTACCATTTTTGATGCTTTTGTTTCCTTTCCTTGGTCTGAGTGTCCATCTGATGTCATCTCCCTTCAGCCTGAAGAACTTACTTTGGTACTGTTTTTAGTTTGGTTGGCTGCTGACAAAATCTCTGTTTTCATCTGAAAATGTCTTTTTTTTTTGCCTTCAATTTTGAGTGATAGCTTTACTGGGTATAGAATTGAGGTTTGTTCTTATTTTTCCTTGCAGCACTTTAATGATACCATTTTGCTGTCTTCTGGAAACGTCAGCTGTCATTCATATCACAGTCCTGTGCAGAATATCCTTTTTCCTCTGTCAGCTCTTGAGATTGTTCTCTTTGTCTTTGTAGAGTGGGTGTTTATCTTGCTTTGTGTTTCTTAAACTCCTTGGATTTGTGTGTTGATGCCCTTCACTTAATTTGGGCAGTTTTTGGCTATTGTTCCTTTAAGTGCTTTTAAAAATCTCTTTTTTCTTTCAGTCCAGGACTTGGATTACATAAAGTTGGGACTCTTGATATTGTCCCGTTAGGTGTTTGAGTTTCTGGTTTTGTTTATTTTTTTAATTTTTCTGTCTAATGCTCAGATTTGGTGATTTTCATTGCTCTTTTTTGAGTTCAGTGACTCTTTTTGTCACCTCCAAAAGGTGACAAAAGCCTCCAAGAGGCTGTTAGGCCTCTCTATTACATCTGTTTTACCATAGTTATTATGGTTTTTAGTGCTGGAGCTTCCATTTTTGACCTTTTTTGTAGTTGACATCTCTCTATGATGTAGAGATTCCCTGTATGTTATTTATGCTTGTATTTTATTTTAATCCTTGAATATATTTATAAAAGCTCCCTGAAAGTCCTTGTCTGGTGCTTGCAACATTTGGATCATCTTGGTGTTGATTTCTGTTGACTGTTTTTTTCTTTACTATGGGTCACTGTTTCCTGTTAACACATAATTAGTTATTTTTAATTGAATGTTGTTGTTGTTGTCTGACCAAGCTACTGTGTTTTGGTCAGAAGTCTTGATTTTTTTTTTATAGTTTCCATTTCTTTGATGATATTTCCTATCTGTTCATTTGTTATGAATATTTTCCTTTTAGTTAATAGCTCTTTAAAGTCCTTTTAAAGCTCACTACTTCTAACATCTGCATCTTCTGTGGATTTGTTTCTACTGACTGAGGTTTTCCTTGAATGTAAGTCACATTTCCCCATTTGTTCTCATGTCTATGAATTTGTATTATCTAATGTGTCTTCTTGACGAAACAGTGCAGAAACTCTGGACTCTGTGGTTTTCCTCTGAAGAGTGTTGACTTTGTTCTAGAGTCTGCTCTGTCTTCAGCCCTCAGCAGCTGAAACCACACAGCTCCTTCTGCCTTCCAGCTATCGCTTCACTCTGTGAACCTTACCCCCTCCCCAGTGCCCACACGGTGCCGAGATCAGCCAAGAGTTAGAGTTAGAGTAAGATTTCATCTCAGGCAGGTGGGGGCTTTCCCTTCTCTAGCTCTCTTCCAGGATTTCTTCCTCACTTTCCAGCTCCTCTGGTCAGCTCTGTCTCTGTTCTCTGACTTCTCAAGCCAGTAAAGCAGTAGCTTTTACTTTAAGTTCAGCTACCCTGCATGCTGGTGCAGAATGAGGGGTGCCCTGGGCTGAAAGACAGCAGCAGGGCATGTTGTATCCAAGGTCTGCTCCCTTTTAGTCCTGCCAGTGTTTGGTGAGTCTTTGGTGATGGCCTGCAAACCAGCTATTCCTATATATCCCACTTCACCAATATTTGGTTTGGGTAACAGGACTTCCCCTCTTTGAGCATTAGTTTCCTCGTCTGGAAAAATGAAGATGAATGATACTTATGTTGTAGGGTTTGAGGAATATGAAAGAGGAGATGTATATAAGTGGTTCATGCATGTGTTGGGCACAAAGTAGGCATCTGGTAAGTGGTCACTCTCAGGCTTTAGACAATCTGAGTAAGACTTGAAAACTGTTGGCCTTCTATTGATGTAACTTGACAAAATGCAAAAGAAGGTGTTCTCTGTTTTGACTCCTTGGGTATTCTGGCAATATTTTGAATATTAGCTTTCAGAATCTAGTTAGTGATCCATGTGAGATCTGTGCTGTGGTATCTCAAGTGACCCGGGTTTTTTTCTTGTTATTTGTAGATAATCTGCAAGCTGTCGTCAGTGCTGAGCAAGTGCACAGTTGAACGCCTGCTGTTCCCTCGATTCTGTGAACTGTGTGGCTACGGGAAGCTCTTTCAAGTTCGGAAGGTGGGAGCATGTGGTTTCAAAACTCAGAAAGTTAAAACATTAAAAATCGATTCCTTGAAAGTGCCTGGACTTCCTCAGTAGACGCAGTCTGGATGAAAAGCGAGGCCAGAGGGAACTGTGTGAGACAATAGTGAATACCGCTGCCAGTTCTCCCGGCCACTCGGGCCCCGCGGAGATTCAGGCAGGCACAGGAGGGAGAGACCTGCTAAGACCTGTTGGCTTGTGCTTAGGCGCTGGGCCAGGCATGCAGGGCCTCTCACTGTCTGGGTTGAGGGGCTCTAGGACCCTCTTACATTTGCCGTCCCTTCTGACTGCACTCCCTGCTCTGCCCTCCCCTTTTATGGCTGGTCACTTGGTTGTCAGAGTCTTTCTTCTGAAGGCCATTGCCTCCCTACCCCTCTCCCCGTCCCCAGCAGCCTCCCCCTCCACCTTGCTGTGCAACTGCTCATCTTCTCTATGGCCTCTCTTCATGACACGATGCAGAGCCAAGGAGACAGGGCTCATTTACCTTGCAGAGAATATTAAGGGTCTCTTTTGCTCTATTGCTAACCAAATGCATTATGTATTGAGATAATTAGGAGCCAGAACGTCCTAGCATGTGGTGCTCTGTTGTAAATCTTCTGTTTCCAATGCAGCAAAGGCACCTGGGTGGTGCCGAGTGAGCCCCGGACTTGGTAAGTGCTTGTTAGCTGCCCGACCAGTGGAGTAATTGCTCTCAAGCTTCCTGCTTGTTGGTTTTCACAATTTGTTAAGACAAAAAGAAATCTGAGAATAATGAGCATGCGTTTTGCCTCTTTAAGGTGCGTGCTACAAATTTTGGTGGTATTTGTCACGCTGCCAGACAAGAAGGCCCTGAACAATTTTTGGTATGTGACATTTTGCCAATTGTAATTGCCGATGCACATCTTAGGGCACTTTTGAAATTAGTGGTAAAGTTTTGTCTTTATGAGCCTGTTACTTTGGAACGGCAGCTCAATTTTGCATTCATCAGTTTCAGGTTTCTTGACTCCAGGAGCTGAGGTTTCTCTTAATCTCCGGGTGACTGGTTGCGGGGTTGAGCAGGAGCAGCCCCCGCCTCTTTCCTGGGGGCTCCTGCTGTTGCTTCCTCACTGGTCACTTCCCCCAGTCTCTTCTTGCTGTCTAAGCCACCCTCTCTGTTCCTTATTGACTGCTCTTTCTATAACACTGTTCCACCACCTCACTGCTGGGCTTCAGTACCTGTGGGACTTTTCTTGGTTTATAGATTAAAATCCAGATTCCCATTTCCTACCCCCCCCGCCCAGGTCCCTTCACAGTTGCCTTTCCTGTCTCACCTCCATCACCTCCCTCAGGTCTGATTGCTGCTCTAACCATTGGTCATGCACGTAAATCACGGGGAAGGCGAAAGAGGGGGTATTTCTGATAAAGTCCCCAGTGATTCTTGGCACAGCAGGGTGGAGAACCATGTCACCCTTTGGCTGGGGGCTTTTCAGGGCCTCAAGACTTTCTGCTCTTGCATACCGCCTCTCTCCCCCACCTCCTCTGCTCATTACTTCCCACCTCCTTCCAGAGGCTTCCCTGTCTGGGGGGACCCTGCTTACAGTTCACACCCAGCTTGCAGGTGCATTTGCTTTTTCCTTGTCTGGACTCACCTGCCTTTGTGTCAGAATTAGTTTCTCCCTTCTCGGCATTCTGTAGCATTCTGTTCAGGTTATGTCCCTCACACTTGTGTGTCCCTCACACACCTCTTTACAGTGTCACTGATGGGGGCCCTTCACCTAGTTGTGTTGGTCTGTTTCTCCACTGCCCACCGAGCACCAGGTCCCCAGAGAACTGTGCTCAGTAAGCACTTGCCGCTTTTATGTGACAGGCGTAATACCTGTATGGTTTGAATTTAACCTCAAAAAGTATCATCTTTAAGTTGGTTTTTAAATTTAAGTTTAGAAGCTCATTTTGTTCTATTTAAACTGGAGCCATTCAACATAATTGTGAAATAATTTTTAGTGGGCTGTTGCCATGAGCACACAATGTTATCTCCTATAGTAGACAGGAGAAGAGCAGTGACCAACATACTAATTCTTCTGTGGGTGGATATTTCCAAGATCATATGTTTCTATTTGTGAAGCATTTTGGCTGATTATTTTACCTAAGGATATTAAAGACAGAGCCTTATTTTTAAAGGGTAAATTTAAAAAGAAGTCATAATCATGACCTCCCTACAGACATAAGATGAACACGGGTCAGAGCTTTTATTGAATGCATCGATTAGTGAAGGAACCAGTAAGATCCAACAACTAGCTTAACTGAAGTGCCAAAAGTTCACAGTCACACTGAGGAGGACCGACGTGAGCTTGTAAATTGACTCACCACCATCCATATCCAGGGTGATGATATGATGATGTGGAACCCATTGCGTTCCATCGCTCCCAGCTTGCCTTCTATGGCTCCCAGCTTGCCTTCTATGAATAGGAACAGTTTGCATTACTATCAGGTTTTAACAGTCTGCCCTCTATGACTAAAAGGGAGACTGTGGCTCAGACGTAAAAAAAAAATCTGCCTGCAATGCAGGTAAACCCGGGTTTGATCCTTGGGTGGGGAAGATACCCTGCAGAAGGGAATGGCAACCCACTCCAGTCTTCTTGCCTGTAAAATTCCATGGACAGAGGAGCCTGGTGGGCTATAGTCCATGGGGGTTGCAAGGAGTCGGACATGACTGAGCGACTAACACTTTGACTTAGGAATAAAACATCCCCAAAGACCATCTTACTTTGGTGGGTGTGCTCCTTGGGGAATCCAGAATTTCAAAGTCATCCACAATTCTTCTCTACAATTCACATAACAGATACCGGTCATTCAGCCTTTGGGAGGTTTTCTGTATTTATCTTCTTGGATTTAACCAGGTCATTTGCTAGGATTAAGGGGTAAAGGAAGTTACTTCTTGTTATTTCTGTTTGTTTCAGATGCTTTCTTTTGAACTCATATCTGGTTCCCTTTTCTGCGCCCTTAACTTACAGCTCTGACTCCACAGCATCACTAAGTCAGGCCCGCCCTTGCTCAGGATGGCTGAGTCTGAGCAGCATGGTTCTGTTTGCTTTGGTAGCCCCCGAATTTTTTGGGCTCTGCACGGACAGTGTGTGGGGGATGCGGAAAGCCTGTGCTGAGTGCTTCCTGGCCGTGGTCCACAACACGTCCCCTGAGGTCTGCAGGGCCAAGCTCTGGCCCCTTTTCATCACACTGATCAGTGACCCCTGCCGATGGGTGAGTGTGGCCACTCTGGGGCCTCGGCGTGGCCTCCGGACTTGTCACTGTGTCCTGTGTCTTTTCAGTAATGGACCAGCTTATTTAGACTTTGTGAGGATTATTAGGGGACCTGAAATCTCAGAAGCCTGGAGCGTTGGTTGCAAACAAATATTCCAGAAATGAAAATGAGGAGGAGAAAACTGTAACTGCCAAGTTACCTTTTTTCTGTTACAGTCATAAACATGCCCACAGTGATTAATAAGCACTGTTCACATGCTTTACAGAGTCTGGAATTATTTGATATGGAATTAATATTCTGGAAGCATGCAAGCTACCTGATGGTACTACATTTTTTCCTGATTTTCTATTGAAAAATAGTTTATTTGCAACTTAGGGACTGCTTTTAGAAAGCAATGCACCTGCTGAGACATGATTCGGTGGACAGCGAGCTGTCTGGTGGTTAGCCATCTGTCCCACCTGGAATCAAGTGAATCAGACTCTGTACCTACTGAGCCCTTCTCTCTGGTTTCAGGTTCTCCAGGCTGCCTTCCAGTCCCTGGGCCCCTTCATCTCCACCTTTGCCAACCCCTCCAGGGCTGGCCTCTATATTCAGGAAGATGGTACCTTGAACATCTGACCACCGGCTCCGGGTTTGGACTCGGACATCAGCCTGGGCTACTGGGTGCAGGCAGCTGTGGGGACACAGCCTCCGCCTGGTGAGTTTCAGCTGGATAATTATCAGGGTCCCCGCTTCACCTCAAGCGTCCACCTAAAATTCTAGCAATTATCTCGTCTGGAGTTTTAGTAACAGTGACCTTCTGGGCAAGATGGAATATTAGAGCTTTAATTATGTAAAGAAGCAAAAAGTAATTGCAATAATGATTTTGAAACATGACTACTGGGTTATAAATAATGAAGCTACTGTCTCCTAAATTTAGATAAAATATTCATTGAGAGTAGTGATTAAATAACCTATAAAGAAAATTTTCTTTTACCATTTGATTAATGAAGTTCTTTGGACAATTCACACAGGGAAAATGTGAAGTCTCCCAAATAGACTTTTGTGCCATAGGATTTTACATGCACATAAAGGTGATATTCCTGACCCATTGTTTGTTGGCCCTACACTGTATTTCTTGTATGTTCTAGTGATTGATCTTGGTTTTTTTTTTTAATGGTCTTCCCTCTGAAGATGACAGGTACACTCTAAGCAGACCATTCGAGATAGTTCACAAGCATCTCTCCAGTGTTAAAGTTACTTAGCAGTGTGAGAGGAGGTAATTCACATCTCAGGGGGTATGGATCCTCTGTAAGAGTGGTGGATCCTTCCCTCCACCTTTCTTCACCAAAATTCACTGAGTTCTTGCTGAAGGTCAGGCCTGGGGCGCCACGTCTTCCTCATCAAGACTTTCCAACTGGCTCGGGAGTAGCCAGGCCTTTGGGTCCAGCACCTTTTATTTTCTAATGCCTGCCCCCTGGTGGAGGGACTGATGAGCAGTAAGTGCAAGAAGTCTTGCCATGCCAAGGGGTGCCAGCACACCAAAGCCAGGGCTCATGCACCACTTGGGCATGGTGGAGGGGTTGGCTGCACCCTCCTGTGCCTTTTTCAGTGCACAAAGTACCCCCCTAGCGGATCCGAGGGTACTGACTGGGCCTCTTGTCCCCTGTGAGGTTAGTATCTTCTCAGGAGACCTGAGAGGTTGGGTCTCCAGGTAGACGGGAGGACTGGCTTGCGAGGATGTGGACCTCACCTTTTCCCATTTTCCTTCCAGTCTATTGTTGTTGTTTGTTGTTCAGTCGCTCAGTCGTGTCCAGTTCTTCGAGACCCCATGGACTGCAGCACACCAGGCTTCCCTGTCCCTCACTATCTCCTGGAGCTTGCTCAAACTCATGTCCATTAAGTCGATGATGCCATCCAACCATCTCATCCTCTGCCACCCCTTTCTCCTCATGCCCTCAATCTCCAGTCTGTTGTACAGGGCTAAAAACTTGCTTCCCCCATTTTAACCTAGCTCAGCACAGCCAGGCCAGAGAGAGCCAGCTCTGCCTAGAGAAGGCCCATCCATAGACACCAGCACCTTCCCACTTGTCAGTAGCCCCTCCGGTGGCCTGGTGGAGAACCTGGTGGAAGACTCTGTCTTGGCTGGAGCCGAGCTGACCAGGCTTCCCCCAGAGGCCACGAAGCTCCTGTGTTAACGACCTCCCCATCCGTGGCCATCCTTGACTGGATTCCTGGGCTCGCCCATGTGTCCTGAGGATGCTTTCAATAATTTTCTTTATTGGCGAACTCCTCTCCCTGACACAAGCAAGGTCTTAGAGCTGCTGCTGAATGAGGCTGGCCACGGGAGGAAGGCAGGATTTCACCCGGGGCCATGCATAGGGGCTATGTGGCCAGGAGTGGGATCCAAAGAGTTCTGGATAGCTTGCAAGAGCACATGATGAATGATTCAGGCATTCAAGATAACTGTTGTCCATCGTGATGAGAGAAAACGGCATTTTTCTCTGTATGTGTGCTCCCTTGTGTCCACCCGAGGGGGCGTGCAGGGGGAGCCTGGCTCAGTCTTTCCCCATTGCCGTCACCCCGGGGATCCCACTGTGCAGGTCCCAGCAGGGGTTTCACCTCCTTGCTTTTCAGCCATGCGTGCAAAACTGGAGCCGGCTTTCAGGTAAAAGCAGGCAGTTCTCAGGCACGTCCTAAGCAGTGGAAATTTCATTAGCTCCTTGGACCCGGTTCTGTCACTTCCTGTGTGACAATGCCCTTTCTAGTTATGAACAGCTAAGGACAGTGCTCCTTTCAGAGCCTGTTAACTCAGCCCTCACCTAAACCTGAAGATGTTTGCCTTTGTGCAGCCAGGAAAAGTACAACTTCTTCTCTGGGGTATTTTTCATGCTGTGACTAGTGTTCCCACAGAGTGTCTGATCTGGGAGCCAGGCCCTGCGGTCCATATCCATCATCACGCCTCTTCTTTCTCTAAACACGGCTAGATTTGTATTCTTCCCTGAGTTGGGGAAACTGGAAAAAAAAAACAACACTTGCTGCTGTTGCCAGGCAAAGATTTGTGAAGCCTTTCGGGAAAGGAAATGTGAAAATCCAGTTAGCCCTGTGATTATTCTGTGTCTTTAAATTCATAAAGGAAATTAACTCAGCGTTTGCTGAAGGATCAAGCACATGTAACATATCGCTCCTAATAGTTATAGACAAAGGTCTGTTTTTGGAAAATGCATTTCTAAAGCTGAGTTATTCAGTGCCTGGACCTGGACTGGGTACCGAGGTGGTGATGACAGACAGACACAGGAGGCCCTCATGGCCTGGTTGAGGGGATTGTGGAAACAATCCCCTGCGTAGGGAGTGTCAGGGGCCGGGGCAGGGGTGGGTGCACAGGCCAGGAAGCCGTCCCTCCTGGGGGCAGAGGAAGGGTCTGGGAGAAGACCTGGCAGAGCAGTTGACATGTGAGGCGGGCTTTAGGCAATGGCCAGGACTCCACCATTCCGAGAAGTCAGGGATGAGTTCAGAGGTTTCTTCCAGTTTCCCCAAAGCATTTGTGAAATCCTGCGTGCAGATGCGGACTTAATCTCTTTGTGAGAAAGGACCCACAACTTTCATCAGTGCTCAAAGGGATCTGGGACCCCCAAAGATTCAGAAAGAAACCCCACGTTGGGGATTTGTGCCCTAGCCATGGCGGGGTATGGTCTTTGCAAGCTCCAAATATTTCAGTGACTGTCTGGGGTTTGACTAGTAGAAAACAGGATGCAGGCAGTGCTATGTGTGTGGAGGCTGGGGCCTTGGAAACATGAGTTTGTTTTTATAGAAAGGCACGTGAAATATGTCATCTTCACTGTTAGGAGAGTCTCAGGTTGTCGAGTCGTGGACAGAAAGAGCGAGTAGCCCTGGGGGCTCGGGAGGTCTTCACTCATCCATGAGGATCGCCTCAGCTCACGCATGTGTGTGTGGCAGGGCCAGCAGCTGTCCACTTTATAAATGGGGGACCCCTGCCCACCGTGCTTCTGGGCCTCCCGGACAGCGGTGTTCAGGACACTGTGTTGTCTTTCTGTGAAAGATGATGAAGTTAAACTCTGATTTTCCCAATTGAGGTTTTTCGACTTCAGGTTTGATGCTCTGTGCCTGGCTGGTGTTTAGCTGGAATAAAGTTAATGTCTGTAGACACTGGCCTCTCGGGGAGAGCTCGTGCGGGGGCCCCGGGGGCAGGGTGGGGGTGCTGTGCTGTGCAGTGCATTTGCATCCAGCCTGTCTTGTTGTAAAGCCAAATCCAGTTATTGAAATTCTCGAAACTTCTCTTCTCGCAGCTCAAGTTCAGGGATTATCAGCTGCACTGAGAGCTGCCCAGCGTGACCCTGTGAACAAGGCCTAGCACCAGCTAAGAGAAGGGCCAAGTGACGTGTCCGTGCCAGGTCCCATCCCTGCCCCTGACAGCCAGGGCCCCCGGCTGACCTCACCACCGTGGGGCGAGCTCGCTGCAGCCAGGATATTAGCAAGCACAGTAAGTCTCTGCCCTGTCCCTCTGTCACCGAGGATGTGACAGAAATCACAAAGCCGCATTTTCTTTTATTAATATATCCTGGCAGAGATGATAAATGGCAAATTTAATTTTATTCTTAAGGTCATGTGTTGGATAACTAGACAACCAATCAATGGGGTGATTGATAACACTGACTCTCCTCCATGAAACAGAGGTGGGGGACCAAAAAGTGCCTTCCCCCCTCCCCAGAGATGACGAGATCTGCTTCTCTGGGGGGAATTAAATGCCTAAAGGCTCCATCTCACCGCTGACCGACATTCACATCTTTCAGTGATGAGAGGAGGTGAGTTCATGCAACTCCCGGAATATAAAGTTGACAGCGGCCTTCAAGCTGTGTGTCACCTCCAGCCTGTCCTGCGGGCCTCCTCTCACACCTGGCTGCTCACGATGGAGTGGTGGATGCTGTTTCTTGAAGGAGAGATTTTGAAAAGCCAGTAGCTCGCCACTTTTTCTCCTCTAGTCTGGAGCTAGCCCCAGTGAGACCTGGACTCCACGTCTGGGGCAAGGAGGAAGCCCAGCACTTCTTTCTTTAAAAAAAAAAAATTTTATTGGACTATAGTTGATGTGGGCTTCCCTGGTAGCTCAGGTGGTAAAGAATCTGCCTGCAATGCAGGAGACCCAGGTTCGATTCCTGGGTTGTGAAGATCCCCTGGAGAAGGCAACCTACTTCAGTATTCTTGCCTGGAGAATTCCAGGGACAGAGGAGTCTGGTGGGCTACAGTCCATGGGGGTCACAAAGAGTTGGATGTGAATGAGCAACTTGCATAGTTGATGTGCAATGTGTTAGTTTCAGATGCACAGTAAAGTGAACGTATCCACTAGTTTTAGCATATACACGTATCCACTAGTTTTTAGATTCTTTTCCCAAGAAGGCCATTAGAGAGTACTGAGTTGGGTTCCCTGTGTTGCACAGCAGATCCTGATTAGTTATCTATAGTAGTGTGTATACATCAACCCGTCTCCCAATTCACCCCCCCGCCTTGCCTCCTCGCAGCCGTATGTTTGTGTTCTACATCCATGACTCTACTTCTGTTTTGTTCATTTGTACCTTTTTGTTTAGATTCTGCACGTAAGCAATATCCTATGATTTCTTTCTCACCTTAAGTTTCTCCAACTTTGCAGCTTGCTTGTGGTTAGAGGCTCTGATGCCTTCCTAATTCCTACTAAGGTTGCACACGGACCCTCTTGAGCTGGAGTCCTTCCCAGGTAATGGTAAGACTATCGAATTAAAATCAGCGAGGACTCTGTGCTCATAAAGTCATGGTGTGTTGGCATCCTTTCATTTTTATGTGCTGTGATGGGGAATCTTCAAAATTGTGGTCTCCAGGGCCAGAGTACCAATCGTCTGTCCATTCTCACAGTTTATATTTTGGTTTTCATGATTAAACTAACTTATCACCTCCCCTTATCCCCTTGGTCCACTCCAGTAAAGCAAAACAACAGACGAATGAGAATGGTCCAAATCCTAAATGTTTAAGAGTTCGTTAAGGTTGCCTTTGACTAGTAAGGGATGAGATGATATCCTATTTTGCTGATTTGTTTCAAAAAATAGGCAAGAAAGCTCACATTGTTACCCTTGTTGCCTGGAGTATAAAAACCATCTGTGAAATTTAAAAAAAAATTAAAAAAATTAAAAAACCATCTGTGTTAAGTGGAAAGGTGTGGTCACGTTTACCTTGGTGGAAGATGTGGTACTCTTTGGGCTTTTTTGTCATACATGGACACAAAAACAGAAAAGAAAGAACAGATACCTCCAAGCTGGTGCTCTTGAGTGAAGGATCTTGAAGGGTCTGCATAGTTGGGCTTGTGGTTTATCGTGAGGTATGTCAGGCAGCTTGAACTTGGCTTTTAGTTTCCTAAGGGGTCAGTCAGGATGCTTCTAGTTGCAAAAGAAGAAAAACAAACAAACAAACAAAAAAACCTCAAAGAGCTTAAGCAATGAGGCAGAAGAGGAGGTGAAGCTGGGAGACTGGTCCCCTCAGCCCTTGTGTTGACCCTGGTCCAGCTCCCACTCTACCATCTTTGTGTGCCGACTCAATCCAGAGCTGTCTGGAGGAAAGAGGGTCGTGTTCTTCCCGCTTATCTCTTTTGACTGCCCAGTGATTTTCTGGGGAAATGACCTTCCAGCTGCTTCTGGGGTTGCCTTGACTTGGGGTGGTTTACTTAAACCTTAACTTGGCTCCGGGAGTCAGTTCTGCATGTAGTGATGGCACTGAAGACTTGGAAATAAAATTAATTCCTGGAGGAAGAGAAATGATCTGTTACTTATTAATCTCTGTGAATTTATTAACTTGGAGAAATTGAGGTCTTAGGTTATCACATCAAAATATTTCTGTTTTATCATGTTCCTCTATTAAAATGAGCAATACATTTCAGTGAAAACCTTGGGAATTGAAGGTTCTGGTAGCATGCCTCAGAGCAAGTGAAGCATCTATCGGTGTATTAATCGACTTTCCTGGATCATATATTGAGCTGATTTGTCAGAATCCATTAAGCTAGTCGACAGTATGACATTTCAAGTGCAAGTAGGAAAATCCATGTTATGGTTGAAGGAGAAGGTCAGGTCCATCTCAGTTAATCAATGATCAGAGACCAATATGTCACCGCCGGACGGTCCTGCTCATTTTAATTGTTAACCTAATGTAAAGGTTCATCAGCAAACATTAGAGGTATTTGTACATGTGAAAATTGAGAACAGTTTCCTAAGTAAATACTCTTTTATCAGCCGTGTCTTTTCACTCAGATTAAATGGGTCCTCCCCTTCCCTGTCCACCCTCTCTCTCTGGAGTCCAGCCAGGAGGCACTCTCCCATTCCTGAGAAACGCTGGGGGTGCTGGTCACCACTTCCTGCAAACCTTGCTCTGCCTTCTGGAGTGGTCTATGCTTTAAACATGTGACTGTTTATCAGGTAACCATACCGGTGATCCTGGGGCTTAAAGAAGGGTAAATGCAGACTCGGGTGGTTGGTACCCACCAATGGGAGCCTGTCTTTTGTAAGAGCCTCAAGCAGCCTTAAATGTAAGATGCACCTGCATGAGTGACCTGTGCGATATCAAATATAAGCTTGCAAATGTATTTTTTTGCATCTAGAGAAATGCCACTGACTTCAGGGGGAGCTCTGGCCTTGGTTTGCAGAAGTCATTTCTGGCCTTGAAAGAGGGTTCTTTGAAGGGGGAGCAGTAGGACGGCTTCCTCCTTTGGACTGTGTTGCTAACCTGCCCACTCTACTCTGCAGGGTCCAGGCGAACCCAGCAGTGGGATGAGGGACCTCTGGGAGACTGATCAGAACCATGGCTCCAGTCCCTTTGAAGAGAATAAATCTAAATTACAGGTTTGTTCCTTGACAAGAAAAGCAACTCAACATTTTACATTATCTGGAAGTTAAATTTAAGAATGGCTATTGGAGCCAAATGTTTTTCTTCCATCAATATTAATGACATATCTTAGTTCATAATCTGTGTTGCTAATATTTCCTCTCCAACTGGAAAAAAAGTAAATTCTCAAGTAGTATTTAAAGTATTCAGAACAATCTAGAATGGTATCTTAATAAAACAAAATGAAGTATGAGAAAAGAATTTGACACGTATACATTAATGTTTAATGTCTATTTATACAAACCATTTAAGTCCTTTTTTTTTGGTCCGAAAACTTTTTGACAACTTCTTTTGTTGAACCACGTTTGGTTTTGTTCTATCTCATGGTTTAGTTTCTTGTGCTATAGAAGTTCTCTTAAAGGTTTTTAATCACTGAATCCCATTGTCCTTATAGAGAAAAGGTTAGTGGGTAATGTCTTAAGAAGGCAGTGTTCCGTCCATTGGGAAAAGGTAGTAGTGAGCAGAGTGACGGCCTCAAGCCATAGGGACTGGGGCAGCTATAGGAGAAGAGGAGAGCGTTTGCATTCTCCAGAGCTGCCTGGACCAGTCTAACCAGACGTTGATGTTCTAGACTGTGCTCTGTGACATGGTGTTGGACCAGTTTGGAAACAACCCTGCTTTAACTTGCGTCCAGGTTGAAAACTCACCACCCTGCAAAACTAGAAATCGGTCCAGGCCTCTCGTCCCTCTTACATCTCTGTTTGGCTGTTTTCACATTTAAGTTCCAACCACCTTGTCTTTCATGAGTATTCTCCCTCTCTCCTGCAAGCATGATGGTTTCCTTTCTCTCCCATTTCCCAGGACAATACCTCCGCCCCTGCTAGATCAGTACGTGTCCATGACTGGCCCAGCTCGAGCGCAGATCGTCAATACCAACATAGCCAAACACTGCGCCTGCAGCCTCCCCGGGGGTGGCACTCACCCTGGGCCGGCAGAATTGGCACTGCCTGAAAGATACATACAAGACACTGGCCTCCGACATGCAGGTAAAAGGAGCCTTTGCAGACGCTGGCACAGAACAGCTAATTAGGAGACGGGGAAGCTGCGGCCAGGCCCACTGACCTGTGCTTTTTGTGGCCAAAGTTGACGTGTTTACTGGCCTCTGATGAAATAGAGCTTTAAGTGGTCAGCCCCTGGCAGTATCAGTTTTACTCCAGAAATGCCACCTATGCTCTTGATAACGCTGAGTTCTGCTTGCCTTCTGCGGTCTGCCCAGTGGAAAGTCCTGCGCACCCTGGCCTTCTTCCATGAGCTTGCTGTGATCCTTGGGGATCAGTTAACAGCAGCTCACCTGCTGCCTGTCTTCAACGGATTTCTAAAGGACCTGGATGGAGTACAAATAGGAGTCCTCAAATACCTGTATGACTTTCTAAAGGTAGGGAGAAGGGTTAAAACAAAAAACAAACCTCCCCTATTCAATACAATTTTTTAAAATTGTATTGGGTATGTATAGTATCAGTTTAAAAAAAAAAAAAAAGCAGCTCTCTGGGTTTCTTCAGTTGAAACGTATCATCGATAGTCTTAAAGTGGGCATTCTTTCAGTGATGGGTAAATATTTTTCTGTCTTTCCTCCTAATCTCCCTGTCCCTTAGAGTTCTAATGCCATGGAGAATTACACTCCGGGAAAGGAGAAGCTGAGCTCCCCGGCGGCATGTGCCTTGCTCAGGGTCATCTAAGGGAAGAGCCCGGCTGAAATCCAATCTCAGTTCTGCATGAAGAGCTTTTTCTTGCAAGATGGTGCTGATTGCCTCCTTGCCTTTTTTTCTCCCCTCCTAAAGGAATGATGAGTGTAAAACTGAGAGTTTAAAAATGACCTCAAGAAACTAATTAGTCGCATCCAGACGACCGGGAGCTGCCCTTGACAGAGCTGGGCGCCTGCTGCTTGGCTGGTGTGGGCACAGCGCGGGCGAGCAGTGCCTCCTCCCCAGGCAGCAGCATGGCATTATCTCCCGAGCACACACAGGCCTGTTTTTTTTTTTTTTTTTCAGGCAGGAAATTGTGAAAGATGGAAGAGTGGAGGGCGTGTAGAAACACACAAGCACATACATGAAACAGGGGAGAAGGGTTGGAAGCAGTCAGGGAGGCACTGTCCGTGTGTTCACAGCAAAGCTAATTCACAGCCACTCTGCAAATGGAGGGAGACACAGGCGTCAGGGAGACACTCGGCTATGGCCAGGGACAGATGTATAACCTGAAGTTTATAATAAAACAGAGTATTGGGGGGCATTCTGGAGGATTATATATTCTTATTTATGTGTAAATTTTTAAAAACTAGTTGCTTCATGAAGACAAGAGAAGAGAATATATTTATCAGCTTCAAGAATTTGTAGTGACCGATAACAGCAGGAATTGGAGGTTTCCATATGAACTAGCAGAGTAAGTAAAACCTGTTCGGGGATATGAGAAAGCAAATTAGATGGAATAATTCTTAATTTCCCTACCTTATAATTGATTTCTAAAGTAGCAATAAGAGTCTTCTTCTGGATAAAGAGATTATGTTTTTATTAAAGGATAAACTGAATTCCAAAGCTCTAAGTTACAAATACCACAGTCTCCGGGGAGACATTCATTTTCAGAGGCAGACAGGGCGAGAGTCACTTTGGAATTAGAGTGTTCTGCTGTTCTATAAGGCAATTTATTCGAACCAAATAAAAGATGAATCACCCGCTCTTCAATATTCTCCTATTAATCGGAGCAGTTTTTGCCAAAGCTTTCTTGAACATTCTGAGTGTAACCCTCTGTTTAAGGACACAGCGTGGTTTATACACTTCAGCTCCTAAAGAAAATTATGCTACAGTGAGAGAGATGAGAAAGTCTAACCCAGATGAGGTGATTATTGAATAAAAACGTCCCCCAAGGTGGCTCAGAGCTGCACATCATTTTGTGTGTGAAGGAGTTATTTAACTCTATTGTTTGCCGGCAAGAGGAATGTTCAAGGTTTTAGTGATTCCAGAAGGGTGAAATCGTCCCCTTAAATAATTCTCCTTCCCGGGGTGCAGAATGTGCTTTCCGCAGTATTGAGTAGATTTGTTTGTGGTGGTGTTGTTTGGGTGTTAGTTTTCACCTCATCAAGATTTATTTCAGTAATCTCTTGTTTTCATTTTTCTTGCCCTCAACTAGAAATCTCTCAAATAATTGTCTTCCCTGTAGAAATCCATCAGGCTTTTGCAGCTCTTCGGGATAAGATCTGGCCGATGCCAGGGGCAAACGAAAAGATTTTCTCTTTGCTGTGATCCTTAATCATTATGCTTAATTTGAGAGATTGAGGTTTCAGTCATTATGCCTTGTCCCCGGCGCATATTCTGAGAAAAACAGGCCCACGTTTTTTTCCGTGAAGGCATCGCGCCCTCTAGCGGCCGATGCGGGAACTCAGCGCGGTCCGCCTCGGACTGGTCTGAACCGTCTCCCCCGGGTTGGGGGCGCCGATGGGGATGCGGGGACCCAGACTTCGGGTGGGGTCGGGGCCGGAGGCCGTCAGGAAACGGGAACGGGGGGCCGGAGACTGAGGATGGAGTCGGGACGGGGGACCGGCTGATCCACTTCCCCGGGCCGGGGACCGAGGTCGGGCACGGTGTGGAACCGGTGCTGGCGCCGGTGCCGGCTGCGAAGACCCGTTTCCCGGGCCGGGCCGGGCTGACTAGCCTCGCCCGACGGCGTTATCGCCAACATCTGTGCGGTGGTTATTGAAGCCGAAGCCCACCGATATGAATTCTGTGTTCCGTGCCCACGATACCCGTATCATTTTTCTGAAAACAGTGCTTTTTATTTTTTTTTGATATGAAAGTATTCATCGGCACCCCTGGCTTCTGGTTCTAACTTCACGCAATCACTCTCATTTCCTTTCCTTTGCCAGGGTAGAAATCATGCCCTTTATTTCGGTTCCCTTCTCCCCTGCCCCACTTGGAGAGAGCTCTCTGGCGGCGGCTTGTTCCCACCGGCGGGTGATGAATTTTCCCGGGAGCGCGGAGCCCGGCTCGGTTCTCCCCAAGCGGACCTCGGGCGAGCACAGGAGCCGAGAGCACCGGCAGAGCGTTTCGTCTGCGGCGTCCGGGGCTGCGGCGACCGGGAAAGCTCATTTCTCTTCCCCTTGATCTGCTGATCTTTGGGAACTTCAGAGCCCTGGCTATTTTTATGTTATCTGATTTTTAAAAGTTTTATGTGTTTTCGAACTGATAACCTAAAGTTGAAAGATTAAATCCCTTATTCATAAATTTCTCAACCTCTGTTTTACAAAGCTTAACTTATTTTCTTTTGGTTTGATTTGTGTGCGTGAGAGAGATGAAGAATTTAGATTTCTTTGTTTTTCTTCACTTTTCTTTGCGTAGCCATTTTCCCTCAGCTTCCGTTGATCTCCCGGCCCGGCTATTATTAGCTATAAGATGAAATGAGAGTAAAGGGAGATAGATAATGTTTTACACATTTTGCATTTCATAATTTCTTTTCTTTTTAATTTCGGACAGCTGATACTGATTTTGGAACTCCATAATCCCAATGATGTTTATGATTATTTAATATACTGCCTTAAAGTTGTGTGCAGATAAAGTTTCTGAGGTTCAGTGGATCTCCTTCAAATTAGTCAGGAATCATGGCCTTTTCTGTTTATGATTTTTAGAAAAAGGAATATTTATGTTTCTTCCATTTTAACTCCTGTATTTTATTTGGGCTTAATTTGTCCATTTACTCATGAAAGCAGCTTTTATTTTGAAATTAGAAACTGTATTATAATTTTATTAATATGTAAGTTATCTCTTTGGTTTAACTGTGTGCCTGAGTATGAAAATTGTAGGTAAATTACTTTATGTATCACGCTCTTTAAATAGTGACTTAGTGTTTTCTTTTAAACATAGATTGGGTTGATGCTCTAGCATGGTTTTATAAGAAAAGTAGTTAGTAAGCAGACTCGAGCAAAGAAAAGCTGATCCTGTTTTATGTGAGCTTATACCAGCTGAACCCTGAGGGGGAAAAAAAAAAACACTCACTTGAAAATATCCATTTACTAAGGTACTCTGATGGTGTTAAAATGTTATAAAAATGACATGTTCTGAAAGGTAATGATTTAGTTAGCAAGGGGACATTTTCTCAGATTTGGAATTTTAAGATTAATAATGTATTTTTCTAATGCCATTCCCTTTTTTAAATTCTGTTTTTTATGAAGGGTTTTATGTGTGTGTGTGTGTGTAATGCCATATATTTAAACATCTTTTTTCCTCTGTGTTCTAATGATCACTGTGACAAAAATTACTTTCTCTCGTGCTTATAAATTCATTTTAAAAGTGGAAGGGTACATAAAAACGTCTCGTTTCCATGTAGAGTAGTATTCATAATTCAAGTAGATGGCAGCATTTTAAATTTGCTCTTCTAATATTTTTCACAGGTGGCAATTCTGCAGAAGTTCTATTCAAACAATGACAGTGCACTGGGGTTCCGTTTCATCATGAACTCATCCTACGGTTCCGGCACTGTTCTAAGTGGTTCAGAAGGCAAGCATTTGCTTTCATTTGTCAGGTTAGCAGGGGTCCCAGGGGAGCATCCAGCGCGTGCATACGTTTCCTGTGTGATGTCAACACACAGCACCAGGCAAAGGATCCCAGCCCTGGAGGACTAGCCAGAAGCTTGGGGATCAGTGAACCGGGCCCCCTCATATCACACAGCCTGGTCAGGCAAAGAACCTGCCCAGGGTTCCCCAGCTACTCAGCACAGTCCTCTGTAGATAGTGGCCGGGCACCTACTGTGTGCCAGGCGTGCTCTGATACCACAGTAGGACGGGAACCACCTCCTGCTCTCCCAGCACCTGGTGTCCAGTGCGTGGGGGCTAGGCCCAGACTCTGCTCCAGTCATGCCCAGTCCTACTTCCTGGGGAAGTTGGGGGTGGGGGCAGTGAGGAACAGAGCAGTAGGGCAGAGACCGCTTCATCTCTTTGAGGTCAAGTTCAGGTCCCCAGGGAGCCCTCTCTAATTGTTGCTCAGTCGTGTCATATTCTTTGCGACCCCATGGACTGTAGCCCAGCAGGCTCCTCTGTCCATGGAATTCTCCAGGCAAGAATACTGGAGTGGGTTCCCATTTCCTCCTCCAGGGGATCTTCCCGCCCCAGGGATCTCTTGCATCCCTTGCATCTCTTGCATCTCCTGCGTTGGCAGGCGGGTTCTTTACCACTGCGCCACGTGGGAAGCCCACCCTCGCTACACAGCATCTGAGAAATGAGGGCGAGGTTTGTGTTTGGCTGGGGATGATGGCTGCCACCTTTGACCGCCTGTGTGTGTCAGGCCTCTCATCCTACATCTAACGCCAGCACATCTGATGCTGACAGGAAGGTCCGCCAGGCGTGGAGCTCGGCATGCCCATATACATCCAGTTTGTTTTTAGTTGGAGCAATTGGAGCCCAGAGAGGTGAAGTAACTTGCTCAGGATCACGTAGGAAGTATAAAACCATGATTTTTTTTGTTGTTGGTTTGTTTTCTGCTAAAGTGCTATCTTAACAGTTCTAACTTTTCCTTATGCACATGTCCTGTGGGACACAGAGGGAGCAGGAGGAGCATGGTGAATACGTGGGCCTGCCACCCAGCGCCATCAACAGTGCAGTAAAAGCTGGGATTGGCTTCCACCTGACCCTGGCCCCAGACCCCCCTTTCTGTCTCTGGGAACCACCCCCGCCTTCCCCACTGAAGCACTCACGAGGGGCCACCACAGGCCCACAGGGGTTATCACAGGGGAACCATGGCCATTTACTTGTAGAAAGGGCAAACATGGGGCAGAGTTAGTGCCAAATTCACCAACCACAGGCCTGGCCACCCAGGCTTTTATCAAGAAGAAGTTAGCGCTGCACCTTATTTTGTGGAGAAAGGGTAAATGAGAGATATTTGCTTTTATTTTAAAATTCTTTTTTTCCCTAGATTTGGACAGTCCACGATGAAATAAAGGGAAAAGGGACCAACTAATTTTGTCCAAGAAAAATCAATTTTCTTGTGTATGCTTTCATTAAAGGTTTAGAAAACCCTACAAGAACACAAACAGAAGGACAGGGGACTCAGCCAAGAGAACCTCCCAAGGGTCATGTGGATTATCATTTAAAGGTGGGGAGAGAGCATAACCTGGAGGTTAGCGGGGCCACCTTTGGAGTCAAAATCGGTTAGTCTGAAGCCCGAGTCTCCTGACTCCCTGCCAAGTGGTCTTGGGCAAAGCCCCCTCTCTGCGCCTGCACTGCCTCTCTGCCTTCTGTGAGACGGGGCTCTGGTGGCACGGGCCTGCCTCCCAGTGTGGTCCTGAGGCTTCGATGAGCAGATGTACCCATGTTACCCAGCATGGCGCCAGGCACCTGGAAGGCACTCGTAGATGTCAGCTGCTGTTGCTCCCCTGTAGGGGGAGGAACTTCAGGATTTAGAACCCATTTTCCTGGTTTAGAATCCCCACCTCGCTCCTGCTTGTGGATCAGGAACCTTTGGGTGTCACCGTCACAATGGACTCACCTGTAAAACTAGGCTTGCTCTGATTTCCATGACTGGCTGTGACAATGGCTGTGAGCATACACGTGAGACCCTTTGTAAGCAGAGCAGCAGTGAGTGCTGGTGGTTATCACAGAAGCAGCATTTGTTACCTGTGCACAGATGGATTGGGGTCTGGGGTTTGACGGTCACGTGACAGGCGTGGCCCCTGTCCTCGGAGCCTGAGGACTGGCGAGTGTCAGGCGTGGAGTTTCCTCACCCTTACTTTGGCGCCATGCTAGACTCCGAAAGGATGTCTGCATTCCCATTGCTGCTCCATTGTACAGATGAGGAAACTGAGGCCCAGAAAGGTAAAACCACTTACTCATGGCCATGAAGCCAGTAAGTGATCAGATTGGGTTTTGAACCCGGACCCATCTGACTCCAAAGCCTTTGCCTTCTCCACCAGATGTTACAGAGCTTGGACCCCAGTGCTTGGCAATGAATTATAAAGTGATAACTGTGTTTCTAACCAAATTCAGTGGTTGAGATTTAAAAATTCACACACATACTTCTCAGACCAAAAAATCCTGAAATTACTTCTTTGGAATCACGGAAGTGTATGTTTTTAGAAAAACCGTGCTGATCCCTATTGAAAAATGTCCACTTTTTGGCTGTGACTTTCTTTTCATCAGAGGCAGTGGCGAGCAAGGAGTGTATCCCCATGGACCAGTCTGTCGAACACTTACTGCCCAGCCTTTTAAGCCTCATATCAGATCCTGCGCCAAACGTGAGGGTTTTGCTTGCCAAAGCTCTGAGGCCGATACTATTGGAAAAAGGGTACTTGGGCCAGTTTTCTGAGCTTACGGATTTTAAACTTCATTGGACAGCAGATGGCTTTTGTCTTTCAGGAACTGTGGCAAATTGTGTGATATGGCATACTTCAGATTAATTATACAAATTGATATATGATATGCATGTGTATGTGTCATGTGCTCAGTCATATCCCACTCTTTGCAACCCCATGGACTGTAGCCTGCCAGGTTCCTCCATCCATGGGGTTTGCCAGGGGAGAATACTAGAATGGGTGGCCATTTCCTACTCCAGGGAATCTTCCTGACCCAGGGATCAAACCCGAGTTTTCTGTGTCTCCTGCATTGCAGGCAGATTCTTTACCCGCTGAGCCATCAGGGAAGCCCTACTTTATGCATAAAATGTTATTTATAAAATGACTAGTAAAATTCGATAGCTGTTTTATATTTAATAAACATATGCTAAAATACAAAACATTACATAGTCTTCTAGAAATGAGAGAAACTTTTATGAGTTTTAAGCTATGACATAGAGATTGACTTGAAAGGAAGTCAATTTAAGCATTAACTATGATTGGGTTTTAATGGTGTTAATTTTGTTGTCAGTCAGATTTTAAGCCTGAACAGAGCCTAACACAGATAGTTCAATTCTACACCAGGGGTACAGGCAAATGTCTTAAATCCTGCCCTGCATACACCTGTCTTGCCTCTTCTCTCCCATCCTCTGCCCTAGCTTGCCAGCAACCTGCCCTCCACTTCCTGTGTTCTAAGTTGCCAATTCTTTTGTATTGGAGGGAAGAAAAGATAATAAAAGATTTTTAGTCATAGTTTTAAAAATACGCCTACCTATTCTAAAAAGTTTGTGTTTACAAATTAGGAGATATTCTTTCATTAAAGCAATTTTGTCACTTTAAAGGACTTTATGAAACATGGTTTACTGTCCTGAGATGTGGTTTTAAAAAAGAAAAAACCCAGCCTAAACCAACGTATGTTTTAGAACACAGTTCACGGCTCCTGTGATTCAGTTTCGGGTCTCTTCTCTTTAGCGTATTTTAGAAATGCTGGTAACCCTCATCTTGGAGTTGTTGAAGAAACTGTCCTGGCTCTGCAGTCCGACCAGAACCAAGATCTTGCCTTTTTTGCTGCCCTGGGGAGGAAAAGTTTCTGAGACTTTGATGTTGTGTCCTCCAGGACCCCTTTCCCATCTGTGGTCACAGGGACTGCTCCTGAGACAGGCACTAGTTCCAGGTGACCCGGCAGGCACTGTGCTTCTGTACCCCTACATGCCTGATCAGGAAGTCTGTGCAAAGTCTGTAGAACCGGCTGGCTCCCTCCGTGACATCAGACTGTCTGGCAGCAGTTTGTTTTGTCTATTACTGATGATATTATTTGACCCCCAGTTACCTCCTCTCCAAAAATAAAGTACTTTACTAGAAGCTTTTACGTCTTCAATAGACTTGCGTATTTGGCTTCCGTCATGCTTTCCCATAAAATATAGTTTATGGTTTTATATTTTATTTTTAACTGAAATATTGTGCATAGGTAAATAACTCTTGACGGGAAGAAAATATATTAACGTAAGATTAGTCTCCTGTCAGTGAATAGCACAAATACATCATTTAAATTTATGTTCTACTTGGAGTTGCTGCAAATATAGCCCCATTTTTTTTTCACTTGTGAAAGATGTGATAGTTAAAGAAATCTACTGAAGCATGATTTATGGCAATCTTTCTAATATTGTACTTTTGTTATAAATTTTACTCAGACCTTTTTCTCAGGCACTCACCCCTCCCCTTCTTGCAGGAACCATTTCCATAAAGAGATATATTGGCCTTTAATAGAGACAGAAAACAGAAAGATTTTCATTCTTGTATGATTATATTATCATTTGTTTAAGAGATGGGAGGGAATTGATCACTGAGATGCATGGATTTGAACTTTATATCTGATGCTTTAGAATCTTAAAAATAGGAAAGCACAGTTCTGATCAGTCTATATAGTTGGCCACAAACACCAGTGGTGTAGGGGCTTAAATTAAAATTATTAAATTAAAATTAAATTATGATACACTTCAAATCTAAGTACATAGGACTTACGAGTTTGTGCTTTTAAAATCTAGACCAAGAGAAAGATGCTCTAGAATTTAAAAGGTTTTTGATTAATTAATAACTCAAGGTTCTAGAAACATCTGATTAAATTTTGCATGTATGCTGATGTTATTTTTCTTTTTTCTATTTTTATCTTCTCAAAGGTCAGCAGGAGGGGAGGAAGGAGCAGCCTGTTTGGTGTCCGAGAGCGGGCTGCAAAGGGCACATGAGTTATTTCCATTCTTCCCTGGGATCTTTTTCTTATCTTTCTTTTCTTTTTTTTTTAAATAAAATTTCTTGAGCTAATATTGAGTTTCCTGGTATACAGGATGTTTTCCCCTCTCCCAAATTCCACTGGGCTGACTCTAAAAAGAGAGAAAGGAATCCATACCGTGCCAAAGAAAATAAGGCACATGTATGAAAATTTCAAATTGTATTGATAACCCAGGAGATAGCATTTTGGCAACCCCAGGAAAGAGTGACTCAATACATTGGAGACTACATATTAAGAGAAAAACAAATCAGCCTATCTTATATTCAGTGCTTGCTCAGAGTAAATAGATGGAGCTATTGTTTTGCCTTAGTAACAAGCAAATTTTAATTTTTTTATTGCCTAGAAATTGAGATTGTCGTGTTGTTGAAATCTGTTGATCCAGCAGCAATGTAGAATTATTCAGCTGGAATCTTGTATTCTGTGCAGAGCTTCACTTTCCATTAAAGAAAACAAATTCAGTTTGTGTTATGATGGGTAGGATTTGCCTGCCAAATCAGCTATGCTGGTAGACATTGGTCAAGACTCTTTGGTGAATCACCTAACCTTTAAATTTTTGGTTTATAAGTGTTAAAATTTTCTATAGTTTTATATGAATGCCTTTCCAGTGCAAAGATTTTTTTTTTAATGACTGTCACTTCTCTGCAAAAAGTATGTTTAAAGCTCACATTTTATTCTTATTTTGTAACAACTGAGATTTTTTTTCTAAGATTGTTCATGTTGCCCTTGCTGTTCTCTCCTGTAGGTTTCTCATCAGTTTAGGTCTTTACATGTTAGGTCACAGATGCAGCGTTGAGTGTCTGTGATCTGACTCAGCCTCCTCTGGCAATATAAGGGAAAAGCACAAGCTGGTTTCTCACCAATAGAGCTGCCTTGAAAGGCATCTCAGCAACAGAACTGTCTCAGACCGTCCCTAAGTGGACACGTCCTTCACTGTCCTTCTCATAGTGTTTTCTTCGGCACTTTCTCACTCCAAGAATCCCAGAGCGTTTTCAGCACTGATGGATTTCAGTGCAGATTTGCAAATTTTCGGGAGAGTCCATCTCTCACTTCCGGGGTGGCCCAGTATCTTTTATCCCCCCACCCCCCACCCCTCACTGTCAGGTTGGGTCCAGATCTGCTTGAAAGGAGTCATATTTCTGCAATGTTGCCTTTTTCGTTCATGCTCGAAATACGATTTTAAAGCATGACTAAAGACTGCACTTTACAACTCTCCATAGAGGATGCATGCAAAAGATGATTTAGAGCGTTATTCAGGCATAATTCCTACAGGTAGTTGGCCCCGAATTGTGCAATGACTGTATTTTAAACAGACAAGGAGAAGAGGCCACAGCTTTCCCGCTTAAAGGACCTGACGTTCAGCTGGGAAGGGGAGCTGGGGGTATGGCGCCGGGGCGCACGCCACGTGGTGATGCCCCTGTATTGATCTCAGTAAATCTCCCCACTGTTTTAGAAGCACGTGTGGCCATTCCGCTTATTCAAGAAGCTGCACCGGGTCCACAGGAAGCCCGCTTTGGTTAACTGCGGCCCATCGGCCCACCGCGGGGAGGGGGGTTCAGCTGTCCGGGGGAGGGGCGGGGGCGGCAGTGACGCGCGACCACTTCGTGGAGCGCGGATAACGCGCGCAAGACGCGGCCAAGCGGCTGGGGCCCGGTGGCGGGCCATGCGGAGGAGGGCAGCGGAGGCAGCGACGCCGCCGGGGGGCACCATTCGCCCGGACCCCGCTGCAGCCGGGCCGCCCACGCCGTGGGCGGACTCCGCCGGCCCACGGCCCCGCTCCCTGCAGCTCCGGGCCAGCACCCGCGGCCGGAGCCACGTCGGGGACCCGCAGGCCGTGAACCACGCGACTGACGTGGTCCCGGATGTCTTCGCCATGCGGGTGCTGCTGGAAGATTCCGGGGAGATGTTCCGAGTGACAAACTGCCGCAGCAACATGACGGTGCGGGAGCTCAAAGAGGAGCTGGACCTAACAGCCGGCATCCCCTTCAACCTGCAGCGGCTGCAGTACCTGGACCAAGGTGGCCCTTGCCCGACCCCTTTCCTGGCCACGTGTACTCCTCTCCACCCCGGGTGCCAAGTCCCCTCTGAACCTACAGTGGGGGAAGGGAAGCCGGCCCAGATGAAGACCCCCAGATGGGTCAAAACAAATCCCACACCATGAAACCCCAGGTGGAAAAACCAATCCTGGCCACCTAGGGACTTCCCCATTCCAGAAAAGCCGGGTTCATGTTAGGCCTCAGATCTCCAGGCAAACCCTGTCCGCAGCAAGACCCTGATCAGTAGCAAATCCTCCAATCTCAAAGCCAGCTGTCTAGTCCATCCTGCCAACCTGAGTCAACCCAGTCCCAGTCAGAGCCCCCAATCCCAAACCAGACGCTGTCCACCCCTCTAGGACCCTCAGACACCCAGACCCTCAGTCTCCCATGTCTTCATCAGGGACCCGAGTCCCAAAGCCGGCAGGGTCACACAAGACCTCAAGCCTGAAACATCTGTCCTCAGCAGGACCCCACAAACCTGCTTATGTCAGGCCCCCACATGGAGGCAAACTTCTAGTCTCTGTGCTGTGCTGTGGGACACCAGGACCCCCAATCCACCATTCAGTTATATCCATGCAAGGACCCCAAGCCCAGAACAAGCTTGCCCAAAACTTAGCCCAAATCTCCAGGGTTACCGTGGCTACTTCAGAACCCCGGATTCTTTGGCAAAGGTGTCCACACAAGGACACTAGAGCTTGGAACAAGCCCTGCTCACTTTAGGGCCCTCAAGCCAAGAACCAACCTGCCCAAGAATGAACCCCCTAATCCCCAGACTAGCCAAGTGACCATGAGAACCCTGAATCCCCCAGCAGCCGTGTAGACTCAAGAACACTAGGGCCTTAAACAAAGTGTGCGCCTCAGAACCCATATCTCTCCACAAACCACACTCATGTTTGAACCTCAAATACAATCCCCAAGGGACCCCTGCTCACAACAGAAACCTGAATCCCAGAGCAGATGGGCTCAATTCTGAGTCCCTCATCTCTGCCTAACCAATCACGCATTTGAACCCCACTCCGTCAGCCATCTGTGTCTACATAAAGATGTCAGACCCCCAAATGAACTCTGCCCACGTCTGACAGCTCACTGTGACTACACCAGAAGCCCAGGCCAAGAGTCTTCAGAAGAGCTCTGAGGCATGAGACAGATTCCGCCCACAACAGGACCCCAAAGCTCAAGTCCAGTGTACCCATATCTGAACCCCAAACCTCCATGAAAATCACGTTTGCACTCCAAGGTTTAAGCCAGCCATATGTGTGTAAGGAAGACAAAGCTCAAAATAAGCCTTGTCCGCATGAGGACCCCCCAGACTCAAAGCAAACTCTGCTTGTGATTGAAACCCAAATCCCACATCAGCCTTAGTCACATCTAAAACTCCAAGTTCAAGACCAAACCCTGCCTATATCAGGACTCTGAATCTCATAGCAGAACCTGTCGCCACTGAGACACCTGAATCCCAGGGCAGACCTGTCCAATTCCTCACCCCTATGCTATCCAGGACCCCCAAATGCCAAAACAAATCCTTCCCACAGAAGGACTCCACATCCCAGAACAGACCCTTCCCACAGCAGGACCCCCAGGCAGAGCGCAAACCTTGCCTCCATCAGAACCCCAAATCTCAAAACAAACCCTGTCCACATTTGAACCCCAAATACTGGCACTGACCCAGTCCGTATCAGGACCTCGAATCTCAAGCTGCCTCCTTGTCCAGGTCAGGAGCTCAAAGCTAGCCCAACCGGAATCAGAACCCAGCACCCAAAGCTCACTGTGACTGACTCAGCACCCCAAGGTCTCCTGTCCAGATAAACCCCACAGAGGAAACATCCAGTGGAGAGCAAGGGCCCAGAGCACATTTTCTCCCCCTAGGGTCTCCTTCCCTCAGCTCGTGGGTCTGCCTGTCCCCATCCCATCCCTATGATATTTAGAATATGAGAGCAGGATCAAAGCCCCCCAACCTCCACCATCTCCCCACCTGCTTGAAATCAATGCAAAAACAAGAAAACAAAGGTGGAAAAAAACTCTCTGGGCTGCTGCGCAGAGAAAGTGAACAGCCAGTGGCGCAGAGAGACTGCAGTTATACTGCAGGGGCCGTGAAGCAATAGAGATGAAGACTTGAAGCAGTCTGTCTCCCCGAGCTCCAGGCTCCCAGACATTGCCCTTCTGGGGCTCAGCTTCCTGATCTCTAAACCACAGCCCCATTAGCTCTGGAATCCTCAGCGCTGTTTCCTCCTTTAGGCAGAAATGACTCCAGAAACTCAGAATGCATACTGAAGACCAAAGTCCTTTCCTTTGCCCTCTTGGATATCGGTTAAGCATTTTTCGTGATGTATTTGCTTTGCTAGAGCAGTATTTGAAAGATGCTTAAGAGCATTTTTGAGGTTTTATGTGGAAAGAAAGGTACCTGGATTTAATGTGTTAAAAGTGAACTGAGCTATGGAAGTACTTAGTAAGAGTTCCAAAGCAAGTAATTCGAGAATTATGTGTCCTGAACTGCAGATGTCTGACATCCCTCCTGTTAATTTATTTTCACCCATGAACTATGCCGAGTGATACATTCGGGAAAGCTAAGAGGGAAAGAAAGAGACGAAGTGGCTTAACACTGATGTCACAATCCTGTTAGTCAGCAAGCACTTAGCAACTGTTAGAAGCTTGACCTCTCTTGCGGTTGCCATCCTTACTGTTGACGGCAAACAAGAGAGAAGGTATACCACGGTGATGGAAGAAATTTGGGCTTCTGCCAACAATCAGCCTGACGCCTCTTTACCCACCTCAGAGGTTGCCAGGGAGGATCAAATGAGATAATGTGTGTGAAAACCCTGAAAGACTTAACTCTAAAAGGGGGTGAGCGTTCTCCTGCAGGCGGGCCGCCTTCCCACGTCTGTTGTCAACTCTAATAATTTATTTAGCGGGTGATAATTAGTATTTGTCTGAGCTGAAGGCAGTTGCTGCCTGCCTGTAAAAGGAGAATGTGCTCTGATTTTCTCTATGAGCTGTTTAGCTTGTGTGAATTGTGCTCTTGTCTTTCTCGGAGAAACACAGCCTTGCTCCAGTTTTTTCAAAGTTGTTAGGGAGTGGTCGAGTTGTCTTACTTAGACTAATTACTGAGTTTCCTCAGTATGAGAACCACAAATAAGACCCTAATGAACAGATTTGCTAATCGCTATTCCACGTTTCCATCCACCAATTGGAGTTGCTGGGAGCCAAAGAGTGCCAACAGAGTCTAGAGCGAGGGGCGCAGGGCATCCAGGAGAGGCAGGGCTGGTTGGAGTCCTGGTGTTGCCGTTCGCTGGCCACGTGAGCCTCCGTCTGCTTCTGCGGCAAATGGACCAGCCAACCTGGCTTGTCGTGAAGATTAAAGAATGTGGGTGCTGAGTCCTTGCACTTAGTAATCACTCAATCATGAAACCAAAAATGCTCACAAATTCTACTCGGAATAAATGATAATCCAACCTGGGCAGAGTTGAGACATTCTATTCTAAGGTCTGCTTATTGGAAAAAGCAGATTAATCCTTCAGCCAGGTTACAGGTGGCCGGATAGGAAGATGTGTGTGTGTGCATTTCCAAAGCTAAACTGAAATCAACTTCATTCTTAATGTTCTTAAAATGTTCTACAGTCCTCTTCTACTAATTCTGACCGTCTTCCCCCAAGGGTATGAGTAAGGGGCAGTTTTGGGTGATGACACATAGACAGGATGTTCTTCCATACCAAGTCCAAATTATGGTGGGGGTTGACATGGAGATGCTCATATTACCATAGGGTCTCCACTGGGGCAATTTTGTCCCCCTGGAGGCCATCTGGCAATGTCTAGAGACATTTCAGTGGTCACACCTAGCTGAGCGGTCTGCTGTCACCTTGCGGGTAGAGGCCAGGAATACTGTAAAGACCCTACAATGTCCAGGAAGACCCCACAGCAGATAGTCATTTGGCTACAAGGGTCACGAATGCAGAGGTTGAGAAATGCTGCCATAGGCTATAATTTGAAAGATCCAACAATTTTTTCTCATTATTACCTCTTTAAGCTAACTGATGACAACATTAACGAGAATCAGTATTTTAGTTTAAAGGTATATAACTTGTAAAACCACATTGTGCCCTGTCTGTAATGTACAGTTACTTCAAATAGTTCTACTTAGAGTTGGCCTCCTGAAATGACTTTTGTTCACTTCATGTTTTTTTTTTTTTTTTTTTTTGTGATGGGTCAAGTTATAATTGGGCTTCCCAGGTGGCACTAGTGGTAAAGAACCTGCCTGTCAATGCAAGAGACATAAGAGGTGTGGTTTGATCCCTGGGTTGTGAAGATCCCCTTGCAGAAGGGCATGGCAACCCACTCCAGCATTCTTGCCTGGAGAACCCCATGGACAGAAGAGCCTGGCAGGCTACAGTCCATAGGGTGGCAAAAAGTTGGACATTACTGAAGTGACTTAGCATGCACACACGCAAGTTATAATTATAGAATTTTATGATTTATTGCTTTTTTTGGTGGGGGGGGGAAGGTTTGGCTTCTCTTTGAGTTAAGCCAAATTTATTTTCTAAAAAATATCAGCTACCACAAGTAGACATACGTGGTTTCATCAAATGAGACTGGTGCTCAAGTGTCTCAAAGTATTTTTGTGATACCCAAATATCACAAATAAGATAATCTCTTGACTAAACCAGTGTAACAATTTATCTTTAATGCCTGATTTTTCTTTTTAAAGATAAAAATTATTCCCCATAGGAATTTTGATGGATGACGCTACGCTGAAGTTCCACGACGTTATTCCTGGTGGAATTATTTCATTATGTATCTGGCACTATGATGGATGGACGGAGCTGGTTTTGGCGGCTGTGGAAGGGGATTCCAGTAAGGTGTTTTCATGCTTCTTTAAATGGATATTATACTTCATGAAGCAACTGTAGTTTGTGTGCGTGTGTGTGTGTGTGTGTGTAGGGGGAAGTTGCTTGTTCTTTATTGTGAATATTTGTTGAAAGTTGCAGAGTAGAGAGAACAATAACAACGACTTGTCATCATGATCAAATCGAGTGTTTCCATTTGTTGTTTGGCTTTGCGGTTTCGCCCTGTCCACGGACTTGTGGTTTGTAACCCAGTCACTCCACCCCGAAAGGAACCAGGCCAGCCCTTTTTCTATTCATGTGTATATTTGCGAGCATTCTAAGTCTCTTCAGTTGTGTCCGACTCTTTGCCACCCCATGGACTGTAGCCCACTAGGCTCCTCTGTCCATGGGATTCTCCAGGCAAGAATACTGGAGTGGGTTGCCCTTCTTTTCTCCAGGGGAGCTTCCCGACCCAGGGATTGAACCTGGGTCTCCTGCATTGCAGGAGAATTCTTTACCACTAGCGCCACAAGTATATTTGGTAAAGTTGAAAACCTAATTTAACCACGGAGGATGCCAGATAAGTTGGAACTGCGTGGTCCAGAGAATTCGACGCTGCAGAAAATAAGTCCTGGGAGTCTAACCCACCTGACAGGGAGAGGCTTGGAAACACAGAAGATGCCCTGACCCTTGGCCAGGCCTTGAGCAGGGCTCTGGTGTGGGGCGGGGGTGGGAGTGAGACAGGAGGAGGAAATGTCTACCCAACAGTGAAGGTGAATCACGCAGACACAGGGGGCGAGTGCAAGTTCTTTGTGGAAAATAAATTCCGGGGAGAAGCTATGAATTTGTGGAGGAGACAGTTCACTTCTGGCTGGGATGCGGATTGAGGGGGTGGTTGGGATGGGGTTCTGGGGAGCGGCGGTGGGCTCTAAGGAAGGCAGGGCCAGGACCCAGCAACCCTGTTGCCCTGGAGCAAGAGCCTTAGAGCCCACTCCCCCCACCCCCGCCGATGTTTGCGCAACTCTTTGGCTCCTTCTCTGCATTTCTCCCCGCCTCTGCCTTCCCTGGACTCCTCTCAGGCTGTGTCCATTCTGGGCTCTCTGACTCTTGCTCTGAATGTGGGGTGAGTCCCCCCACCCTTGTCTTGGGCCAGAACTCTCATCACCCCCCGCATCAGGGACTGGGGTCCTCTCTGTTGGAGCCACAGCCTTCCTCCGGGTCTCAAAGCTTTAACTCTCCATGAGAAGATTCTGTCCCAGGGCTGTTATTCACCTGACAGCAGAGTTCAGAGTGTCCTGAATGTTAACGGAGACAATGGGCCTAAGAATAGACCGGAAGGCCAGGGTTCGTCAACTCTCCCTAGGAGTGCGTGCTCCCTTGGAGGTGGGGGGAGTTTGGTGTCGGTGGGGGTCTTCCTTCAGGGCTGCAGCCCCCTTCCTCTGGACACCCAGAAAAGCTATTTTTCTCTCTTCAAAACATGGACAGGAAGAATTTCCTGCCTCCCGAGCCTGTCTGGTGGTAAATTTGTGTTTCCTGGACGTGCAGAGAGAGCTACCCGTGGCTGGCTTCCAGCTTCTCCTTCCCCTAGGGGCTGCTGTCCCCCCGACCCCACCCACCCGGCCTGTCCCATCCCCCTCCTGCACGTGGCTTCCTAGCTGACTTCCCCACCAGGGTGTCCTGGGACCCACCAGCCAGGTGCCTCTATGCTCCTGAAGTCACTGCGACTCACGCGTGTAACTGTGTGTCTCGTCCAGCTGGCTTGCCTCGGCGTTGCCGAAGACACTTTCTACCGAACTGCAAACTCGGGGCGTTTTGACGACAGGCAGTGGAAGAAGTGGATTTCCCAGAGAGCGTTCGTGGCCTTGTATGTTGCCTCACACAGGGGTCACTCGGAGGCTGTGCAATACCTTCTAGAACATGGTAAATCTCATAGCCGCTGGGTATGTTCACATGGTTGGTGTTCAGTCACTAAGTCATGTCTGACTGCAGCCTCATGGACTGCAGCACGCCAGGTTTCCCTGTCCTTCACCATCTCCCAGAGCCAGCTCAAACTCAGGTCCATTGAGGGGCTTTCCTGGTGGCTCAGACGGTAAAGAGTCTGTCTGCAATGCGGGAGACCTGAGTTCAATCCCTGAGTCGGGAAGATCCCCTGGAGAAGGAAACAGCAACCCACTCCACTGTTCTTGCCTGGAAAATCCCATGAACAGAGGAGCCTGGTAGGCGACAGCCTATGGGGTCGTGAAGAATTGGACACGACTTAGTGGATCAGCTTCTTCTTCGCGTCCATTGAGTATGCTCAAGAGTAGGGGGCTTTTGTGGGAAAGGGGGACACAGTGACTTGCCCTCCCGGTCCACTCAGTAGTGGTTTCCTGGACCTAAGTTTGTCAACCACCAATTAAGGCCCCCATTGGTCACTGTCTGAGGGGTCTGAGGACATGCTAACCAGAGGCTGTGTTGCCTCTCTTGGTCAGGACTCAGGAAGACAGAATTTTTCAGGACACCAAGTCACAGGGCTTCCTGGTTCATAGTGTCCAACCAGACCCTGCTGGAGATATTCCCAACCCATCCTGTTATTTCTTCCCCACCTGGGGTCCTCTTTCTGCCCAAGGAGTCTAGCCCCATGCTGACATCCCTCCCTTGGTAGCTGGCAAGCTGGCCAGTCTCCTTTCTCCAAGCCTTTGAATTGTTTGTCCCACACCCTCGTTTTCATCTCTCCTCCACCAAAGGGCAATTACTCTCTCTGTTCACAGACACAGAAGCCTTATCCTGGCTTGTCTCCCAGTTAAAGGGCTTTGCCTGAGCTTCCTTCCTGGATGTAGAGTGTTTTGGGGAAAAGAGGCCTGGGATTGAGGTGCAGACCACTCAAAAACATGAGAAAACCGTGTCAGACATCCCAGGCCACCAGCTTCCTCCAGAAAAAGAACATAGTATTTGATCAATGGTTTCCCAGGTGGCTCAGTGATAAAAGAACCTGCCTGCCAATGCAGGAGGTGCCTGTTTGATCCCTGGGTCAGGAAGATCCCCTGGAGAAGGGAATGGCAACCCACTCCAGTATTCTTGTCTGGAGAATCCCATGGACAGAGGAGCCTTGGTGGACTACAGTCCATGGGGTTGCAAAGAGTCAGACATGACTGAGCATGCACACACTTATTTGGGGCTCAGGAGGGGGCTTCATCTGAGGATCTCCCACATCAACTTGGCTCCAGATTAGACCCCCTCTTCCCAGCCTTTGGCTTTGATCCCAGGCTGTCTGTGCTCTTTCCCCCACTTTCACCAACCAAGCTGGGAAAACATCTCCGATGCTTGGGCAGGATGACAGGCCGTGTGTGTGTGAAGGGTAGGGGTTTTTGTGATGGTCCTCCCCTCTCTCTGCACGTCTCCTGTTGTGTGATGAAATATGGGCTTTTCACAGCCCAGCAGTCCTTTAAGCTCATAAAAAGTCATTTTCACTCTGATGGAACCGTGATGTATTTGAAAGCACCAGTTAAAAAATTACAGCCGGCTTGGCAAAGTTTTCTGTCCTTTGCAGACAATAGCTGTAAAGAGGTGCTGGGGCCAAGGCAGGGTGTTGTGAGAACCCATTTAAAACTTTACCTCACTGACCAGTCATAGCTCATAAAAACTGGCTACTGAAATGTCAGCTGCGTGTAATTGAATTGCCTTGTTCTCTCTGTCATGGTATTTGTTATCCAGAATTTGATTCAATTCAACAAGTCCATATTGGACACCTGTCATTAGCCCACCCATCTGCAGGAGGCAGTGAGGGATTCAATCCAAGTGAAGTCCATCCGTGAGTCATGCCGCCCGGCCTCTGACATCTTCCAGGGGCCTGTCTTCTCCAGGCATCGCCCAGGCTACGTGCTGGGGATGAAAACAGCAATGATCAAAACAAGAGTGTTTTCTGCCCATGTGGAATTTATGAAGGGAAGTCAGCAAATTATTACAAATAATTAATTCCATGGTCAGTCGTGCACAGAATGTTCTGGAGACGCAGAACATCTATTGAACAAACGCAGGGGCTCCCCAGGTAGCTCAGTGATAAAGAACCCTCCTGCCAACACAGGTGGATGTAAGAGATGAGAGTTTGATCCCTGGGTTGGGAAGATCCCCTGGAGGAGGGCGTGGCAACCCACTCCGGTATTCTTGCCCAGAGAATCCCATGGACAGTGGAGCCTGGCGGGCTGCAGTCTGTGGGGTCACAAAGAGTCAGACATGACTAAACTGTGCACAGGGGGATTCTTGGGGAGGAGGACTAAGGAGCGTTTTCCTGAGGAAGTGAATGAAACCTCAAGAAACATAGGGTTATCCCAAGGGCGGGGCGGGAAGGATGAGAGTGTTTTTAGCAAAGGAAACAGCATGTGCGAAGATCCTGGGGCAAGGGAAGGGAGCAGGTGTGTTGAAAGGATAAAGCTAGAAGGCTGGTGTAAGTGAAGCATGGGGCGGTGGGGGCGGAAGATCGCTGAGTTGGGGGATGAGTAATGCTGGAGTCTTAAGGGGAGGTGGGTAGGGCAGAGCAGTGAAGACCTAGAATATCGCCCCAAGGATTTGAGCGAAGGTTGTAGAAAGGTCTTTGCCACCAGAGGAGCCTGGAGGTGAAGCAGGGCTGGATGCTGGTTGGGGGGGAGACAGGAGTGACCCCACCCTGGCACTGGGTACCAGGGTGGGGAGCAGTTATGCATTCTCCCAAGCATTCCTTCCCAAACCTCGGCCCCTCCCCGTGAGTCTCTTCTTGAACAGATTTCTGAAGGTGGGCTCTGGCCAGCGGGGTGGCCCTCCCTGAGCCCACTGTTTTATTTCCCAGGTGCCAACTGTCAGGGAAGATCCCCCGTGGGCAGGACGCCCCTGCATGTGGCTGCAGCCATGAGCCGGCTGGACTGTATCAGCCTCTTGCTTACCTATGGGGCCTCCATCAACGACAAGGACGCCAAGGGGGAGACGCCCATGTCCCTCGCCCGCCGCCTGAACCGCACCCAGAGCGAGCGACGGATGTTCCTCTTCTACTGGCTGGTGAAGATGGGGACTAAGGACCCACTGGACCCTGCGGTGAACAAGGCTTTCCAGAGAGTCAAGGCCGGGTTCGGCACCAAGAAGGAGGGCAAAGTGTAGGAACGTTTGCATATTGACACTGACTCGGAGTAACTTTCCAGAGTTCAGGTCCACGGTGACCAGTGGCCGTGGGTGAGCAGAAATTCAGGGAAACATGGCAATTAATCTGAATCAGACACGAAATGATCTGTCCTGTTTGCAAATGACATGGGCGAGAATACTGATAGAAGTGGGTGACTTTGTGTTCATTTCCTAACCCATTATGGACCTAACAGACTCCCACGCCAGCCTTTAATTTCGAGCTATTTGTTCATTATACCCAGTAACGCTGCTTGGGGTGATGTGGACCAATTACCTCCTCTCCCATCCGGACACCGTCTAATGCATCCCCATAATAGGGGTAATGGACACAACGAGAGTAACTCTTGTTGTTATGGTGCAGAACCAGTGCGGGCAATTGTCGCAATGTGGGTGGTGGGCGGTGCCACCTGTGAATTCCAGCTTGTTAAATTCATGGAACAAGATGCTCCCGGAGCTCGCAATGTTCCAGAAGTTCTTCTGAGCCTTCCTGGAGGGGTCTGCTGCCTGAGTCAGAGGTAGGGTTGGGGTGAGAAGCTAGGCTGGCCAGGGGACATCCCAGCTTGGTTGTCCACAAGGGGCACCTGGTTACTCTTGGTGAAAGGGGGTGAGTTGACATTGGATTTAAAGGAGACCAGTGCAAAAGATGATGATGAGCTCATAAAAGAGAAAGTTTGCACTGGCAGCTTCTTTTTTGCCTTTTGTCCCATCCCCAAAGGTCCAAGCACCCTCCTCCCCTGCGTTAGCTTTCTCCTTTCCTGCTAGAACTGGGGGAGCTCCAGCATCCTTACTAGAGGGCAGTGTCTATGTTGGACTCTGGGCTCAATAGCCCACAAAAGCTGCCATGTGAGTGATGAGGCGGGTGTGGGAGACCCGAGGGAGGGGTGAGGACTGGAGCAGACTGACGTGTCCCCCACCCCCCAACCCTTGCCTGAAGAAGATGCTGCTACTCAGCTCCAGCAAGTAAGTGAGCCAAAGGCAGCTAGAGCTTTCCAGAGCTGGGAACCCGGCTTTTTAATCTAAATCCTGATTTTTAAGTCTTGCCTTGAATTATCCCCTGGAGAAGGGAAAGGCTACCCACTCCAGTGTTCTGGCCTAGAGACTTCCATGGACTGTATGGGGTCGACTTCCATGGGGTCGCAAAGAGTTGGACAGGACTGAGGGACTTTCACTTGCTTTTCTTTTGAATTATTTTAAGATCAGCATATGGTACAAAAGGAGAAGAAGATTTGAGGCACATGGATGGGACTGCCAAGCATCATCAAACCAACTTGTTTCACCTGGGAGATGGGTGGAAACAATCCAGGACTCCTCGGACTGTTCCCTGGCTCCAAAACCTCAGGGCGGGAATGGCCGTGGGTGTTCCTGGGCGATGCTGTCCCCCCTTGCACCCACAACCACATGTGTCTCTCTGAAGCCCTGAATCCTGACGCAGTTTCCAGGGCCAGTCTGTGTGGCAGCAGCATCTCTACCATTGCGGTTCTGTTATGTGCTTTGGCAGATTTTTTTTTTTTTTTCTTTTTGGTCTCAGACCTGAACTTAGTCATTTTCCAAGAACTCTGGTTCTGAAGTTCTGATTTTTAAGGAGCTGGAAAATGGCACTGCAGCCCAGCCGCCCTCCTCTCCAACTTACATCCCAAGAACTGGAACTGGATTCAGCTTTTACATCAATGGGCCGCATTTCCTGCTGTCTTTGCAAGGAAGATCCGTGATGATGATGTGGCTTTACGCTTGGTGGACGTGGCTGGACCCAGCTCAGCAATCTGTTTGACAAATAATAGTCGGGGGAAAAAAATACAGCTCGGCATCAACTATGTCAAAACAGAGATCTTGTTTTTGGCAGATGTTCCCCAAAGTCAATAGGCAGATATTAAATAGCCTCACCCAGTGGGGTCAGTTCATTTAGCTAATGAGGTGTGTTGGCAGGGGGACCTGGGCACCCTTTTAACTTAACAAGTGGTGTGACTCACAGTCATGGGTTTTCCGGGAGCTCTGCTCTCCTGGCTTTATTGTTAGGAGAGTCAACTGCCTGACACTTGTCCCCAAAACTTTGGAGGGAAGCCCTCTGTCTTCGTTGCCCCCAGTTCAGCTAAACACTTGGCCAGGAACTGAACAAGTTCCAAACTGTGATGACATTTTGCTTGGTCCGTGGCAGGGTCATTGAAACACTCCTGTAGGTCCTGGGGACTCTTCCTTTCAGACAATCTTAACATCCGAGCTGTTCTATTCTAATAAGCTTGCATTGCCTTGTCAATAAAATTTGTCCACAGCCTCAGAAGAGTTGATCTGCAATTGGGTGCAATCATGTTACACTTTGCAGACAATTTTATTCAACATTTGAACTTTTGTGGGGTCATACTTTGGAGCCAACAGAATTTTTTTTTTAAGGGGTTGATCTTAAACATTTGTGTAGGATCCTGAAATCCTTTTAGGCCCAAGGTACTGGGGGTGGTCTTTGGTGGTGAAGCAGTGGTGGTCTGCCATTGACCCGGTGGGCCTCACTTCTGTGTGGAGAGTGACTTGCTTCCTCGGAGTTATGGTCAATCATCTGGGTATAATATCCATCTCCCTGCTCCGTTTCTCGTATCTCCTGTGAGGCTGAACTCAACTGCCAGAGTGGGATTGCTACCAGGGAAGTGTGGACGTAAGGGCTGGGGGTCAGAGTGGACCCCAGGTTGCATCTTGGTGGCTCTGCCCTGTGGCCTTGGGTTACTGGAGGATGGAGGGTGCTCATGGTGTCTGGTCCCCCGGGTTGTTGGGAGGGGGCGTTCAATACATGCCAGCTCTTCTCAGCTGAGAGCTTGGTGCAGACTGGCTAAAGTGAGCTCCATCATTGATGATCGAGGAGAGGGAAGAGAGGAGAAACATTTAGGACCATTTAGAGCCATTTCTTGGGCTCTCAAGTTCTAATCAGCAAGAGACAGATGATCTCTGAGCTCAGGCTCCCCATGGAAGAGCCGTCCAATGTCCTCGGATCCCTCAGTGCCTCCTGACCAGAGGGGACCCTGCTTACCAGGGTACCTTATGTCAGCCAGGAAAACAGCCATTGGGATAAGGGGAGCCTCTCTGGAGAAGTGGATGGCTCATGCTAAGCACAGCTGTGCCCCCACCACATGGTCACTAGCCTTGGCCACCCCTGTGGACCCCTCGCGGCCGAGTCACTGCCTGGGTCTCGGGCATGTGGCCATCACTCTCCAAAGACTCGGCTGAGAGGCTGCATGCCTGGGTTCTGCCCACGGGGTCCTCCCCCCATCTCTGGTCTGAACGCTCCCTTTTCTGCAGCATAGACACTGACCAGATCTTCCCAGAGAAGCGGAAGGGCACCCACTGGTGGCGCCTCAGGGGACTTTAAGTGGCTCTGGTGCTGCAGTGAGGGCCATCAAAACACAGGGCGAGAAAGTTATTCCCTTTTCAAATCACTCTCAGTCCTTTAAATTCCGACAAGAGGAAAGTCTCCGCTTGGTGTTAGAGGGTCGGGTCCCCCGGCTGGCCCCCCAAATACCCTTTTTATAAGATACACAAACAGGGCCACCTTCTGCCGGTAGCAGTGTTTTGCTAGGATTTAATGACATCGTCTTGTTTTCAGTGTATCTGTGGGCCGGGATTCTATTTTTATTTCCACTCCTAACTAGTGTATGACCTCAGGGCAGACTGTCACCTCTCCAGGGACCCTCATCATCTCTATCCCAACCTAGTCGCGATGACCAATGTGGATGGTCCTCAGAAAGGGCCTGGGCTGGCTATCCTGCAGGTCCCACTTAGGATTTCCCTCTGCCATCAGATGGATGGCCTTGGGCCAGGCAACTTCATGTCTCAGAGCCTCCGTTTCTTCTTCCATAGCGTTTGGGCAAAAAAACCTGCCCCCGCTATCATGGGAGGGGTGCAATGCCTGACACAGAGCAGATGCTTGAAAAACAGTATCCATTATTACTAAGACTGCTACCACCACTTAATTTGCTTAAAATGTTTACTCACTGGGGAATCAATACACTCCCCATGTGCAGAAATCCTCATAAATTTTCAGCAAACCTTATACCATGAGAGTCTCCATCCAGAACTAATCATTCTCAGGGTGGGAGAGAGAAATTTCTCTCCAACTTTGCTGATTTTAGTATTAAGTACAAGGCTTCCGCAGCAAACTTCTAGAAAATCTTTCTGAACTTAAAACTTCAGGGCCAGTTCTGCAGGAGAGAGAGAGGAAAAAAAAAAGAAAAGCTCTAGCGTAAGAGGAAAATTCCAGCCTCTCAGCTCAGCCTCCGCAGTGTGTCCTGACTACGCCAGCACCCAGCAGAGGGCACAGAAACGCATTAACATTTAGAAAAACGCTGCTGTTTGTGCTCACTGGAAATGTCAGAGCTGCGGCAGCCTGTGCCCCACTGGAAACTCGAGAGTGGGGCTCAGCCAGGGGCACTTTCAGACGGCTTCTCAGCCTGAACCCCCGAAATTGTCCATCAAACACACATTTTGTGAGGAGAACATTGATTGCGTCCAGTGAGGGTCCGTGGATCCCCCAAACCTGGGCGAGTAACAGAGGGGACAGCCACCCAAGTTGTCGAACCAAATCAGTACCTCCACGCAACATCCTTTCTACCCCTTGGGTGGGTGCGCACTTTCAATTTGCAATTTGGAAAAAATGATAAACAGTGGTCCCATCTGGTGGTGCTGTGTGCGTGTGCCCCGGTGTACGCCAGAGTTTGGGTCACAGCGCCCTCTAGTGTCGCAGAGGGGAACTTGCAGCACCCTACAGCCTTGCCAGATTACGACGTAGGTATTCAGAAGGCCCATCTACCCCACTGTGGAAATCTCCCCTACAGAGACAAGAAGATCCTGATGGTGGGCAAGATTGAGGGCAGGAGGAGAAGGGGGCAATAGAGAACGAGATGGCTGGATGGCATCACTGGCTCGATGGGGATGAGTTTGAGCAAACTCTGGGAGATGGTGAAGGACAGGGAAGCCTGGTGTGTTGCAGTCCATGGGGTCACAGAGAGTTGGACACGACTGAGCACCTGAACAACGACATAGATGAAGCCCCCCCCCCGCCGGTCCATGATGAGATGCGTGTGTCAGTGTTCATGGCAGCTGTTTCTGGTGGCGAGTGCCTGGAAACCCTCCAGGTGCCCACCATGGGGGAAGGATGGTGCCACATTTTGCAGCTATTAAAAAAAAAACAAAAACAAAACAACAACAAATGATTTGATGTCCAGGCCAAGGCGTTGCCATGAGGGTTGTCTGTGATATGTCATTACATGAAAAGCAGCAAGTTGCCCAGGAAATGTGTATGAGCTCATGGACTTAGAATCCTAAAAAGGAGGTGAATCCAATAAACGTGGACATAAATTTATTTGAGCCAAAAGGATGATGTCAAAGGTCCTTAAACTCTTAGCGTTGCTTGCTTTGTGGCCGCAGGGTTGCTCTGCACAGCTCTGAAGGATCACAGCAGGCCTGTCTTGTCTTCTTTTACGGTGCTAAAAGACACATAATATAAAACTTGCCATTAATGATTAGTGCATTCACTGTGTTGTGTAACCATCAGTCCTATCCAGTTCCAGAACATTTTCATCAACCCTAAAAAAAAAAAAACAACCCGGACCCAGTAACTGTCCCCACCCCTCGACAAACACTAATCCATTTTCTGGCTCTGTGGATCTGCCCATTTTTGGATATTGCACACAAACAGAATCCTACAATGTGTGACCTTAGGTAGTTGCTTCTTGGCACGATGTTTTCAGGGTTCATCAATGTTGTAGTGTGTACCAGTGCTCTATTCCTTTCTGTGGCTGAATAATATACTATCATGAATCCACTAGTCAGTTGATGAACATTTGGGTTGTTTCCATCTTTTGACCGTTGTGAATAATGCTGCTATGAACCTGGGTGTATAAGATTTGTTTGAATACCTGTTTCTTTTGAGTATATACCCAGGAGGGGAAATCGCTGGGTCATAACATAATTCTATGTTTAACAGAATGTGTTACATTTGTAACTAAAAAAATAAGAAAAAGGAAAAGAAGAGAACCCCCTTCCACCTGAGCTCTCCAAACTTTGAGGATCACAATAATCATTTATTGAGCAATTATCCTGGGCCAGACATTCCACATGGCTTCCCTGGTGGCACCAACGGTAAAGAATCTGGATTCAATGCAGGAGATATGGGTTCGAACCCTGGGTGGGGAAGATCAGCCAGTGAAGGAAATGGCTACCCACTCCAGTATCCTTGCCTGGAGAATTCCATGCACAGAGGAGCCTGGCAGGCTAGAGTCCACAGGGTTACAAAGAGTCAGACATGACTGAGCGACCAACAGACATCCCGAATGCTTTGTCTCATTCAGCGGTTTCAGAGATGCTGAGAGTCACAGGTTCTCAAACTTGAGTGCAAATTGGTCCCAGGAAGGGCTTGTTAAGACACAGATTGCTGGGCTTCCCTTCCTGAGATCTGGATTCATTACGTCAGGAGCAGAGCCTGAGATTTCTCACAGATTCCCAGGGATGCTGGCGCTGAGCAGCACTGAACACCATCTAGTCCATCCAGGCCTGGTTTTCATTGAGGAAACTGAAGCTCAGAGAAGTCAGCAAGTTGTCCAGAGTCACACAGCATGTAAATGGCAGAGTGAGGATGTCTGACTCTGAACCATGGTTCTCGCAAGCACCGGACAGTACTGAACTATGCCCCCACAGACCATGATCCTTCTCCAGGCGTGAACCGGCCAGGCTGGGAGGACTTCCTGGCTGAGACCTCTGTTACCTCTCTAAGGGCCTCTTTGCCTGCTTGTGAAACGCATAAAATAAAATCTCTCAAAGGGGTGCCTACCCAGAGCCTTCTTGCCAGGACGGACCCCTGGGCCGGGCACCACTAGACAGCGCAGAACACAGGACGGAGAGCAGGTAATCACACCCCACCGACACCGTTTTGTATCAGAGCCATAGCAGGACAGGCCCCCGGGGCTCCTGAGCATTTTCTTCCTATCTCAGCCTTGAATTCAGGCTCAAGTCTCCCTCCCCAAGTCTCCCGGGGTCAACTCGAGGTTGCCGGCCAGGTGGCGCTGCTGAGCGCTGCTGCCGCTGGTGGGTGGACGAAGTGGCCACCAGGTGGCGCAGCGAGACCGCAGATGGGCTAACGGTACCCAACCTGTCCCTCCAGACCTGAGTGCGTCTACAGGTTGTAGACCCTGTTGCATTTAATTTCTTCCTCTCCCTTTATTTATTCATTTTATTTTTAAATTTATTTTGAATTGGCGGATAATTGATTTACAATATGTGTTGGTTTCTGCCATACATCAACATGAATCAGCCCATCCCACCCCTCTAGGTTGTCACAGAGCGCTAGGTTGAGCTCCCTGCGTTGTTCAGCGAATTCCCACTGGCTGTCTTACATATGGCAATGTATATTTTTCAGTGCTACTCACTCAATTTGCCTCACTCTCTCCTCCCCTACTCCGAGTCCACAGGTCTGTTCTCTTTGTCTGCGTCTCCACTGCTGCCCTCTCCTCTCCCTTTAGACGTTATACCCCCAAGGATTTTCCATTCTATTATTTCATGCTGTTTTGATCTTTGCATAGAATAGGGGCTTCCCTGGTGACTCAGATGATAAAGAATCTGCCTGCAATGTAAGAGATCCAGGTTCCAGCCTTTGGTCAGGAAGATCCCCTGGAGAAGGGAATTGCATAGTATAGAATATTTTAAAAAATATCTAACTTTATGTGGATCTTTTCACATAAAATTAATGGGACAAGAATTATAAAAAGAAATATGGCCTTCCAAAGATTCTTTCTCCAGGGGACCACCAATGGTCTTAGGGTGGGGAATAAAAGCCAGCCAGCTTTAGAAATAAACTTTATTTAAGACCCCACCCCAAAGGGAGGAAAAGTCTAGGACCTTCCTTGCAACTCTCATGAATGTTTAAAGTAATGTCTTATCACCTGGGAGGGCCTGCAACAAAAAAAGCAAAGAATTTTGCTAAATTAGGTAGATCCTACATATTTTTCCCAAGCAAAGTATTGATATAGCACATGGAGAAGGGCTGAGATTAAAAATGAGCGCACATCAGAATTGCTATTTTTTTTTAACCAAATTACACCTTCAAAGAACTTCATGATTTATCTCCATCATTCAGCAGACTGCAGTATATTTCATACCTGGTTCTTCTCATGCATGGTTTAGGAATTCTATTTAAATGATGAAAAAAATGTATATGATCTGTGTTTGCCAGCGCTATCAAGTATCTTATTTGTGTCTTGTAAAGACACATGATGTCTTATTCCTGCCTTACAGTGACAGACGCTTGGGGAGCAAAGCCACTTCCTTTGAAAAGAAATGAATGGGTCCCCTGAAGCTCGGAACCCTGGACTTTTAGATGGACGGACGTACTGATGATGAGCTGAGGCATCAGAGCTGCTACCCATCCTGCGTCCCACGGATGCTGTGACTGAGCCTCATGGATGACAGAGCTCTGCCAGGCTCCCGGCTCCGCAGACTGGGGGCTCTTGGGAACAGTCTCACGGATGCTCCACAGTCGCCCTGCATGCCCACCCTTTTGGCTTCCTCTTCCTGCCTCAGCGAGTTACTAGATTCTTCAGCCGTCTTTTGTGAATCTTAAGAAGTCCAGCTTGGCCCCAGGAGAAACCATCTCCTCCACTGTCGCTCCTCCAGCTCAGGGCTGGCCCGGGCGGGCTGGTGGTCCTGTGGCTCCAGCCCCCACTTGCCCAGCTGTTCCTGTGTCTCCGGGGTGGGCTCGGGTTGCTGGGGGCAGTGAGAAGGGCTGTATGACCCCCTGGCCCCCAAAGACCCCCCATCAGGGGGAGCCAGGCACTTGTGGGTTTTGGGGACCCCAATGTGACCTCTCGCAGTGGCAAACCTGCTCGCTGGCCTCTGTGCTCTCGGGGACGAGGTACCTGCCCCCCGCCCCCTGCCCGCCCCCCGGCCTGCCTTCCGTGTATCTGCTTGGCCTGCGGGGAGAGGGTCCTTGCCCTTGTCCTATGGGGGCAGAAATGGGACCATCCGATCACTGGAGACCTGGCTGGTGGCCAGATACCAGAGGACAGTGGCCGGACCCCACGTTGACGGATGTGAGGATGGCGTGGATGTGAGATGCGGGGATGGGAGAAGTGGTGTGGAGACCCTTTTCCCAAGTAAGGTCACGTTCACAGGCCCCACCCAGGTGGACACGTCTTTTCGCGGGCACCGTTTCACCTCCCCAGTGGTTATGTTCGAGGTGTCCACACACCTGAGTGGATGGGTTCACAGGGGAGGGACTCACCGGACACACGGGTTTGGCAGGTGTCAGCAAGCAGGTGGAATTGAGAGGGCGCCAGGAGCGGGAGGTGAGGGTGGAACAGAAAAGGCGGCCAGGACTGAGCCCTGAGGGTTGCCTGTATTCAGAGTTCAGGTCAAGGGGGGCTGGCAGATCAGGAGAGAAGGGGCGACGGGGTGGGGGGAAGGAGGGAAATGCCGAGGGGTTGGAGGGCGTGGCTATGAGAGCTGAAAGCTGCTGAGCCTTCAGCCGGCTGGGGATGGAGAGACCAGCTTCAGGGGTGTCTTTTCACTTGTCTCCTGCCCCCTGCCTTCCTGTGAACTGTGACCTCCAGAGGGGTCAGCTTCAGGCTGGTCCCACCATCAGGAGGAGAAATTCAAGCCTGGGTTGAGGTCCTCCTGGTTGCTCCTCCCCGGGAAATTAGTTCTATTTCCTCCTTTGGACTAGCAAGTAATTTTGAGATGATCCCTTCTCACCCTGTGAACACCTGGTCCCTGGCTACCTGTTTTTTTTTATGGTAAAGCAAGCATAACGTGGAAGTTACCATTTGGACTCTTTTCAAGTGTGTAGTTCGGTGGAATTAAGCACATTCACACTGACTGCAACCGTCAGCCTCATCCATCTCCACAACTTTTTCACCTTCCCGGACTGGAACTCTGTCCCCAAGAAACTCCCATTTTCCCCTCCCCCAGCTCCTGGCAACCACCATTCCTTTTTCTGTTGCTATGAGCTTGATTCCTCTAAGTTTCTCGTGTAAGTGGAATCGTCCCAAATTTGTCCTCCCCTCTGCCTTTTCGAAAAGCAGCTTTATTGAGACTGAGTTTTAATTCACAAACTGTACACTTCACCCATGTAAAGGAAGGGTGCAGTTCAATGGTCTTTGGTAGTTATTATTTAGTCTATAACTGAAGGAGTCTTTTGGACCTAGAAAAGAGAACAACAGTCTCAAAGGCCCCTTGCTGAATCATCTAACTTAGGAGAAAACAAAGCATAACTTTAGTTCCATCCTGATGCTCCAGGCCAGTTGCATCTATCTGGGACTTATCACCCCCTGTCTGGAAACCTACCACCCCCTACACCCGCCCAGAAGACTTATCACTCCCTGCCCAACTGTAAGTGTCATCTCAACAAAAGAATACTCAAAATATCCCACCTGATTGACGTTTCCCTTATTGCTTCCACAAACCTCCCTATAAGTATGAAGCCTCCCTGATCCCTCTTGGCACTCAGCCTGGTCGTTAGGCCGACTGTCTCCCCTCCTTGCCTAAATAAAGGTAACCTACTTCTGTTGAGGTCGTCTTTCCTCTTCTGCCTCGCCGGAACTTTACCTTACAATAACCACCACCTCTGTGTAGTTCCAAAACATCATCATCGCTCCCAAGGGAGACCCCATGTCCATGAAATACTCAATTCCCATCCCGGGTCACCCCAGGCCCTAACAACCGCTAATCTTTCTGTTGCTACGGATTTATCTATTCTGGACATTTCATATCCATGGGATCAGTACATGGCTCTTTGTGTCTGGCTTCTTTACTTAGCATGACGTTTTCAAGGTTCATTCATGTAGTTCCCTCTGCCGTACAGTAGGACCTTGTTCTTAATCCATCCTATATATAATGGTTTGCACCTGCTAATCCCAAACTCCTAATCCATCCCCTTGGACAACCACAGTCTGATCTCTATGTCTGTGAGTCTGTTTCTGTCTTCTAAACAGGTTCATTTATGTCATTTTATTTATGTTCATTTATGTCATTTATTTTAGATCCCACATGTAAGTGGTATCATATGGTATTTGTCTTTCTCTTTCTGACTTATTTCACTTAGTCTGGGTCTATCCATGTTGCTACAAATAGCATTATTTCATTCTCTTTTAATGACTGGAGACTCACATTTTAACATGATGATTTCTGTGCATTTTCGGTAACCTTCAATTCCAAGGTGTGCAATTCTGGTGAATGTATGGGAAGCGCCCCATGAGCTGGCCTTGACTCTCTGACCAGCACTCAGGCCTGTGGGTAAATCCCTGTGATTCAGCCAGTGGATTCTGGGTCTTTAGTACCTTCTAGGAAGTAGGTTTTTTTTTTTTTCTTTTTTGTTGTTGTTGTTTTGGCTACACTACCCAGCATGAGTGATCCGGGAACTATCTGGACCAGGGATTAAACTGGCGCCCCAGCATTGGAAGCGCAGAGTCTTAACCATTGGACCACCAGGGAAGTCCCCTTTAGCACCATCTAGAACTTCCCTATTCTGTTTCATAGCACAGTCCCTGGATGAGCCTCATTGGCCTCGCCTTGGAGTTTGTTAGGAATGCAGAACTCAGCCTCCACTCCACACCTATCGGATCAGCATGTGCATTTTCATGAGGTCCCCGGGAGTTTGCAGGGTGTTCTTCCTGAGGCCTCCCATCATGTTGGCACCAAGGCAGCCCCACCCTCAGAAAGCCTCAGCACCGAAGGGTGGGCGTCTGGTCCAAGCCCTCCAGCTCCCTGAGACAGAGGAGTAACTTTCTTTAGCATTTCTGCCCTGGGGCATTTGTGGTGTGCCTGAGCGTCAGGGCTGGGCGTCTGGCCTCTGCTGGGACGTTTGGTCCTGCCTGACCCTCAGACTCTGGTCTGTGCGGTGTCTGCCCAATCCTTCCTTGTGGCGTCTGCAGGGTTGTGCCTGCCCCTGCTTTCCCTCAGCCACTTTCTTCTGTTCTCAGGGACAGAGGTTGCTGGGAGCTGCTCTCGCAGCACTGGGGGTGACTTGGGGGCCCACCCTGCTACTCCCCTGACATGCTGGGGTTCCAGTTCCCCTCTGCTGTCCCTTCTTCTGCCCCAGCAGCACGTCCTCTCTACCCGGGTACCCTAGGTAGCCGTAGACTGAGGGGGAGCTTATCCCCTCCAAGGGGGCTCTTCCTGGAAAGATCCCCCCTCCCACATACCACCTTGGAGAGAGACTCTGGGATGGATGAGGTGGGAGGGCACGTTTTCTAAGAAGCTTTTCTCTCCTTCGTCCTGCTCCCAGCTTCATTCTCCCTGAGTTCTCGCCCTGCTCTATGGATGAGACTTTTGAAATAAAAGAAGAGTTTTTGTTGAGTTTTCCTCTGTTTCCTGGAGCATCCTTCTTGCTCAAAGGCAGTGGCACCAAATGCTTGGTTCCCGCACTGGGAAAAGGGTCATGAGAGAGCAAGAAGAGGGACAAATATGATTTTATGCAAATTTAATTGGGACCCAGGGCTTTGTCCCTTTGGGGCTGGTGGTAAATTGAGCTTTGATCAGTCTTACGGGTTCTGCTGCTCTGATGGGTGGGATTGTAGCCATTGATCCTAGGACACTTGGTCCTTCCATGGCCTAATGGCGTAGGATGTATATACCTATTTGGAGGGCAAGGCCAAGAACCCTAGTGTCTGCAGCTTCTATGCCCAGGCAGTGACTGATGGGCTTGGGGTGGCAGCTGCCACCCTGCTGACTTTACCCCGGTGCCTACCACTCCCTACTACCTCTGCCGCCCGGGAGTGCCACCCATTTACACGATTGCCAGGCCCCTAAAGGCATTAAATGAACGGTTCTCCCTGATTATAGCCTTTTCTTTTCCAGTCAGCTTAAACAGAGGGGAAGTGAAAAATGTGAACACGTCAAATAACTTCATATTTCAATAAGTACAGCTGTCGTGACCTGCCGGTGATTTATTCTGAGAAAGGCTATAGGTTGAGTGAGCCCTCCTGCTGCCCCCCTCCAGGAAGTTTAGAATTAGAACCAGAGGATATGATTCTATTGAACTTTTGCCAGAGCAAGTTCAAGAGGGGAGAACTTGACCTCATATATTTGGTTTCAGACCCCATGACCCTCCTTTCGGAAGGGAAAAAGTCTTTCTGGCATCTTTTTCCATTTTTTTTTGAGCAAAAGTTTTGCTAAATCCTTGGGAACTAGAAACCCCAACATCCTGTTGTTATATGTCCAGAGCAAAAGATAAGGATCTAATTTAAACCCTGATCCTATCTCAATAAGACCCATTTCATACAGAGCACGTAGGCTCTACCATTCCCAGAGTCTGTTTCTGCCCAGATTAACGCAAAACCTTCGTAGTTTGTGAAACACTTTCCCCCCAGGGAGTCCTGAGGTCAGGGCCTGCCCAGGGCAGTTAGGGAGCAGGACTGCAGGGCCCTTTGGGCAGGAAGAGGGTGTCTATGGCATCTGGGGGTCTGATGGATCTCACGTTGGTTATTTGGATGCTCATGCTAGCTTGCCCAGTGGTGGGGCAGGCCCATCCATTTGGGGTTTGGGGGGCACTGTGGTGTAGGAGCAGGAGTGGCTGTGTGTGTATACCAAACACCCCTGAGGGCTGAATCCCCACCTGTATTGATTGAATCAAGCCCTGGTAATACACTGGGTAGAAGATCATTTGGGAATTAAAGCAGGCACAAGATGTGCTGGTTACAGAAAACATGGAAGTTTGACATGAGGGTCAAGAGCAGAGCATCATTTCACAGTGGTGCCCATTTGCTGAGGATATGAAATGGCCAGGTGGCTGCTGCCTGGAGGAGTGGGCTGGATGCATTTTCAATTACCTGGCAGTGCGGAGGGGCTGGTGAGCAGCCTGTGAATGTTTATTGCCAAGCTGTGTTAGATAGTGGGGCCTGAAAGTCACTGGCTACTTTGCCCAAGAATTATGTGGGATAGTGATCCAATGGTGCCCAGGCCTGGACACCCCACTGGTTGCTGCAGCTCTACCCACCCCAGCCTAGGATGGAGCCCCAGACACCCCTTCTTCTCTCCCACCCCTGTGTCCAGCCTGCCTCCAAGGTTTGTGGCAAATCATCCCCCTCTTCCACCGCAGAGCCTCACCTATCCCTGCCTTCAGAACCAACTTGCAAATCAAAAGTGTGATGACACCTCTCCTCTGCTTGGAACTTTCAATGGCTCCCCATTGCCCTTCAGATAAAATTAAAGTGCCTGAACGGAGGTTTCAAGGCTCCCCACTCCCTATGACTTCATGGGGATCTCATTCTAGGCCATATTCTTTCCTGTGGGTCCCCAGGCATGTGGCCTTTTATTATTTCCTTCCTGGAGTAGGGCCTTTGCACATGCTAAGTCACTTGTGTCCAACTCTTTGTGACCCTATGGACTGTAGCCCGCCCGCCTGCTCTGTCCATGGAGATTCTCCAGGCGAGAATACTGGAGTGGGTTTCTATGTCCTCCTGCAGGGGATTTTCCCGACTCAGGGATTGAACCTGCATCTCTTATGTCTCCTGCATTGGCAGGAGGGTTCTTCACCACTAGCGCCAACTGGGCCCAGGTTACTTTTCCGGCCTCTGCTCGTCTGGCTAATCCCACCCACCCTGCTGTTTGGTAGCCTCATTGCTGTGTCCCTGGCCTATTCCTGCTCACTGGCCTGGAGCTCACATTCCTTGGAGCACCCCTGAGCTCTCTTTATCAACATGGTAATGAATGATCTGGGCCATTGTTACTGTTCTGTCTCTGCCTCCTTCATAGAGGGGAGCTGCCTGAGGGCAGAGACCAGAGCTAATCTGGATTAACACCATGTCCTCGTGGGCGGTCTGAAAGGCAGAGTCTCAAAAACATGTTGCTGAGTGAAACATGGTCCCCACGGGCCACGTCCTGTAGGAGTCCACTGTCACGAAATGTCCAGCCTAGACCAGTCTATAGAAGACAGAGTCCTGGCGGCTTAGGGCCACGAAGGATGAAGACTGACTACAAATGGAGTTTCCTTTTGGGGTGATGAAAATATTCTAGGATGAGATTATGGTTGTGATGGGTAGTCCTGTAAAAAGACTCAAAATTATTGAACTGTGTAGTTTCTATGGGTGATCTTCACGGTATATGAATTTATCTCAATGAAACATTAAAATTTTTAAAAACATTTTTTTGGAGTGTGGTTGCTTTACAGTGCTGTTAGTTTTTGCTGAATGAAGCTGTATATTTTTAAGGCACTGAGCAGATATTTAACAGATGAAAGTTTGTGAAGTTCAAGAGAAGCAGAGAGTCTCTTCTGCAGAAAAGCAGTCGACTTAATCTGAACATCTAGGACAAAGAGCTGATGGACTGGAGAGGGGGTCCAGGCCTGACTGTGTCCTCCCTCATCTGCTGACCCGGCAGGAGGGAGGAAGAGGCGAGAGGAGGACACTGGTGATGGGTGAACGGGTGCTGACGATGCGATGGTGGGCATGGTGGGTGGGCAGCGGTGGGTGGTGTGGGAGGGTGAGGGGCCGAGCGCCTTGTGGATCCACTGAGTCTCAGGCCAGGGGGACATGGGGGAGGTAGCACCCACGTGGGGTCTCCGAGGCCTGGGGATTTTGGGACCTCAGGAAATACTGACGGGAACCTGGAGGGTGAGGAGGAAAGGGCCAAGGAGAGGCTCAAAGAAGCAGGCTGGGAAGGGAGGTGGAAAGAGGAGCCGGGGTAGGGTGTTGAAGCCTTTCCCCACGGTGTGGCAAGGGTCACTCTTTCTGGCTGTGGAGTGCTCTTGCTCAGGAGGCATTGAATTCTGCTCTCAACCGTCCAGGCATCCTCCTGGGAAAGCCCCTGGGCCCTCCACCTCTGAGTTCCTGGGGGACTCCAAGTTGATACACAAGTACTCCTGAGCCGGTCTGTCTGTGGGTCATCACTGCCCTCTGCCGGTGCCCCTGGGCACTGCCAGGGCACCAGCCGGTCTGGGCTGCGGGGGAGGGACAAGACCCTGACCCCTGCGATGCTGTTGGGCCAGGGGCGGGGATGGGGGTCCCCATCGGTCTCCCCATTTCTGCTGTGTCTGTGCAGCTCCCCGGCTCCTTTCTCTGACTCAGACACAGTGTTCCTTTCTCATTATTCCAGCAGCTCGGGACCCTTCCTCGCTCCGGGCCATGTGCTGCGCTATGACTGTTTAGTCCAACACTTCACGCAGGGCTCATGCCCCCTTCCCGACGAGGGCAGCACTGCCATCTCCACTGGGTACAGAGAAGCTTGGGGGCTCAGGGGGGAGCTGGAGTCTGGACCCTGTGTGTCTAGCACACCCAGAGCGGCTGAAGTCTGGTCCCATCCATGCAGGGCCCCAGCCCCCTCTCACACCTGCTGGGCCGAGGGGACCCTCAGACACTCTCTTCACCTCCAGCCTGCTTTCTCCTCACACCTCCTCATCCTCCACACCCCTCTGCTGAGTGTCTGTGTGTGAATGTCTATGCAGGCATGTGTCTCCAGGTGTGTGTGTGTATCTGTGAGTCCGTGTGTGTGCACATGTCCACACATGCATGTCTATGATTGCACAGGTGTCTGTGCGTGCCTGCATCTGTATGTATCTGTGAGTATACTGTGTGTGTGCACCTGTGTGCATGTGTGTGTGTATGTATTTGTGACTCTATGTGCATGCATGTTGGTGTGTGCATGTGTGTTTACCTGTGGGTATGTGTGTGTCTGCTTGTGGGCACATGTCTTTGTTTGTTACCTCTGGTGAGACTGCGGTGGGGCTGGCAACACACCTTCCCAGGAAGGTGTTCTGTGTGTGACCCTGCATGAGGTGGGGGGAATTTAAAGCCCCAGAGGGTAGCTGGGCCTGGGCCTCTGGCCTGCGAGCCTCCCATGCATCCTCCTGGGAGGCTGAGCAGTCAGGCCTTGAGGGGTGGGGTGGGGTGAGGAGAACGTGGCTCCCTCCACACATTGTTTCAGGGGCTTGTCTGCACCCCCTCCACCCCGGCCTCTGTGCAGCGAGGAACGTGTTTATCTCTGCACAGGAGGAAGCAGAGGCTTCCCTCCAGAGACGTGAGTGACAATGTTTATTTCCCCCAGAGGAGCTGGTATCCGTGATGACTTTAGAACTCAAAAAAGAAACCCTCTGAAACAATAGCGGAGAGTTCAGGAGCTGTGGTCATTTCTGGGTCATTTCTGGGGGAGGGTACCCACGTTCCCCACTGGGGTGGGCCCTCCTTGGCACATGCCCTGAAAACCCCAGTTTCTCCTTGGTGGCCTCATCACCCCATCAGGGGACCAGCTCTCTGGGCCAGTCTGTATAATGACTGCTGTCTCTGCTCAACCCTCAAGATTGGGACAGTGTCTTTCGTTTTTGGTTGAGTGAGTGAATGAATGACTGAATGGCAGAAATTCTCTGTATCACTCAGGACATTTTTGGGTGTAAAGGATAGAAAATCAACTCAAACTGCATACCCTAAATTGGACATTGTTGGGCTCATGAAACCCAGTGGCCTCAACCACTGGGTTGAGGGGCTCCAGGGATCAAGTGATCCCACCAGGTTCTTTCTCTTCCTCTCACATCTCCACTAAACTCTGCTTTTTCTTTTTTCTCATATGTCCCTCTCTTTTCTTACAGTTGGGTCCGTCCATGTATCAGGGGACAATGGTGCCAGGAAGCTCCAGCTTATGTGGTCTTCACAGCTTGAGAAAGAATTTCCTCACTTAGCATAAAGTCCCAGGGAAGACCCTGATTGGTCTGTTTGGGTCACATGTCCAGCAGAATGGAGGCTTCTCATTGGCCAGCCTGATTCACAGCTCAGTACATCTGCTGGAGGTGGGGTACCATGACTAACACTTGATTGTGGATTCACAGATCGCAGGAGTATGAGATGCAGTTTGCTGAAACAAAGAGTGTTGAGCAGAAAGAATACATTTTTCTTTTCAATACATTCTTTGATAATTAAACAAAGGCAACATCCTCTTTTTTCCTTAGATTGACCTAGTTTGGAAATCAAACTTTGTGTATGGATTTTATGTAATTTTGAGAACTTTCAGAACTCTTGTGATACATGGAACTTAAAATTAAAGCAAAAAAAAAAAGAGTAGAATTTGATAGTAATCTTCTAGCTGCTGCATTTTTGCTTTTAGCTGTCCATTCACTAAATGAGTATATATCATTAACTCAAAATGTGGCCCCCAAATGGGTTCTCCCTACCATTATAGTCTGAGAATTAGGTTCAGGACACATTACCCCAGATCTCACTGGGGACTGTGAATGAGCAAGATCCATTCCCCTATGGGCTGGTGAGCAGAAATGCATGGCTGGTTATTAGAAGCATACGTTCAGGGTATTTTTTTTCCATTAACATGACTGAAATTGTACTGAAAGCCAAGGCATTATGTTTGGGAGGGGAGGGAGTGTCAGGCAGGAGTTGGGGAAGAGTCGTCAGTTTAGCATGCAAAGTGGAAAATTTGTGGGAGGCAGGTAAGGGGTGTTGGCCTCGTTGCCTGTGACCACCTGGGATCCCAGTGGAGTCACTGGGGACCAGTGTGAGCCAGGCCTGACCTGGGGGAGGGCTGGGAGCTTCCCTGTTGTGCAAAGAGGGTCTGGGTGGCAGGAGCTCTGAGCTGATATGGGGAAAGGGGACAAGACAGGGGGCTCTGAGTCCTACCCTCTCTCTTCCCCTCTCCTCCCCCTTCCTGGGCTCCTCCCCCTCCCCATTTAGGGTCCAGTTGGATAATCCAGGATCATCTCCCCATTTTAAGATTCTTAATTTAATCACACCCGCAAAATCCCTTTTGTCCGCTAAGGGTACAGAGACACAGGTTCTGGGACTAGGAGCCTCACTATTTGGGGGCCATCCTGCAGCCCTCAGAGCTTCCCACAACTCCTCCTGCTCACTCCTTCCGTGTGCACACTCCTCCTCCTGTCCACGGGCGGGGTGCTTTCCCGTCCTTGAACTGGACCTAGCCCTGGTCTGCCGTGACTGGCAGGATGTGGTGGCCGTGACTCTGCTTCAGTCTGGGGCCCGGCTGTGACAGATTATACCCTCTCGGGTTCTTTGAGCGGGTGTGTCAAGAAACACTTCCATGTGCTGAGTTTACACCCGATGCCAGCTCAGGGGCACCTGGCCTGCCGTGTGAGTTGTCCTTCTCCAGATCCTTGTCTCAGTCGGGGTTCAACCAGAGAGTGAACCAGCGGCAGGTGAATGTCAGGGAGGGGAGCTGGCTTAGGTGCCTGTGTGGCTGGCTGAGCTGGCCTGGAATTGTGGGACGTGTCTTCAGGAAGGGCTGGAATTCCCAGGCACTGACTCAGGCTGCTGTTCACGGGCAGGATTTCCTCTTCCCCAGGGAACCCCAGTCCTGCTCTTAAGACCTTTCAACTGATGGGACCAGGCCCACCCAGGTCATCTGGGACAACCCCCTTTGCTTCAAGACAACTAACTGTGGGCTAAGACCACATCTGCAAAGTACCTTATCAGCAACACCTGAATCACTGTTTGACTCAATCACTGGAGACAGTAGCCTAGCCAAGCTGACTCAGCAAACTGCCTGCCCTTGACAGTCTTCCTTTGAAAATGTGCTCTTAAATTCTGGGAGATTGAAGGTGGTGTGAAAAAATATAAACATGTGTATCTATATATGTATACACACATATATATATTTATGTGAGCATGTATGTATGTATGTGTGTCTGTGTCTGTATAATTTAGATATATAAAATCTATATATTAGATGGACCCACTGACTCTCTTTTCTTTGGAAATCAGCCCTGCACAAATGATTGAGATATAATTTATGTGCTCCCCTAAGTGACAAGAGTTTGCTCATATAATTAGCAATAATGATAAATAAAAATAAAATGTGGGCTTATATGTGGCCAATTATACATCATAAAGCTATCATTCTATCTGTAGGGATCATAAACCACCAAGAGCATGTGGGGAGTCCCATGAGATTGGTTCCTGTTGCTAGAAATTACATGAAATGACAGCTAACCATGGGAAAACTAATGGGATGAATCTCATGTTTCAATGATGCGGTGGTGCTTGGTGGTTCGGGGAGTGGTGGGGGAGCTGAGCTACCAAGGAGGAGAGAGGCCTGGACTCAGTTCTCCCACCAGTTCCCCTGGGGTCTTTCTCCTCCTGCGGACAGGGCGGGGCGGCAGGGCAGCCCCTCCATGGGCCAGGCAGAGAGTACAACTTTCTATGTGCGTCATGTCACTTAATCTCATCAATGAACATGTCATGCGGTCGTGGTCATCATTCCATTTCACAGACTAGGTAACTGAGGCTGGGAGATGTGAGGTCACATGTCTAAGGGCACAGATCTGCCCTGACCCCTGCCCTCTTCCAGCACCGTCAATTACGATTCTTCTACTGAAGGTAATATTAGTTAGTATATATTGTGTTTCCAAGGATTCTTCAAACACTTGTTCCTGGGACCTTAGGGGACATGACCAGCATTCCCATTGGACAAAAGAGGCAACCAAGGGTCCAAGAGTGAATGTCATTGTCCCAGGCGTCCCAGTGAGAGAGGGTGGAGCCGGGGGTGATCTGTGGACTCTTGTTTCCCTGAGGCCAGGTATTAGGGGATTTGGAAGGGACAGGATTCATTCAGAAAGGATGCATGGTTAGTGGCTTGTTGGGAAAGGCAGCAGTGTTTGCCCAGGGTTTTGCCTTCTCCATAAGCATCTTTGGTAGGAGGAATGTTAGTCCTTCTGCTAATAGGCTGCATGTATACATCCCTCTAAATCACTACTAGGTTCTGAATCAAGTACTGCAGAAACAAAGGCGGTCACAGGCCTTTGTGAAGATGCTGGCTCAGGGTTCACTGCTACATGCCCGAGAATAGCTCACTGAATCCTCCCAACAGCCTGTGTTGCAGCAACAACTGTGATCCTCTGTAGCAGATGAGGAAGCTGAGGATCAGAGAGGTTGAGCCGTTTACCCCAAGTGGCCCAGATGATAAGAAACCACATGGGACTCCACCAGGTCTGCCTGCCTGCAGGGTCCAAGGACAGGGGCCACAGGGCCCAGGAGCTCGGGGGGAGCCAGGCAGGGCCAGGAATAGGGTAAGCCAAGTGCCATGTTCACTTCTGGGGCAAAATTCAAGGAGATGCCAGAAGCAGTAAACAAGATATATGGTATTTTCACGCAATTTGCAAAAAATCAAAATTAATGCAAAAATCCATGATGAACAAAATATCAAAGCTTTAAAGAGAAAGAAGTAACAGGGTTGTGCTGAGCCACATTGGTGCCTGAAGCAAAAGGAAAAATCAGAAATACCGATTCTGTTTTCATTTAAAATTTTCCAGGTTTTTTTTCATTATGGAAATTTTGAATTTTTAAAATTTAAAAAAATTTTTAAAATTTATCTTGAACACTGTGTTTTGGGGATGTCTCATTAAAATTTGCACCCCATTTGCCCCACTCGTGGCCTTGGGGGAGCAGCTCCCAGAGGCCAGATACCACGAAAGGGAGGTTGGCATTTCTGGGGACCCATTGGCCAGGCCTGTTCAACCCAGGTACCACTTATACTCGTTTCTGATTTGGGGCGATCCTTTGCCAGGATCCCTTCCGTCAGTGCTCCCCAGCCAGTCAGTCCCTCCCTCTCTCTTTTTTTTTATGAATTTATTTATTTTAATTGTAGGCTAATTACTTTACAATATTGTAGTGGTTTTGCCATATATTGACATGAATCTGCCACGGGTGTACATGTGTTCCCCATCCTGAACCCCCCTCCCGCCTCCCTCCTCATCCCATCCCTCTGGGTCATCCCAGTGCACCAGCCCCGAGCACCCTGTCTCATGCATCGAGCCATCCCTCTCCTCTTTAAAGCGTTAGGTGGCCCCGAGCACCCTGTCTCATCCATCGAGCCATCCCTCTCCTCTTTAAAGCGTTAGGTGGCCCTAAAGAGGCCCCAGAGCTCCGCAGGGTAGGTGCTTGGGACCTCAGCTCTGCAGCTTCACTCCTCAGGGACCCTGGCAGCCTTCAGCCTTGGGCGCTCTACTCTTGCAACTCCATATCCGCCCAGAAGGGGGCGGCATGGGCACGTGCATTCCCAGCCTGGGACCTGGGGGCGTTTTTTTTTTTTTTTTTTCTTTCTTTCCCACTTTTGCTACTTTTCCTTCTTGTTGCAAACAGTCCCCGGTGACAGCACCCGACAAGGCTGCTCTTTAATCCCCTGCTGACATTCCTTCTCCCAGGTAAGGATGGTGAAAGGTAGGAACCTCTTTTGAATTCTGTTTTGGTGAGCAGCCTTTTCCACCTTGGATTTGAACCGAAAAGAAATCTACACGTTCAGACAGACAAAACAAGTATGAATGCTGACTATGTGCCAGACTCTTCTCTCCCTGACCGCACAGCAGCCCCGAGAGGTGGTCACTACTGTGAGCCCCTCTTCTGAGATGTGCAGGCTGCCCAGGCTTAGTGGGGCTGGGTGTCCTGGGAGACGTCCCAGTGGTTCCAGCTGGGTGTCCTGTCCACTCCCTCTCAGCACTCACCAAGTGCCGAGGAGTTCATGCCTCCCCCCCACCCCAGAGCAGCCCCCAGCCAAGGCGGAGGGAGTGGAGGATGAACGCCCAGCTCTCTGTCTGCAGATGAGATGAGCAGTGGATGCTGGGTGCCCCCCCAACTAGTTTTCAGGTGGGCTTGAGTGGGACCTCCCTGGTGGTGGTTGGCCTTGATAACACTGCCCCTGTCCCATCACATGGCCACTAGCAATGACATTGGTGCTGTTTATTGAGCACTTACTGTATGCCAGGAGCTGTGTCAAGGGCTCTGCAGAGTTTGCCTTATTGGTTCCTTCAGCAGCTCCATTTTATGGATGAGGAAAGGTCCCAGGTCCCAGGGTCACAGGATTCAGACCCAGGTGTGATGGCCTTAGCTAGCCGCATGAACCAGAGAGTGAAGCAATGGCAGATGGAGGTTTTCCAGGTGTGAAGAATGAATGGATGCTCCCAGGACCGTCACTTTGGACGGCTCTAGGAAGCGTGATGTCTCGGGCATTGGGTGTGTCTGTGGGAAGCTGGGATGCGTCCCAGGCTCCGAGAGTCACACCTGGAGAGGGAGGATTCCACCCCTACTCTGTGCCAACTGCAGTGGAGGGATCTTTGTTCCTCTTTCTGCATTTTTTCTGCATTTATTCTGCATTTACTTTCTTTTTTTTCTTTCTTTTTTATACCATAGGTGAGTATGCATCGCTTCTCATAGTTTGAAAAGAAAACCATAAAAAATTGAGACTTTCAGATGAGAGCACATTTAGAGATATATTAACTGAGAAAATGTAGCTAAAATGAGCTCTTAGCAGGATGCTTGGTCAAAAGTGGTTTCTGGGATGAAGACAAGTGGATGGCTGAGGGGTTGGATCTGGTTGATCAGTGCCTGCCCGCTGTCCCCTCCAAAGGGCAGAGTGTTTGCCCCCCTCTGAAGAGTCACCCCCTCAAGGACCCAATAGTTACTAACATACTGTGCTGATCACATGTTATTAATCCTTTTACTTTCCACAGTAACCTCATAAGGTAGGTATTACTATTACTATTATTCCCATTTCTCAGCAAGATGGAGGCCCAAAGGAGTTAGGTAATTTGCCAAAGGTCACGCAGCACAAAGGAGTAGATCAGGATTCTAGCACCAGAATTTGGCCCCAGAGGCAGCTCCCGACCTCTAGGGGAAGGTGCCCCCTCTGGTTGTCTGACACCCTCCTTGGTTGGTGCTCCAGCATGGTCAGCTGGAGCCAACATTTCCAGAGTTGGTAAATTCCCTGTGGGCCAATCAGAGACTTTGAGGTCCTCAGAGAGCATGATATCCTCCGAAGCAAGAGTTCAGGGTCAGCAGACCTGGCTGTTTGAGACATTGCAGCTCTACCCCCTCCTCTGCAGCCTTGGACGGGGAAACTGGGGCACAGAGATGCCAAGCTCTTGCCTAGAGCCAGCCACCAAGGAGCAGGCCTCCTGCACCTGCTGGATGTGGACTCTGGGCCCCCAGGTGAGTGCTCCGTGGCCAGCCTCTGAGCAGTGGGAATGGGAGCTGGCCCGGGTGCTGGCACGGGTGCGGGCAGGGGTGGCGTGCAAGCCCCCGTCTCTCTGGAGCACCCAGCTGAGCCCCACTTCCACCCCCTCCCTCTGCCCCAGTCCCTCTCTCCTGGCCAAATTCCCTGCATCACTGTGACCTTCTCAGGTGCCTCAAAGCCTTGTCCCAGCTGGCCGGTTCTCCCTCTGGATCTGTGGCTGTTGGGGTGACATCTTCACGAGACCGTCAGCCCCAAGGGGCTGGACACCGGGCCTGGCTCAGCGCAGCCCTGGCACAGAGTAGGTGCTCAGCCAAGTACATACTGATGAATGAAGAAAGGAAGAACAAATGAATGTGGTGAGCACTCGGCCCGGAGGTGTCACAGCGTGGCTGGAGGGTAGGGAGGCAGAGTCGTCAGCTGCAGCCAGGATTTGGTTCCATTTTCTCATCGAAGGAAAACAAAAAATGCGTGCTGATCATGGAAGGAGCCTTTGGATTTCTCTCCCCAGGAAAAGCAGCTGATCCCTTGTATTCAGCTGTCCTGGCCCACGTCTGGGAGAAGAACTTTCCTCCCCCTTGTGGGTGGGGGGCTGGCTGTGATGCCTTGTCTTGGATGACTTCTGTCCCTCCCTCCCCCTGAAGCATGACGGAGGAGTTGGTGGTGGTTTAATCCATAAGTCGTGTCTGAATCTTGCGACCCCATGGGCTGTAGCCTGCCAGGCTCCCGTGTCCACGTGATTCTCCTTGCAGGCAGATTTGTTACTGACTGAGCCACCAGGGAAGCCGGATGGGGGAATGGTGGGGGTCGCAATCCAGCCTTCTAGCCCTGGGGCCCGCGCTTTGAACTGTGTGGCCCAGTGGCTGAGGCTCACAGACTGCCGGAATGGAGCTGGGCTTGTGACAGCTGCTCTGCGTTTCTGTGGCGAAGGGAGAAAGCAGCAGGGATCCGCACTTGCTGTGTTTTCATGAACAATTTCCTCCTCACGGCGTTGGGCCATCGCCTGGCCCAGGGGCCCCAGCATCTCCAGGTGAAGGCAAAGAGCCTGGTAGGGAAGCCCCCCTGTCTGACCCCAGGGGCCTCCTGGTCCCCAGGAGAGGGCACAAGCGTCTTTTGCTGCCACCTCCAGAGGCTGTGGGTGGAGGGGAGGGCAGAAGTCAAGAGGGTGACAATCCTGGCAGGGGGGCACCCTGGCTGGTGCCCTCCCGCCTGTGCTGGGCTCTACAAGCCAGACAGGTGGGGGAGGAGACGGAGGTGGAGAAAGACGACGGGGGGCAAGGGCCCCCAGATGGGTGGCAGTGGCGGCTGGCTTTTCTGTGGGTGTCTGGCTGGTGACCTTTCGGAGGAGTGGATTCAGAAGCGACTGCTGTTTGTCGAGGCCCGGTTCAGAGACATCCTCAGTGTTAAATGTCAGGCCCCCACTGTCGCCAGGAAGCAGGAGGTGCCTCTTCGTAGGAGGCAGACTGGCTGATACCAACAGGGTGAACGGACGCCCCCTGCTCTGCCAGCCCAGGGTTGGGGATTTGAGGTGCTCCGTGGGGATTGGAGCAGAGCGTGGGTTGTGAAGCATCTGGAGAGTCTAGGAATCGGCAGGCTCCCTGCCCTGCTTTGCGGGAGCTGCCCACCTGGTGTGTGAGTGTGCGTGTGTGCGGGGCCTCCAAGGGGAACCTGATAATTGCCTCTCCCCCAACCCTGAGGGTACCCACCCTGCATGTCAGGGTGGGCCTGGGCTGAAGTGGTAAGATCTCTTCACAGGGTCAGGCATGCTAGGCCTCGCTTGGGATTGACAGGGGGCATCTGAAAGGGGGGCCAGTCACTGGCCTTTCATAGCCTTTTGTGGGCTCCCTCCTAGGTGCCTGCAAGCCTGAGGCGGGGAGGTGGGGGGCAGCAGCTTCTCCAAGGACTTAGTAACAGTCCTATGCATTTGGATTCTTTCCGAAGAAATTAGAGACGTGTTTGCCCTCTGTGAGACCACGTTTATTTTCCTAACTCTAAGCCCAGGAACAGTTTGGTCTGGGCTGGTAATGTCCCAGTCCGTCGCTTCATATCCCACATCTCAGGGTCTGTGAGGCTGGCTTTGGACCCTCCGCTCCCTGTGCTGGGTGGGGCTGAAATGATAAATTGCAGGCACTTAGCTCTTGATCTCCAGAGGGGACTCTGCCCTTCTTGGCCTTCTGGCTAAGATCCAGTGCAGAGAGGACCCTGAGCAGGGGATACAGCACACTCCTGTTTGCACAAGAGAGAAGTTGTAATAAGCATTTTCCATCCAACTCCTGAGTGTTGATTTCCTTAAATGGCATCTGAACAACATCCCAGGGCCTGGAGGGCTGGAGCCACAAACCTGCCCGTCTTGGGACTTGCCACCTGAAGCCAAGCCCCTGGCCAGGGTTTCAAAAGTTTGGCAGGAGATTAAATGTATCCAATGGATTTATGCATTTATTATTTACTTTTAAACTTTTTAATACTGAAGTCTATCATAGTACATGCTTCCCTGGTGGCTCAGATGGTAAAGAATCTGCCTGCAGTTTGGGAGACCTATGTTTGATCCCTGGGTTGGGAAGATCCCCTGGAGAAGGGAATGGATATCCACTCCAGTATTTTTGCCTGGAGAATCCCATGGACAGAGGAGTCTGATAGGAATGCACATGCATCAGAGTGCTAAGCCCGATGTGTTTTCACCAACAGAACATGCCTGTGTCACTGGCACCCAGACTGAGACCTGGATTGTGACCACCCCCTCCCCGTTGCCTGTCCCAGCCCTGAAAAGATGCTATGCTGACTTCTCTCAGCATCCATCCGGTTTGTCTGTTTTTGCACTTTATATAAATGGAATCATACTGCACGTTCTCTTCTGTATCTGGCTTCTTTGGCCCAGCATCCTGCAGATTTATTTTTATCTCTGATCCCACCAGAACTGTTTTCCTGAGGCTGGGAAAGATCCCACTAAACAGGTCCATGGGGCGGAGATGGCCAACAGCGGCAGTGACCACATGGCCGCCATGGATGACTGAGATCTGACGTGGCAAACTGGCGGCTTGAGGGCTGGTTGTACTCAGCTTGCCCTCTGCCGTGGGAAATATCTGTCTCCGTGTTATATATGTCGGGTATATAAAAATATATATAAAAGAGTAATTTCACGCACGTCACCCAGAATTGACAACTTAACATAACTTTCAGTCATTTAAGAAAAATTAAGCTGAATTCACATTACGCAAAAAGAACCATTTTAGAGAGTATAGCTCAGTGTTGTTTCATGTATCCACCATGTTGTACCATCATTGCCTCTGTCTAGTCCCAAAGCTTCTTTATTGCCCCGAAAGGAAACCCTGTACCCATTAGCTGGCAGTCCTCAAGCCCCCTCCCTCCAGACTCCGGTAGCCACAGCTCTACTTTCATTCTCTGTTTATTTGCCTAATCTGGACGTTTTGTACAAATGGGATTGGCTCTTTTCTGTGTTTGGCTCTTTTCACTTGCATCATGTTTGTAAAGTTCTTCCACGTTGTAGTGTGTCTCAATAACGTCTTCCTTTTCATGTCACTTTGCTCCAAGTCATTTTTTTCTGTATTTTTTGAAGGATAATTGCTTTACAATATTGTGTCGGTTTCTGCCATACACCAACATGACCAAGTCATTTTTTTTTTTTTTTTTAAGCAGAGGAAACAGCTTTTATTGATGAGCTATTTCCAAAAACCACACAAATGGTGTTATCTGCTGCTGTGTAACAAAGTACCTTCAAACTGAGTGGTTTAAAACACCATTTGTGACCTCCCAGCTTCTGGGGGTCAGGAGCCTGGGTACAGCCTATCTGGGTCCTCTGGGTCAGGGTCTCTCACAGGCTGTGGCCATCACAAGGCTCCACAGGGAAGGATCGGGTCCAGGCTTGCTCATGGGATTGCTGGCAGGACTCAGCTCCTCGTGGGCCGTAGGCTTAAGGCTGTATGAGCTATTGGACTGTGGCTTCCCTCACTTTCTTGTCATGCGATCATCTCCACCAGGCATCTCATGACATGGTAGCCGGCCTCATCGGAGAGAGAGAGAGAGAGATTGAGAGAAACAGGAGGGAGAAGGAGAGGAAAACACGTCTGGGCTGGAGTCACAGCCTGTTGTAACCTCATCTGGGAAGTGGTGACAATATTTTATGTCCAAGACAGATGACTTACCAATTCCAAACTCCAAAACACTTCCAGGTCCAGAAATACTCATTTGACAGCAAAGTTCATTTGGTAGCAAAATCTGAACCAAGAATCCTTAGAGTCTTGATTCCTTTCGATCTGAGCATTCATACATTTTACAACAAAAATACAAGTGGATTTCATTTGGTGGGGCTGCCCTAGATCGTACCAGAAAGTGAAAGTGAGTTAGTCGCTCAGTCGTGTCTGACTCTTTGTGAACCCATGGACTATAGCCCAGCAGGCTCCACAGTCCATGTTATTCTCCAGGCAAGAATACTGGAGTGGGCTGTCATTTCCTTCTCCAGGGGATCTTCCCAAACCAGGGATCAAACTTGGGTCTCCCACTTTGCAGATGGATTCTTTACTGTCTGAGCCATCAGGGAAGCCCCTGACCTTAGCAGAAGGGTTATGTAATACATAATATATGCATGATCTAAAATCTACAAAGCTCTAAATTCTCAGACACACCTTGTCCCATGCTGTGGATGAGCCCAGGGTCCACTGGGTGGGTACTTGAGTGTGTTTGAACACATAAGAGCAAGAGATGTGTTTTCCACTAGCTTTACTTCTTTTGATCATGTCATTTTCTTGAAACTCAAGCATCAGAGTTTCTAATTTGTCTTGGATGAGCTGTGCTTGTGACAGCATCCATTCTGAGTCCTCGGCCTGATTATGTTTTGCTTCATTTCCGAGGTTGCTCATTTAGACTGAGGCCGTCTGGATGGTCATTGCTGTGATGTATTTCAGCATCTTGTAGCCAGGTTTGCCAGCCTCATCTTGACCCTGGAAATGTGGTGACATTTATGAGGTCATTTAGACACCCACAAGGAGGTTGATTTCCATAGATTAAATGTCAAGTTTGAGACGGTCCAGGGTGATGGACTCCTCGATGCTGTCCACTCCCATTCTCAAATGTCCTTTGACTGGACATTTCTGCTCCATTACAAGCCCACAAGTGCCAACCAAATTACTCAGGTCGTCTGAATCCAGGGGATTGGGATGGGGAGGCTCCGGGCAGTGTCGATTGAGATGGGCAGAAATGTTGTCTCATTTTTATTTTTCAAATAAAACATAGCTGTGGTTAGTTGGTGAATATAATACTGGAGGTAGGAAAAAAATCCCACCAACTGAGGTTCCTGAGATGTCAGTTAGTTTATAAAACCTAACTACTTGTGTATTGACCAGCACAAAAGGATAAAAAAGAATCTGTACATCAACGTTTTAAGTAGAAGTAGTTTTATGGGGCGTTAAACACACGGACATAAACTTGGAGTAAGCATTGTCTAAGTTAAGTAACAAAAAGCATTAAATAGTCTTCTGGAAATTTAAATGTATTTGTGTTCTCATTGTCTGGAGGATGTGTGTCTTCAGATTTTGATTTGAGTCTCTCCCTCTCTTTAAAGAAATCTTAAGAGTTTATAGTCACCATGTTGTACATTATATACTCAAGATTCATTTACTTTATAACTGGAAGTTTGTACCTTTTGACCTCCTTCACCCATTTTCACCACCCCCACATCTGACAACCATCAATTTGTGCTCTGTATCTAAGAGACTGAGTTTTTTTTTTAAGATTCCACATAGAAGTGAAATCATACAGTATTTGTCTTTCTCTCTCTGAGTTAGCATCATGTTCTCTGTCTATCTGTGCTGTTGCATTTCCTTTCTTTTTGATGGTGAATAACGTTTCGTTGTATACACACATGCCACACTTTCTTACCCGTTCATCCGATGGGCCCTTCAGGTGTTTCCAAACCTAGATCCTGTGCAAAATGCTACAGTGAACACAGAGGTGCAGATATCTCTTCCAGATAGAGATTTCACATCCTTCAGATAAATGGCCAAACGTGGAACTGCTGGATCTTATGACAGTTCTATTTCGAACTTTTAGAGGAATCTTCATGGCTGCTTCCTATAGTGGCATGTCAATGTACATTCCCACCAACAGCACACAGCGTTGATCTGAATCTCTTGAATTTTTATTCCATCAAAGAACTGAAGTCCACCAGATCTAAGTATGGATGTGCCCATTTCCTCTGCCAGTGCACAGTGGGCACCAGGGCCAGGAGAGCCCTGAAAACCTTTAGAACCCAGACTTCTGGTCTTTCTGAAGGTTCAGCTGTTCGGCCATGACATGACCTGCTCTGCTCCTCCAGGTCATTCCCTTTGACAGTACTGACCAGCCTCCCTACAGCCTGGCTACTGATTAACACAGACCAACAAATTAAAGTGAGAATTAAGGTTTCAGAAGAAGGCTGTCCCTTCAGAAGAAGGATGGATAAGAATCTGTCTGCTAATACAGGGGGCACAGGTTCAATTCCCAGTCTGGGAGGATCTCACATGCTGCAGGGCAACTAAGCCCATAGGCCACAACTACTGAAGCCCACGTGCCTTATAGCCTGTGCTCTGAAACAAGAGAAGCCACAATGAGAACCCCACACACTGCAATGACCACAACTAGAGAGGAGTGAAGGAGCGAAAGTTGCTCAGTCGCGTCCGACTGCCACCCCAGGGACTGGTGCCCGCCAGGCTCCTCTGTCTGTGGAATTCTCCAGGCAAGAATCCTGGAGTGGGTAGCCATTCCCTTCTCCAGGGGATCTTTCCACTCAGGGATCAAATCCAGGTCTCCCACACTGCGGATAGATTCTTTACTGTCTGAGCCACCACGGAAGCCCACAACTAGAGAAGCCTGTGTAAAGCAACAAAGACTCAGCACAGCCAAAAAAAAAAAGAAGTTTCAGAAGAGTCAAACCGGATATATTGAATTGGGGTCTAGACCAAAGGGAGCCCATCCTTTTTGATAGGCATTTTTGTTGACAAACTGTCATGGAAGATGGCGCTCAGATTCATTTTATGATCAGAAATTAGAACAAAAAGAAAAATCAGGATCATGTCTGGGCCGCAGGGGTGTGCTGCGTCATGCACAGCAGTCAGACGGGAATGCGGTCCTGGTGGGGCTGAGACAAAGCTGGCAGACAGAAGAGTCTGGCTGCTCCGCTCGACTGCGGCGGCATCTGATCACAACAAGGGACGTGGGTTTCTTCAAGGGTAGATGCCTTGCCTGCAGCAATGACCGAGATGCCAAAACATTAGGATTTAAGCGGGGAGGACTTGGCTGAGCATCCTGGTGTTTAGTCTACATCGGGCTCAACATCTGGGTGATTGGAGACATCTTTGGAGGTGAATGAGCCACATGACCTGGTCTCATGTGAACACAGCCTGGATCAAGACCAGTGAAAGACAAATGCTCAGAAGAGAGTGTTTTCTGAGCAGGGAGAGGAGGCAGTGAAATCTACTCCAGACTTCGCTTGGCTCTGGCACGGCTGTAACCAAGGACCATAAGCCGGGTGACTTAAGCTACAGGAGTTGGTCTTCTCCCAGGGCAATCCAGGTGTCGGCGGGGCTGTGGTCCCTCTGCAGCCTGCAGGGTGGAATCCTGCCTTGTCTATTCCCAGCTTCTGGTGATTTGCTGGCGATTCTCAGCATCCTTGGCTTATAGATTGCTGCTGTTTAGTCACTCAGTTGTGTCTGACTCTTTGCAATCCCATGAACTCTAGCCCACCAGACTCCTCCGTCCATGGGATAATCCAGCAAGAATACTGGAATGGGTTGCCATTTCCTCCGCTAGAGAATCTCCCTGACCTAGGGATTGAACCTACGTCTCCTGCATTGGCAAGCAGAATCTTTACCATCAATCCACCAGGGAAGCTTGTGGATACATCACTCCGATTTCTGCCTCATCACACGACTTCTTCCCCATGTGTCTGTGTCTCCACCTGGCCGTCTCCTCCCTGTGTCTCTTACAAGGACACCAGTCATATTGGATTAAGTCTCCCCGCCCCCAACTCCAGTATGACTTCATCCTAATTTAACTAATTCCCTCTGCAATGACCCTGCTTCTAAATCAGGCCACATTCACAGGTGCTGGAGGTTAGAACGACGACAGATCTTTCTTGGGGGGTACACAGTTCATCCTGTAATACCTTGGTCTTCTTTTTCTCAGGACCTGAAGAGCTGTGACATCTCTCCTTTATACGTGTGGTCCTTGGGATATCAGCATGATGACTGAGGGATTTCCTGGTGGCTGTGGTCCATGTGATCCATGTGGTAGGCGATAAGGGTGGGCACCATGCTCAGAGGGAATGACGAGGCTTCTTGAAGGGCTGATTCTCTTGTGTTCTGGCTCTTCCAGGCCAGGCAGCCCGTGAGAGCCTGAGTTTCCTTCTCTGGTTTGGAGGCAAGCCTTGGGGGGCAGAGAACCAACGAGATGGCTGCGAGGAGGCTCTGTGCTATGTCTCTCTTCTCAGTGCCTGATCAGCTGGCTCTGCAGCTGTCTACAGTCAGGCCCCAGCCCCCATCTCTGGGGCAGCAGGGAGACTGATCCCTCAGGGAACATCATGCAGACTTTATAGAGAACCGCGCCCCGAACAAGAGCAAGTCTCCCCCAGGGCCTGTGGGGTTCCGACACTGAGCCCAGAACTTGCAGGGGATGGTGGCCCAGGCTCAGCAGGAATCCTCTCCCCATAGCACTGGGTACCCCAGAGTCACAGAGCCCCTTTAGAAGTGTGCTAGTTGAGGCATAGCACACTATGGTCAGGGGAAGGTTCTAGATGAGGGATTCTTGGACTGGTAAAGCACACCCACCACACCTGGACTGGAAGGTGAGCAGGAGCGGTGTGGATGGGTGGGCCTCGCAGTTGGATTCCACCAGGTACAAGTGCCTGCAGCCCCCCTCGGTCAAGCAAACAGAGGGAGGAAGCCACCCCATGAACAGTGACTCTGGAACCACCAAAGGGAGGAAGGAGTGTGACGTCATGGAGGGCAGGTAACTGACCTGGCTGCCCCCGCCCTGCCCACCCCAGGGCTGAAGGAGACACCACCCTCTGCTACTCAGAAACGAAACACAAACCTGCCTCCACAGGCCACGTGTAAACTCTCCCCTGTCCGGCTCCCTGGAGTCCAGCTGATGGGGCCGAAGGGTCTGCTGGTTGCTCCTCTTGGTCCTCTTGTACCAACTGGACGCCCCACTCCCCACGTCCACACCCTTTGGAGGAACTGGAGCAAAGCCTCAGAGACAGGCAGCGAACTCAAATGCTGACCACGGGGTGGATGTCAAAGGTCCCCAGGGGAAGGACATTGGCCAGCTCAGCTGCTGTCTTTGCTGTAGTGGGTGGGTGGGTGGGTGGGGGGCGGAGCAGGTCAGGATGAGGCTTCTAGGGAGCACTGGGAAACACATCCTTCCTGGAAATCTGTGCTCACTGCTAATCCTGTGCTTGTTTCTGCTTTAAAGCTGTTGACATGTTGCCGATACCCTGGGGAATGACTGTGGAGGGGTCCTCAGAGCACGTTTTCCCTCCTGAAAAGCAGGCCCGGGGTGCTGGGGTACAGACACACCTGGCCAACCACCTCATCTTAACAAGGATGGTGAGAAAGGGGATGGAAGGCAACAATAAGGGTTTAGACAAATATTTAAAAATGAGATCACATTGTGTCTTTTAAAGCTATCCTTAAAATTTCCCAAGGTATGAAAAAAAATTCAGAGAGTCTATTTTGCCTTATTCATCGCATTAGCCAAGAATGAATGCATTACAAGAATGTTCCAGAAGGGAAGAACTGATGAAAATGTCTAAAGGCTGTTTTGTGTTCTTTGCAACAACATCCCATGAACACGTGTTGGGGGGAACTCTGTCCTTGGGGGGAGGCCCGGAGCTTGTCCTTTCCTGGGCATGGGCACTGGGGCTGGCGGCCTGCCCTTCCTTCCCCAGGGGCCGGGGTCTCCAGCTGGACTCAGTATATGCCTTGTTTCGGCCAGTTTAGCTCCTTGGCATATGCCCCTTTGCAGCTTCTGATCTCATAGTCATGCTCCAGACACTTGTTCAGGCCCGGCACCCCGGACCGCCAGCCGATGAAGCCCTGCGTCGTCTTCGGGACTGGGGGGGAGGGGAGCACCTGCAATAGAAAGGCAGAGGGTGAGTCGCTTTGGGCCACAGCCACAGGAGGTGTGTCTACAGAGGCACCAGGATCGGTGTGCGAGACCAGGTGTGGAAAAGACAGAAAGAACCCTGGTAGAGGCCACCAACAGACACATAGGTCAATGGAATAGAACAGAGAGCCCAGAAATGAACTTGCACTTCTATAGGCCCTTAATCCACCTGAAAGGAGGCAGGATATACAGTGGGGGAAAGACATCCTCTGGGATACATGGAGCTGGGAAAACTGGACAGCTACCCGATGGCCCAGTGGGTAAAGAATCTGCCTTCAATGGAGGAGACACAGGTTCGATCCTTGGGTGGGGAATATCCCCTGGAGGAGGAAATGGCAACCCACACTTCAGTACTCTTGCCTGGATAATCCCATGGATAGAGGAGCCAGGCGGGCTACAGTCCATGGGGTCACAAGAGTCGGACATGACTTGGCGGCGAAACAACAATAACCTGCAAAAGAAGCAAACTGGCCCGCTTCTCACATCATGCACAGAAGTGAACTCAAATGGATCATAGAGTTAAAGCTAAGATCTGAAATAATAAAACTTCTAGAAGAAAACAATGGCAGCACACTTTTTGATGTTGGTCTTAGCAATAATTTTTTGGATATGTCTCCTAAGGCAAGGGGAACATAAACAAGTGGGTGTTACATCAAACTAAATGGAAACTATCAGTAGGACAAAAAGGCCACCTACTGAACGGGGGAAGATATTTGCAAAGGTATCTGATTAAGAGTTAATATCCAAAATGTACAAAGAACTCATATAACTCAGCATCACAGAAACAAACAACTTGATTGAAAGGTAGGCAGAGCACCCAAGTAGACATTTTCCCAACAAAGATATACAGGTAGTTAACAGTCACATGAAATGTTCAGTGTCACTAAACATCACACTTGTCAGAGTGGCCATCATCAAAAAGACAAGTGACGTGTTGGCAATGATGTGGAGGAAAGGGAACCCTCATGCACTGTTGGTGGAATGTAAACTGGTGCAGTCACTGTGGAAAACAGTTTGTCAGAAAAGTAAAAGTAGAACTATCTTAGGATCTAACAATTCCACTCCTGGATATTTATCTAAAGTAAATGAAAGCACTAATTCAAAAAGATATCTGTAACTCTATGTTAACTGAACGTGTTAAAGAAGGCTGAGTGAGCGCCAAAGTGTTGATGCTTTCGAACTATGGTGCTGGAGAAGATTCTTGAGAGTCCCCTGGACAGCAAGGAGATCAAATCAGTCAATCCTAAAGGAAATCAACCCTGAATATTCATCTGGCCACCTGATGTGAAAAGCCGACTCATTGGAAAAGACCCTGATTCTGGGAAAGATTGAGGGCAGGAGGAGAAGGGGATGACAGAGGATGAGACGGTTGGATGGCATCACTGACTCAATGGATATGAATTTGAGCAAACTCTGGGATATAGTGGAGGACAGAGGAGCTTGGTGTGCTGCAGTTCATGGGGTCACAAAGAGTTGGCCATGACTTAGAGATTAAACAACGATAAATGTTAACTGAACCATTATTTACAATAGCCAAGATAAGGAAGCAACCTAAGTGCCATCAATAGATGAATGAATAAAGATGTGGTCTGTACACACAATGTGATATTACTCAGCAATAAAATTAACGAAATCTTCCCACTGGTGACTACATAGGTGGGCCTAGAAAAATTCTTAGCAGTGAAATAAGTCAGACAGAGAAAGACAAGCACTGCATGATTTCACTTACATATGGACGCTAAAAAACAAATGTCCAACAGAAACAGTCACAGAAACAGAGAACACACAGGTGGTTGCCAGAGGGGAGGTGGAGGAGGAGAGAAATAGGTGAGGGAGATTAAGAGGTATAGACTTCCAGCTACAAAATAAATGAGTCATGGAATGAAACGTACAGTGTGGGGAATATAGTCAGTAATTATGTAATATCTTTGTATGGTGACAGATCATAACTAGACTTGTGATCATTTTGAAATGTTTAGAAACACTGAATGACTATGCTGTATAACAGAAACTAACAGTGTTGTAGGTCAATTATACTTCTAAAACAAACTCATAGGAAAAGAGATCAGTTTTGAGGTTACCAGAGGAAAGGCTGGAGAGGAGGGGGATAGGATGAAGGTGGTCAAAAGGTACAAGCTTCGAGCTATAAGATAAAAAATACTAGGGATGTAATGCACAACATGATAAATATAATGAATGCTGCTCTACATTATATACAAAAACAGTTACAATTAAGAGAATAAATCCTAAGAATTCTCATCACAAGGAGGAAGGTTTCTCTAGTTCTTAAATTTTGTATCTGTATGAGATGATGGATCTTTAGTAATCCAAGTGTGATAATCATTTCATGACATATGTAAGTCAACTTCTGATGCTGTGTATTTTATACTTACTCAGTGATGTATGTCAATTATAGCTCAATAAAATGAAGAAAAAAAATCAGAAAAGACAGAAAGAAGAGCCAGTGTCCCTAAGTAAGCTTCACTGAATGTAGGCACGCTCTGACCCGCTGGACTCAGAGATCATATGTTCCTTGAAAGTAATGATCGATTATCAAACATGTCTTTTTATCTCGTAATGTTTAACATATTTAATTCATGACCGCCAGTAAAATAACTTTTATTTGGTAAAAGAGCAAAAAAAGAGAAACAAAAGCAAGGTGCAGACATATAGAATATTATAATCCATAGTTGTTGTTCAGTTGCTAAGTCGTGTCTGACTCTTTATGACCCCATGGACTGTAGCCCGCCAGGCTCCTCTGTCCATGGGATTCTCCAGGCAAGAATACTGGAGTGGGTTGCCATTTCCTTCTCCAGGGGATCGGCGACCCAGGGATCAAACCTGAATCTCCTGTTTCTCCTGCATTGGCAGGCAGGTTCACTACCACTGAGGCACCAGGGAAGCCACAGTTTACAGTATAAAATATATGGCAATATTGTCAGATGGTATCCTGGCAGTTATAGACCTTCCAGGTTTGATTAGAAGGCTTTATGATACGTGTGTAAACACACACACACCAAACCATAGATACCACAGGAGTGAAAAAAATTGATTTTAATTAAAAACCAAAAAGGAAATGGGATTCTATCTGAAATGAAAAAAACACAATTTCATTTTTCAATTCCTTGAAATCTGAAAAATTTTTAGAAAATGAGGGTGAATGCTTATGCAGGTTTTGCCTTTCTATTTGAAATAACCTTCTGTTCTGCTCTTATCAGGGGATTTGAACCAAGACAGCAGTGAGGAATATTCGTTCAAGCAGAAGAACTGAGATGAAGAGGTTTAATATGCTTGGGGTTATGAGTTCACGCTTAGCTCAAAGGATCTTTGAGTGAGGCGGTGGCGAGAGGGGACAGTCCTGGTGGGCCAGCTGCCACTGGTGGATGAAGCCCCTTAACATATGTTCTTGATGAACTATTAACATTAATCTCCTGAGAGGCCCCGCGCAGGGAGGGTCATGAACAGATGCTGGCGGGACCAGTTTCCTCCAGCCAGCAAGTTCTCTACAATGCTGGTCCAGACTGGCTGTCAGGCACACAGACTAGCTTTCAAGTCCAGCTTGTAAGAGAAATGCAGTCAGAATCCACCCCGGGAGCTCACACTTCACCCATCAGACTGGCAGAGATGAAGACACCACCGTCAACAAGGGTCTAGAGGGAGAATCTGTGAAGGGCAACATTACCACTATCTATGAAAAAGGAAAATGCAAACACGCTTTAACCTGACAATCCAGCCCTTAGCATTTATCCTAAGACATCCTAATACCTGCAAGTGCACGTGCCAAGATTAGTGTGGGAGACTGACTGCAGCCCTGTGTGTGACAGCACATGCCTGGACACAGCTTACATGTCCATCCCCTGAAGACCCATTCGGTCACGGCCCCTCCACACCATGGAAAACTACACAACAGTGTAAAAGACGGAGGCAGCTGTGTGTTCTGAGATGGAATGACTTGGAGGATAAACTGCTAAGAGAAAAACGAGGTATAAAATGTGTAAGATATGGTATAAACTGTGTATATTAGCTGCTCAGTTGTGTCCGACTCTTTGTGACCCCTTGAACTAGAGCCACCAGGCTCCTCTGTCAATGGGATTTCCCAGGCAAGATAACCGGAGTGGATAGCCCTTCCCTTCTCCAGGGGATCTTCCTGATCCAGGGCTTGAAACCAGGTCTCCTGCATTGCAGGCAGATTCGTTACCAGCTGAGCCACCAGGGAAGCCCGTCCAGGGTTAAGGGAAGGGTTATATAAATTATGGTCTATCCATACAATTGAGAAAAATGCAGTCATTAATACATTAATGTTTCGGAATGCTATGGGTAACTGCATGGAAAGATAAATAGGATATATTGTTGAATGAAAAAAGATTACAAAGCAGTCTATGGAATTTTATTTTAAAATATGTATATATGCATGTGTGCATGAGTTTGTGCGTGCATGTGTGTGTGTGTGTGTTGAAGGAGTAGCTGAGGATAGCACTTAAGAGCAGGGCTCTGAAATCAGATACACTTGACCTTGGAAAAGTTCAGTCTTTGTCAGCTTCGGTTTCCTCATCTGCAAAATGGGTTTGATGGCAATTATATCCATTCTCCAGGGATGTTGTGGAAATAAGATAACCATGTAAAGCACTCAGTATGGGGAGCAACTAAAGGGCAATAATAAAAGAATATGAGCTAGCATTTATTGGTGGTACATGGAGGTGTAGAAGGCATCTGGAAGAACTTCCCAAAATGCTAACCATGGGTCAGTGTATATATATGGATATTTTAATTTATGATTTATATTTTGCTGCATTTCTAGAAAAATCAGCAAGTCTCTTTTGCTGTGTAATCAGTAGAGGAACCCTCTCAATATCTCAGTGGAATGCATTCTTTCATTCATCCAGCAAATAGGTTGTACCCACTGAGCGCCTAATTCAAACAAGCTAGCCATCCCATCTGACCCTGAGGGTGTCAGAGAAAGAAAACCCAGAATCGAACTCATCCATCCCTGGCCTCCTTCATCCTGAGTTTTCATCCCCTCCCCACATTGGGACACAGAAGTGCCTGCTCCATAGCTGGATGGAGAGCAGAACCCAGGATTAAAGTGACAGACCCATGAGAAGGGCTTTCTTGGTGGCTCAGACCATAAAGAATCTGCCTGCAAGGCAGGAGACCTGGGTTCGATCCCTGGGTTGGGAAGATCCCCTGAAGGAGGAAATGGGTACCCCCTCCAGTATTCTTGACTGGAGAATCTTATGGATAGAGGAGCTTGGCAGGCTACAGTTCATGGGATCACAAAGAGTCAGATACAACTAAGCCACTAACACTTTCACTTTTCCCATGAGAGGAGACCAGGGATATATAGAACTCAGAAACTTCTAGAGACATCTACCCCACGTTCACATCTGACTGGTCTTTGGTGGGAACACCATCTATGTCTTCTCCCCTCTGGATGACCTGGTCACTCACTCAGCAACAAGAGTGACCTTTTACGAAGGCAGTTCTCAATATTCCGCGGCCCTGCTTCTCTCTGCAAATCAGGCTCAGATCCCAGTTCCTTCCTCTAGACTCCAAGGTCCTGCACATATAGGGACCAGTAACCTGCTGTGTCTCCCACGTGTGGGCTTTGGAAGGACTGGAAACCCATGTCCCTGTGGCTTGGGTACTGCTGTATCCTTACCTGTGCCCAAGGCTTGGCCCACCTGAAGCAACACCGTTTCTGGTGGGGTGGATTTCTTACTTAGGAAAACAAGTACTTAAAAAGACTTTGCGAACCTTGATGTATTTCTCCACTGGGGTCACTGGCCGGATGCGGAACCGCTCAGGAAGCTCGATTTTGGGCTTTGAGGTGGCTGGTTCTTCTTCACACTTGATCAGCTGAAACACAATCCCCAGAGGTGGGGCCCCACAGGCTGAGGGGCCTTTCACAGTCCCCCCAGAACAAGACTCTTCACAGGTGACAAAGGCGGGACTCAGGCCAATGTTAGAAAGGGGCAGAGTGGGGACCTGCAGGCAGCCCAGCTCAGGCCCAGGCTCTCGCAGACTGCCCATTTACTGCCCCGCCCATAATGTGAGAACATGTTACAGTTTATGGACTTAAACTAAAAACCTGCCAGCAAGGTTCAGGATCAACCTCTAAACTATGAGGACAGCCCCCAACCCCCCACTTTTAATTTTTAAAGCAATTTTGAACTCTTCAAAATCCTGATTTAATTACACATGAAGACTATTAATACAGATTCTTTTATGCATATCATATTAATAAGGACTGATTTTATGCATAAAATTTCAAATTGTGTAACTCTCCAAGTATTAAGAAAGCTCATTAAGAATGGCATAATTTCAGAGCCAGTGGGACAGGGTGAATTACAAAGGGGGTTTATACTGTCTTGAATCAAGTACGTTTTGAATTATGCGGTCCTTGAGTGATTCTGCCTCCTTCTAGAGAAATGTGGTTTCCTCATGTTGTGTCCTAGGGATCTCGTGGAAGGTTGCAAACCGCTGGCCACCATCCTGGTGAAGCCCACACAAGCCCACATATATGTGGGTCTTTATATGTTGTTTTATAAATGGAGCCACTATTCTAGACTCAGACATTTTCATTAAAGCATCTGAATTTCCAGACTCTCTTGAACAATCAGAAAATGTAGCTGAGTCTGTCTTGCCTGGGAGCCCTCAGCAGGGCTGATGATGGTGCCTCTGGCTGGGGTCAGAGGTCTCTGCTGGTGTCCCCAATACTCCCTATTTATTATCTCTGGTCCTTTCCCTCATTTCTGTTGTAGGAAATACCAAGAGTTATTTTCCTAATAATCCTGCAGATACTTACTTGGCCTCTCCTCTCTTTCCTTCTGAACCTTACAGTCACTCAATGAGGCAGTGAGGACTATCACCCCATTTTACAGATGGCAAGTCCAAGGTTGAGTAGCCCTGGAATCAACCAGACCAACATCTCCCTTTGGTGCCTTTCTTAGCTGTGTGACTTTGTACTTTTTTGAGCTCAAATCCCTCATTTGTAAAATGGGGCTCAAATAGCATCCTTCTCTGCACAGGGGTTGTCTTATGGATTCAATGAGCTGGTTTGGATGAGGCACCTAGAATGTGCCTGGCATTTAGTAAAAGCTCAATAAATTTGTAAATCAAAGGAACTTTCAGGTGTCAGCCATCTTCATCTATAACATGCTCTATAAATTTATTCCTTTAAATCAAACACTTCATAACCATTTATTCTTGGAAATGATTGGGTCTATAACCTCCAGGGTCATCAACTCTACATTTACCTCCTCGAGGGGGGTTGATAAAAATCCCCAGTTCTGGGCCCAGTTTTGCCGTGCTTCATTTTCAGCCTTCAGGCGATATTTCCTGAAGGAAAAAAAAAGTTCTTAAGTGATGTACAACATTTGAAAAGGGTTGACATAGCAAACCCTAAAAGGTGCCCTGGGGAGAATTTGACCTTCATCCATGCGCCTGGACTGAGTGATGATTCCAAGACAGGGAGGGAGTGGAAGGCCCTGTCTCTGGGGGATTGTCACTCATGAAAGGGAGACACGTGTCTCAGAACCAGAGATGCTGTTTGGATGGTACATCACGACCAGACAAGACTGGGGCTGCCTCTGCCCTAGGGGTCATCTCGATTCTGGATCCCTTATTTTAGGGGCCCTTGGACCTACAGTAATGGGGGAGTGGTAAATCATGATGGAGGTACAAGTAAAGTTCCTTTGTTTTCAGAGCAAGGACCAGGGCAGAGTGAGGTACTAGGGTGTAAAATTTAAGGAGGCACCCATTCCCAGTTCCTTCAAGGGCAGAGCCAGAACCTGCATAACCTTGACATGGAGCCCTCCTTAAACATGCACCCCAGGCCCCTCGTTTGTCCCACCCTAATCCTGGCTCTGCTTTTGCTGCACATGTAATATAATTTATACATAACTACCCACGAGCTGAGGTGAGTTCCAGTTGAAGTGCAGGTGTGTCTTTTGCAAAAAAACTGATTAAATATTTATTCATTTTGATTTTCAAGTTTCCTTTCCTATTTTGAAACCAGGGTCTGCACCCCAAGCCCCCTCTAATGTCTCAACAGTTTCTGAGGCCCAAGCTATTTCCCCAGGGGCTGAGCACCTAAATCAGTTCAGTTAAATCACTCAGTCATGTCCAATTCTTTGCGACCCCATGGACTGCAGTATGCCAGGCTTCCCTGTCCATCACCAACTCTCGGAGCTTGCTCAAACTCATATCCATCGAGTTAGTGATGCCATCCAACCATCTCATCCTCTGTCGTCCCCTTCTCCTCCCGCCTTCAATCTTTCCCAGCATCAGGGTCTTTTCCAATGAATCAGTTCTTCACATCAGTGGCCAAAGTATTGGGGCTTAATCTTTAGCATCAATCCTTCCAATGAATATTCAGGACTGATTTCCTTTAGGATTGACTGGTTTGATCTCCTTGCAGTTCAAAGGAGTCTCAAGAGTCTTCTCCAACACCACAATTCAAAAGCATCAATTCTTCAGTGCTCAGCTTTCTTTATGGTCCAACTCTCACATCCATACATGGCTACTGGAAAAACCATAGCTTTGACTAGATGGACATTTGTCGGCAAAGTAATGTCTCTGTTTTCTAATATGCTATCTAGGTTGGCCATAGCTTTTCTTCGAAGGAGCAAGCATCTTTTAATTTCATGGCTGCAATCACCATCTGCAGTGATTTTGGAGCCCCCCAAAAATAAAGTCTGTCACTTTTTCCATTGTTTCCCCATCTATTTGCCATGAAGTGATGGAACTGGATGCCATGATCTTAGTTTTCTGAATGTTGAGTTTTAAGCCAACTTTTTCACTCTCCTCTTTCACTTTCATCAAGAAGCTCTTTAGTTCTTCACTTTCTGCCATAAGGGTGGTATCATCTGCATATCTGAGGTTATTGATATTTCTCCCAGCAATCTTGATTCCAGCCTGTGCTTCATCCAGCCTGGCATTTAGCATGAGGTACTCTGCATATAAGTTAAATAAGCAGGGTGACAATATACAGCCTTGACATACTGCTTTCCCTAATTGGAACCAGTCTGTTGTTCCATGGCCAGTTCTAACTGTTGCTTCTTGACCTGCATACAGATTTCTCAGGAGGCAGGTAAGGTCGTCTGGTATTCCCATCTCTTTCCACAGTTTGTTATGATCCACATTGTCAAAGGCTTTGGCGTTGTCAATAAAGCAGAAGTAGATGTTTTTCAGGAACTCTCTTGCTTTTTCAATGATCCAACGGATGTTGGCAATTTGATCTCTGGCTCCTTTGCCTTTTCTAAATCCAGCGTGAACATCTGGAAGTTCATGGTTCATGTACCATTGAAGCCTGGCTTGGAGAATTTTGAGCATTACTTTGCTAATGTGTGAGATGAGTGCAATTGTGCAGTAGTTGGAATATTCTTTGGCATTGCCTTTTTTGGGGATTGGAATGAAAACTGACCTTTTCCAGTCCTGTGGCCACTGCTGAATTTTTCAAATTTGCTGGCATAATGAGTGCAACATTTTCACAGCATCATCTTTTAGGATTTGAAATAGCTCAACTGGAATTCCATCACCTCCACTAGCTTTGTTTGTAGTCATGCTTCCTAAGGCCCACTTGACTTTGCATTCCAGGATGTCTGGTTCTAGGTGAGTGATCACACCATTGTGATTATCTGGGTCATGAAGATATTTTTTGTATAGCTCTTCTGTGTATTCTTGCCACCTCTTCTTAATATCTTCTGCTTCTGTTAGGTCCATACCATTTCTCTCCCTTGGTGTCTCTAATTTTCTTGAAGAGATCTCTAGTTTTTCCCATTCTGTTGTTTTCCTCTATTTCTTTGCATTGATCACTGAGGAAGGCTAATTTATCTCTCCTTACTATTCTTTGGCACTCTGCATTCAAATGGGTATATCTTTCCTTTTCTCCTTTGCCTTTCCCTTCTCTTCTTTTCTCCGCTATTTGTAAGGACTCCACAGACAACCATTTTGCCTTTCTGCATTTCTTTTTCTTGGAGATGGTCTTGATCACTGCCTCCTATACAATGTCACGAACCTCCGTCCACAGTTCTTCAGGCACTCTGTCTATCAGATCTAATCCCTTGAATCTATTTCTCACTTCCACTGTATAATCGTAAGGGATTTGATTTAGGTCATACCTGAATGGTCTAGTGGTTTTCTGTACTTTCTTCAATTTAAGTCTGAATTTGGCAATAAGGAGTTCACGATCTGAGCCACAGTCAGCTCTGGATCTTGTTTTTGCTGACTGTATAGAGCTTCTCCATCTTCAGCTGCAAAGAATGTAATCAATCTGATTTTGGTATTGACCATCAGGTGATGTCCATGTGTAGAGTCTTCTCTACATGTGTTGTTGGAAGAGAGTGTTTCTATGACCAGTGTGTTCTCTTAGCAAAACTCTGTTAGCCTCTGCCCTGCTTCATTTTGTACTACAAGGCCAAATTTGCCTGTTGCTCCAGGTATCTCTTGATTTCCTATTTTTGCATTCCAGTCCCCTATAATGAAAACGACACCTTTTTTTGGATGAACATGCCCCTGCCCATTTGAACAAGACCCAGTTTTCCCCACAGTCAGTCTCTCCCATCAGGAAACTTTCATAAGCCTCTTATCCTTATCCCTCAGAGGAAAGACAGAATGAAAACCACAATCACAGAAAACTAGTCAAACTGATCATATGGACCACAGCCTTGTCTAACTCAATGAAACTATGAGCCATGCCATGTAGGGACACCCATGATGGATGGGTCATGGTGAAGTGTTCTGACAAAATGTGATCCACTGGAGAAGGGAATGGTAAACCACTTCAGGATTCTTGAGAACCCCATGAACAGTATGAAAAGGCAAAAAAGATAGGACACTAAAAGATGAACTCCCCAGGTCAGTAGGTGCCCAATATGTTACTGGAGAAGAGTGGAGAAATAACTCCAGAAAGAATGAAGAGACGGAGCCAATGCAAAAACAATGCCCAGTTGTGGATGTGACTGGTGATGGAAGTAAAGTCCGATGCTATAAAGAACAATATTGCATAGGAACCTGGAATGTTAGGTCCATGAATCAAGGTAAATCGGAAGTGGTCAAACAGGAGATGGCAAGAGTGAACATCGACATTTTAGGAATCAGTGAGCAGCTAAAGCTGAGTCTGTTTCCAAAGAAACTGTAACATGAGACAAAAATATGAGCCATATATGTATTTAAAATGTTCTAGAGCCACATTTTTTTAAAAGGGAAAATAAACTAAGATCATGGCATCCAGTCCCATCACTTCATGGCAAATAGATGGGGAAACAGTGGAAACAGTGGCTGACTTTATTTTTGGGGGGCTCCAAAATCACCGCAGATTGTGATTGCAGCCATGAAATTAAAAGACGCTTTCTCCTTGGAAGGAAAGTTATGACCAACCTACACAGCATATTAAAAAGCAGAGACATTACTTTGCCAACAAAGGTCCATCTAGTCAAGGCTATGGTTTTTCCAGTGGTCGTGTATGGATGTGAGAGTTGGACTATAAAGAAAGCTGGAGCACCAAAGAATTGATGCTTTTGAACTGTGGTGTTGGAGAAGACTCTTTGGGAGTCCCTTGGACTGCAAAGAGATCCAACCAGTCCATCCTAAAGGAGATCAGTCCTGGGTGTTCACTGGAAGGACTGATGTTGAAACTGAAACTCTAATACTTTAGCCACCTGATGCGAAGAGTTGACTTATTGGAAAAGACCCTGATGCTGGGAAAGATTGAGGGCAGGAGGAGAAGGGAACAACAGAGGATGAGATGGTTGGATGGCATCACCAACTCAATGGACATGGGTTTGGGTGGACTCCGGGAGTTTGTGATGGACAGGGAGGCCTGGCGTGCTGTGGTTCATGGGGTCGCAATGAGTCAGAAATGACTGAGCGACTGAACTGAACTGAGAGGCACATTTTTTAAAAAGTGAAAGTAAACAGGTAAACTTAATTTTGGTGTCACTTTTTAGGGGCATGAAGTTTTTGAAATCTAGTGTTTTACATTTACAGCTCATTTCAATTTGGAATAGTTACCTATCAAGTGCTCATTAGCCACTTTGACATGGGGCAGAAGAGTCTAAGGGCTTAAATGGCTCTGTTCACCAAGGATGGGCCATCTGATTTGGGTCCTGAAGGATGAGTAGGAGTTTGTTTGGTGGGGAAAGACAAAAAAGGGCATACTAGGCAGAGGAAACAGACCCTGCTATGGTAGTATAATATTTCCTACTGTGGGTACTTAGATAAAAATAAATATTAAAAAAAATAGCATATATTTATTGCAAATAATACTGGCTTTGCATTTTCAAGAGTGATATAAAGTTTTCTATAAAAAGAAGTTCATTAGGTAACACCAAGCTAATTTAAAGAAAAATATGAAGTGACTATTACAGGATTTTCAAGGAAATGGTAAAAGTCTTAAGAGATGAAAATAGGATAACTGAAGTTTAAGAGGTTAGCAGTGATGGTTTGTTGTTGCTATATATCACCTGGAGAAGGGAAATGGCTATTCAGTTCAGTATTCTTTCTTGGGGAATTCTGTGGACAGAGGAGCCTGGCAGGTTACAGTTCATGGGGTTGCAAAGAGTTGGACGCTACTGAGTGACTAACACTGTATTTCCTTACTTGCATCTAAATTAGTAACTTTCCATATTGGCTAAAACTTCAAAGAGATGGGACAGAAAGGCAAATAGAAACATCCATTATAGATGTCTACTGAATACGAATCTTTTAGAAAATGGATTTAATTCTTTAAAACTTCTTGTTAAAAAACCAGGATAAGCAAGAGTAAATGTAAAGTGCTCTCTTTCGAACTGAACACATATTAAGATTTTTAAAAACATTGGGTAAATCTTAAAAATAAGCACTCAACCGTCCGCTCTCAACAAGCAAAGCTTTGCAGAGGGCTGTAGAGCCAGATGCAAAACGTTTCACGCCTTTGTGGTGCGCCAAGGAGAAGAGAAAGAGAAAGGCTCTTTCGTCAATGCCCCCTTTCCGCAAGGCACCCTGACCACCTCCAGCACACGCTCCTAGCGCCCAGAAGTCGACCACTTCCAGGACTTGGTGGGAAAACTGAGGCCGCCAGGTGTGCACACTTTAGGTGGGAACGGCCCAGTCCACTGGGTTACCGAGTCCCGGGCGTTACCAGATCGCATCCTGGGCCACGAGGTTCATGCGCTCGGCTGCAGCCGTGCTGATCGGTTTCTGTGCCATGGGGCCTGGGGTCTTGGCACGCCCCCGCGCGCTCAGGCCTCGGGCTCAGCGTCTCAAGTCTCCTGGGAGACCGGTTGCTGAGCAACGCGGGACGCGGAGGCGGAGCCGGGCCGCACCTGGAGAGATTGGGGCAGCTGGACTCTCCTCTCCAGGCGCCAGGGCTCTTCAGGACAACCTCGGTCCACAGACACGCTTTTCGCGCGCCTCCCTGCCCACCTGCTTTGTCCGGGGCTGCCTCAGCCCTCCTCCTCTGCGGAAAACCTTGGGGAAACCTCAAGACCTTACACCCCCTCCTCCTTTTAGACCTGTCACGCAAGTATACTCGCCAAGTGTACCGAGCTTAATAAATTCCGTCATAGAGACTCCTGTAACCGCCGCCTGGATTACGAAATGGGTCACCCCAGCCCACCTCTTTTGTCGACTTCTCTTAGCAGAGATTATCTTTTTTTCACCATGATTAGTACTTGTAAGTGAAATCATCCCAGTGTCGTTTTTCTCTGGCTTCCTTGTTCCAGTATTACGTTTGAGAGGTTCATCCGTATTGCCGCGAGTACCCAGGGTGTGGTCACTTCCATGCGGAAGGCACTGGTGCCAATCTTTGGGGCCTCCACGGAAGTGCTGCTGTGAATTTCAGCGCACGTGGCTTTTGGAGAACCTGTACATGCATTTCTTTGGCATCCACTCTGTATAATTATCTCCAAATGAAGCTCAAAGATAATACTGCCTTCCGACTCCACACCCCAACCTCTCTTTCATGCCCATCAACACTAATCCCTTGTCACTGGGATGCTCATGGGGTGTTTGTTGACTGACCTACTGACCTCCCTGCCCTAGCTTCCATCCCACCATGTTGTCATTGGCCTGGGACTGAAAATGTGTCTAAAACAACAGAACATGCATCCACTTCTTAGGACAGGGGAAGGTTCCTCTGCTTGAGCAGCCGCAGGGTACACAGGTGTCCAGAGCCTAGCGGTGCTGAGAGAAGGAGGCAGCAAGCTTTGCCGACTGATAGATCATCTCCAGATGACTGAGAGCCTGTGAGCGCTTTCATCTCCTCACTGGGGCACGGGGATTCTCCCTGACAGATAAGTCTCCCTCCCTCCCTATCCCTGACTTCGTGGGGGTGTTCACAGATTTGAGCACCTGTCGCAGCATTTGGATGATGTATCTTCCCCTCTTGATGATGTTCCCCACAGTCAGCTGTGTGATGGTCCTCTCTGCTGCTGGAAATGCTGGGTGGAGGCCCAGGATTGGGTGGTCCCTACTGCTGCTTCAACTAAAATACTGAGGGGGCCAGGCAGGGGCTGGAATCAGAGCTGTGGGGGTTCATCAGCCTGATGGTTAGCACCCCATGGCCACAGCTGAGCGAGCCGGCCCACCAGGCTGGATTGCTGCAGGTGGACAGGGATGCAGGTGGGCCTGGAGTTTCCTGCCTGGTCTTCTCTCTGAGGTCGCCATTCCTACGATAGGAGAGAAGGTGTCCTGGGAAGAACTGTGAATGGTGGATACTAGGAAGAGAAGAGGATCTGTTGTATAGGGGGCAAAGTCTGCTACTCTCTTGGGAAGTTTCTAAGAGGATTTTGTTACAATGATTAATTAAGTATAAATTTGTTTGTTGAATGTCTGTATGCCAGACACCAAGGGTTCATTCATTCTTCAAATGTTTGCTGAGCGCCTCCACGTGCCTGGGGATCCAGGAGGGAACAAGGCTGACAAAGTCATTGCCCCCCTGTGGCTGACTTGTCTGGAGGGAAGACACACAGTGAAGCAAGTGAAGACGGATCAACAGATGTATTGTCACCCTGAGCAGAGATGTGTGCTGCCAAGAGATTTAAATCAGGGAAGGGGGCTCGAGGTGACAGGTCCAGTGAAGGGCCTATTCTAAGTGGGTGGGCAGGAAAGGCCTCTCCGAGGAAACGATGACTGAGCACAGAACTAGGGAGGGAGGCACCCATGCAAAGGGGTCCTTTGTCCTTTCTATGGAGGACAGAGGTGCAAGACCAAGGTCCTGAGGCAGAACAAGCCCAGGGTGTTTGAGGACCACTGAGGAGGCCAGTGCAGCTAGAGGGCTCCCTGGAAAATGTGGCCAGGTGCAGAAATGAGAAAACAAGCTCAATGTCTTCCAGTTTTACTAAGTAAGGACACAGGTGTGAATGCAGCCACGTGAGAGTGAAGCCTGATAGATGAAACACCAATAAGAGGAGAGCACCCCAGATGAGGCAGGAAAGTATAGAGGAGGTGATGAGTGAGTGGGGTTTTGAAGGATGAATAAGAGTTTGCCAGTCTTGCCCATTCTCACCAGAGCCTTCTATTGGTAGGGTTGCATATGGAAATACACAACACAACATAATTTCGTGGAGCACACCTATACTATACTATATACTAAGACATTATGTATTTATTAAATATAGCTGGGCATCCATATCTTATATGACCACCCTATCCTTGGTGAGTTTCTTCATCATACTCAACAAATACATGTGCATATATGAAATTCTATTTATTTTTTACTTCTGGTGGCCTGTGTTTCTTTGTTTTATACCATCTGCCTTCTCTCCTGGTTCAAGGGGTTGAAATCTCCTTAGGATATTTGAAACAAGAGATTCTTGGACCTCTGACAGACATCATTTATTCACCTATTGCTTTTATTTTATTGGAAAACGTGTTTTGCAGCACAGATTTCAAACAGGAAGTTTGAAGGGAGAGCTGAGAGATAAAAAGGCCATATTTGTTGATTAGATGTGGGAAATGGAGACAGTGTTTATAGCTTGCAGAGTGTTTGCCATGTTCCTGTATATCAATATTTTTGGCCCTCTCTCAGCATTTCAGGACAGTTGATTTCTGATTTTTTATTTTTTTCATCTTGCTGTTGCTTTATAAAACATCCCAACAACTAGAGCCAACTGCTTCTTTTAGTGTTTTAAGCTTAAACAGTTTTCTTTTTTATTGTATGATTTTTTTTTTTTTTAAACCAAAGAAGGCTTTGTGCGGGGAGCGGTCCCTGCCAGCCAGTGTGCCGTTTTTCTCAGCATGGCTGATTATTATCTCGACTGTACAACAAAGACGCGGAGGCTTGAACTGAAGGTGCCAATTTGCACGGAATGTACTTGATGGCTTACCGGAGCTTCAGCTTAAGGATCTTGAAAGTTCTCGCCTTCACACACCCATTATGCTCTCTTTAGTCCCAGCAGAAAGAACTCTTGTCTTCCTTCACAAATAGTCTACACTCCACACACCTAAGGTAGCAATTATTGTCATTCTCTGCGCCTTGTGGCGGAAGAAAAAAGCTGAGTCCCCCTTGCCACCCCCGCAGCACCCTAGAAGCCTCCCTCCGGAGCCTGTTCGCCATCCAGCTTAATTATCAATTATTGCTCCAATTAGAGACCCCGCAGCAGGCGAGGGTTCCCTGTGTCCTGCTCTTTCTCCCCTGCGTCTCTTGTCACAGCTCTCATGATGTGAGAAAAGCCCAAACCCTGTGTGAAAAGGAAAGTGAATTTGGATGCAAAGAAAAGGAACTAACTTTGATTTCCAGGTGTGAACGTGGCTGGAGGATCTGGGTCATTAAGGGTGGTAGGTGCCTGGACCCTCACCTTCTTCTGGTGGCTCTTAGGATTGGAAACAGAAGGTATCTGTGCATCTGCAATGAAGGGCTTGGCAGGGATACAGCTTGGAGATGCATATGCTCCGAGGACGGGGTGTCACCTCTGAAGGGTTTAGGCGTAGCTTTAAATCACTAAAACTGAACTTGAATGGCACTGTAAGTACAGTAATTATCTTTTATCCCAGCGGTATTTTATGGAGCTGGACTGGCCACGCAGAGGACTCAGCTTCTAGAGAGGACCTGCTGCCCTCTGTTCTGTCGAAAGAGGGTCAGACAGGGGTTTTTGTTTGTTTGTTTGTTTTTAACTATTTCATTCTTTAAAAAAAAAATGTTATTTGGCTCCACTGGGTCTTAGTTGCAGCATGCAGGATCTAGTTCCCTGGCCAGGGATCGAACCTGGCCCCCTCTGCCTTGGTAGCCTGGAGTCTTAGCCACTAGACCACTAGGGAAGTCCCCAAACAGAGGTTTTAATGGGAAAATGGATCACTGGGCAGGGAGGTGAGGACGAAGCTGATTTCCAGGCTCTATTCCCTAAGATTACAAACACAGGCATTTACCCACCAGGTGGCACTGGGCAAACTTCTCCTCTCCTCCACTGGTTGAGGCTTAAGGCCAGATGACTTTGAATGACCACTCATTCATTCATTCAACCAACAAATATCTAGAGTCTCTTCTATGCGCTAGGATTCCCTGGTGGCTCAGATGGTAAAGAATCTGCCTGCAGTGCAGGAGACCTGGGTTCAATCCCTGGGTCAGGAAGATCCCCTGGAAAAGGGAATGGCTACCCACTCCAGTATTCTTGCCTGGAGAATCCCATGGACAGAGGAGCCTGGCAGGCTACAGTCCATAGGATTGCAAAGAGTCGGATACGACTGAGTGACTAACATTTTCACTTTGGGTTTCCCTGGTGGCTCCGACTTGGGGTGGGGAGTTTGAACCTTATTCTGACAAAGGTGCTGAGTGCCTTTGGGTAGCTCTGTCCAGCTAAACACACAGGCCTTCCTGTAGGAATGACACTCATTGGTATTTTGCAGAAGCAGACACAGAATCAGAGAAGTTAGGTCACTTGTCCATCTCACACAGCTGTGAAGATAGAAAGCCAAGATCTAGGTGCACTTCATTGTCAGTGTGGCAAATGTAAGAAGAGAGATCACCTGGAACACCTATTCAGGCCTCTTAGATGGATAATCTTCAGGAATATGTCATTTCCCATGTTATAGTCTGAACAATCTTAACGCCTACATAGGAAACCAATAGCATTGTGCATTTCTGCATCTGCCCCCCACCACTCCCTACCCTTTGTTGAGTCCTGCCCCAGGCCGCAGGTGCGAGGTCTTGCATGAAGGCCACAGAAGTGGAGGTGAAAACCAAGTTCACCCCCGAAGCTAACTGACCCCCTTTGTAACCTTGCCAAAAGCCCCCTGATAGTCACTAACAAGCTTCCTGACTCCAAGTTAAGCAAAGAGGCCCATTCCAGTGAACACCTTATAGCGCCTCAACGAACCAGCTAACGCCAACCTTCCAGCAGGAGTTTTTTATGTCTTGAGGCTAAAAGTTGGCTTTTAACTCATGAAAACTGTTGGCTTTCCCTGGTCTGTCAGGAGGTGGGCCCACTGTGCTCACAGTGCCCACATTATCTCTGCTCTTTGTTCTTAATAAACTCCCTCCCTTCTGAAATGCTTTGTGTCTGGAAATTCTTTTCCAGCCCACACTCAGACTGCCTCAACACCCCTTACCCCTACAACCCGGGCTTGAGTGGAGGCCCTCCCCATGAGCACCTGCAGGGCATTTGTGGAGAGCTCAGCACGTGCCAAGCTCCGGGTGTGGGTGGTTAGGGCCTAAGTCTCATTTCTCCCTCCAGACCCAGCCACTGGTGGGGCCCAGCACACAGTAGGCCCTCAGCAGACTCTTGATTGGTTGCGTGAAGTCTGTTCCAGCCATCCGCAGTTAGAAGTCTCACCCAGGGCGTGAAATGGCAACACCGGCTAAGAAACATGTCAAGGAGAGGCCTTTCTTGTCATGGACATGGAGGCAGGACCCACTGGGATTTTGCAAATTTGATCTAAAAGGCAAGTTGATTTTGTGCATTGATCTCTCTCTGCATCCTTCACTCTGGTGTCTGGGGAGACATCTCATGGAGGCGCCTATTGTTCATGTTCAGATAACTTCATATAAAATGGATTTTAAATGAAGGCTTGGGGGCTCTATGAAATCCGGAAGGCTAAGTTGGGAATATCTATCATTTCAGAGATTTGCTACCACTGTGATTACTGAGGGGCTATGTGCATGCCAGGTCTTTTAAAGCTGGTTAATAAGAATAGCAGCTGCGGTGGCTCCCGGTTCCTGCCCATCTATCTGATCATTGAAGAGGCTTAAAAGGGAGCATTCAGATGGGGATCCAGGGAGACCATCTGGCACACAGCCGAGGAGGCCACCGTCTACAGTCAGCCTCACCATCCTTCGGTTCTTTTTCTGTGATTGGGGGACAGGGAGAGGGAGAGGACAAAAGAAGGGGAGGAGACAAAAGATGGAGTTCATGAAGTTTTTGTGGTCCTCTGAAGCTGTGCACTGTGGAGGGGAGATCCTAGGCTCTGAAATATGGAAATCTCCCAGACTCACTGGGAAACCTGAGGGTCCCCTTGGGTGAGAGAGAGAGCTTGGAGCTTCCAAGAAAAAATAGGTCTCCACTTCTGGAGACCTCTAAAGCCCAACTGACAAGTACAAGACACTCACATGCCCTGTAATCAGCTTGGACTTTGTCCTAGGTTTTGCTCCAGGGAAGGGCACACTGTGCCCTATATTATTTAGGTTGCTCTGGTCTGGAGAATGGACTGTATAGCAACCTTGGAGGCCAGGGGGCCAGTTAGGAGGTTGGTACTGATACCTAGACAAGTGGTGATGAGGCTTGAACCCCGAGAGTTGGCATTTGGGGTGGGGAGAAAGAGTTAGATATGGTGGGGTGGGGGGAAATTAGGAGGATGTATTAGCCAGGACTTTTGCATGAGTAAAAAAGGGGGATTATTTAGTTTCTGTATTTGAAGAGCTGAGAAGCTTCAGGTAAGGCTGTATCCAGGAGTTAGAGTGATGCCCTCAGGACCTGGTCTCCTCCACCTCTGGACTCTGCACATCTGCCTGCTGGTTCATCTCGGGCAGGCTCTTGTGTCAGTGTTCATCAGAAGCTCCAGGCTCCCAATGGATGGAGGCTGCTCCTTTCCCCGTGGCTTCTGCACCAGACTCAGCATTCTAACTGGACTGTCACAGGCATTTGCCCATCTCTGACTGGATCACCATGGCCAGCAGGCAGAATGAGATGAATAACGGGTTGGAGCTACATGTCCACTTTAGCATCTGGATGGGCAGGTCAGGGAGGCATGTTGGCTCCTGGAGAAGAGGTCAAGGTGCAGGCAGGTAATCCTGGCAATGGTCCCTGCACAGGGCGTGGAGGCCTGGGGGATGCTGGGAGGAAGTGGATGTCATAGTTGACTCTGAGCATCATGCTGACCAGGGGCTGGTGCTAGGTCCTGTGAACTGAGCCCGCTGACAAGTGGGTAGGGGAGTGACAAAGACAACAGTGACACTGGGACCAAATTAAAGCAAAAGAACCCTCTGGCCCTGGACTTTCCTTGTGGCTCAGTGGTAAAGAACCCGCGCACCTGCCAATGGCGGAGACTCGGGTCTGATCCCTGGGTCAGGAAGATCCCCTGGAGGAGGAAATGGCAACCCACTCCAGTATTCTTGCCTGGCAAATCCCATGGATAGAGGAGCCTGGCGGACTGTGGTCCATGGAGTCGCAAAAGAGTCAGATGTGACTTAGTAACTAAACAAAACAAGCAAGCTATTAAAAACAACCCTCTGGTTCAACCCAACTTCGGTGTCCCTGGTTTATAGATTTGTGACTTTGTTTGCTGGTAACTCAACTGGCATTTCCACTTTCTCAGTTAAGATCTTGTCACCCTACAATGTGTTTACTGTCCTTTGTTCAGAAAAAAAGGACGAACCAGTACAATTTTGCTTTTTATCAAGAATGATCAGTTTATCACAATGATAATAATCAGGATGAGTGTTATAGGAAAAGCATATATTTGGGTCCAATACAAAGAACATTTTGCAAACAGGTCTGTTGGGGAGGACTGTTGGAGCCTGGGTTCAGGGGTGTCTTCGGGTGTGTTGAGGGGCTCTAGCTGTGTGGTTAAACTGTTAGGCTCGCTCCCCACCCAGCTTGGGGGGCTCCAGCCTGCGTTTGGCCCTTTCCTTAGGCTGCAGGGTCTTCTCACATCCTGGTGCTTCTTGTACAGAACTATTGCAGAGGGGAGCTCACACAGGATGCTGAGATTTCAGGCTGCTCTGGGGATCTTCCCCGGAATGTCTGCCTGAAATGTTAATATTTCCAGGTACCTGCCCAGCTGGGTACAGGAAACATCTCAAATTGCTCCTGGCTTTGTTATGTAATTCATTTGACTTATAATATGGCTACACATTGGGCTTCCCAGGTGGCGCTAGTGGTAAAGAATCTGCCTGCAAATACAGAAGACACAGAAGACTCAGGATCTATTCTTAGGTCGGGAAGATCCCCTGGAGGAGGAAATGGCAACCCACTCCAGTATTCCTGCCTGGGAAATCCCATGGACAGAGGGACCTGGTGGGCTACAGTCCATGGGGTCACAAAGAGTCAGATACGACTGAGCACTACCACCACCACCACCAATGCTACACGTTAGCCCTCTTTAGAACTTTCACAGGGAACAGGGATTTCAGGAAAATTTGGGGGAAGGACTGGGGAGAAAAAAAAAACAAAACTGACTAGATGTGACTGCAAATTAATGCTTCCAAAGTTATAAAAGAGCTACATTATCTTCAAAAGAGGTTGTCAGTGTTTATCAGGCACTTTACTATATGCTGGTATTGTGCACAGATAATACTTTACTGAGCTTCTGCATTCATCCTGAAAGGTAGATATTGTTATCCCATTGTGCAGATAAGAAAGCTCAGAGTGGCTGTACTTCCAGCCCAGGTTAGCTGACTGTTACCAAGTCCAAGTTCCTATTATTTTCTGCATGACAGGCCTGTAAACCAAGAGACAAGTTATTAGGACAAAGAATAGCAACTTTATTAGGAAAGCCAGCAGACTGAGATGATGGTAGGCTAATATCCCAAAGAACCATCTTAGCCCAGTTAGAATTCAGGCTTCTTTAATACTAAAAGGGCAGGGGATGTCATTGGTTGTTGAAACTTGGTGTCAGACTCCTTTGTTATTGCGGCTGTTCATGTAGGTCAGGTCACAATATTCCCATAAACCTCCCAGACAAACATTATTCTCTGTTCTGCAAGTTTTAATCTCTATATGAATGGGAAAGTGCTGTACCCTTAAAGGTCAGAGTCTTGGGAATGGACCTTTTTATATATTCCAGGCTCTAGGCAACATTCCTAATTTGTAGCAAAAGCAACAGAACAGCAAAGGTTAAAGTAAAAGAAATATCAGATATGGTGTCAGATTTGTTCTTCTCTGTTACGTTGAGGGCAGGAGGAGATGGGTGCGACAGAGGATGAGATGGTTGGATGGCCTCACCAACTCAATGGACACAAGTTTGAGCAAGCTCCAGGAGATAGTAAAGGACAGGGAAGCCTGAAGTGCTACAGTCCATGGGGTTGCAAAGAGTTGGACACGACTGAGTGACTGAACAACATTTCATCACTACTGTATGTAATGAAATCTAAAATGCCTTTGATTGTTAGATGCCCTGTTATTTCATGTGCCATAAACACACATATAGTCTAATTTGCTGCTGAGAGACTGGGCTGAGAAGTAGTGAGCGTGCTCCGTTCCTGAACTCTAGCTGTTGCCTGGGAGGTGTGTTTGGCCCGCTGTGGATGGATGGGGTATAGCTCAGTAAAATCCCGGGCAGAAGGATTCTGTCCTTGTCACGCTCTTCCCATGGACAGGGGTAGAGACCAGGGCACATCTGACAGCTATCGGAGGCCTTGCCAGAAACAGATAGCCTCCAGAGCCTTGCAGCTGGATCATCCTGCTCTTCACAAAGGAAATTCAGACCTGCGGGGCCAGCTTCTTGCTCAGCTCTCAAGAGAGGGAGAGTTCAAACCGCCAGCACATCTGGGTGTCACCTCCCTCTGCCCATTAAGTCTGACATCCATCAAACGTAAGTTGTGTCTCAGTTTCAAAGATGTTAACGTGAAATAATGTACATTTAGAATTAGCAAAATACAGGGCCTCGAGCCCAGGTTTGGTGAGAACAGAGCACATGTCCAGCATGAAAAGCCCATGTGGGTAATGCCCCTCTTCAGCCCTGTGCCTGGCCCTTCCTCCAGACCACACTCTGCATTTGCACAGGGCGCTACTGCTGCTTCCTTCCAGGTCATGCACAGGGTGTATTTCATTTCTGTCTTCATGAGAAGCTAGTGCTGATAGGGACTTTCAAGGTGTTAGCAGCAGGGGCATGGGGACAGGAGATGAAATGTCCCTGCCAAAGATTTGCTGAAGCACTGGACACTCAGGGACTTGGGCCATGAGATGAGAGGGGGATGTCTTCCTGGTTGTGAGGTGCCTGGGGTCGGGGGGCAGGTAATCTCAGGTGGCTGATGACATAGCAGTTGCCTAGAATCTCAGCTTTTTAACAGAGAAGTGACAGAAATCCATGCTGTCATCAATTCGGGAAGACTTCAAAGTTCCTGACCGCGTGGTTTGTCCAGTTTAGTTCGGTTGGTGCTGAAATTAGCTCAACAAAAGTTTACAAGTGTCCTGTGTGCATGTGGCGAGGGGGGAAAGGCTGTGTGGTCCCTACCTTCCTGTGACCCCTGCTTGGGGGCAGGCCTGCGAAGGACGAGGGCGGGCAGTGGTGAGTAAACCCCGAGCGTTCAGGAACCCCTGGCCTGCAGTGTGGATGGCAGAGGGGAGGGTCCAGTCCTTGGGACAGTGAGGGCGGGAGTACAGGGCTTCACTAGGGACCTGGCACTGCATGGTCATGGCACGTCCTATCACGGCTGAGTCACCAAGGAATGAGAGGGACGAGCAGGTGGGGACCAGGAGGAGGAACCGCTGACTCAGCACTGGGGTGGGAAGTGGCATGTTCATGGCCCCCCCGAGCCGTGGCCCCCTCCGATCTCACCTCATCAGCCCCCAGCAGGCCTCTTCCACTCCTCTCCACCGGCAGCCACAGTGGGCTGGACTCTCACAGACTGGCTGGGGTCCCCTTGCCTCCCTGCATTAAGCCCCAGTGGCTCCCTCATTCCCAGTGGTGATGCTGAGTGAGGCTCCCCAGGTTCAAATCCTCTTCTGTTTACTGGCTGAGCAGATTCTTTCTTCATCTATAGAATGGAGATCATGATGACACCACCTTGACCGTTGTTCTGAGGAAGGAATGAATGAACACCACCCTGAAAGTCCCCACACGTGCAGAGGACAATGAAAGTGCCTGCTCTTAGGGTCAGTCTGAGGCTTCTCATGGTGGACACAGGCGCTGCCTGGGCTGACCCGTTACCTCGACCTTCACCCATTCCAGTATTCTTGCCTGAAAAATCACATGGACAGAGGAGTCTGGTGGTCCATAGGGTTGCAAAACTGTCAGACATGACTGAGCACACACAGCACAGAATTCTCAGGATCTAGGATGGTGGTGGCTCTTGGTTGACACTCAATGAATATTTGTTAAATAGATGATTGGGATGATGGTAAGAGGATATCCGTCCACTGTTCTTAGCACCTACTCACACCAACTGGCTCCAAAGACCAACCGGGTTGATAGTGTTTGCAGAAATCAGGAAAAAGCAGGAACAAACCAAGATTGTCTTTGCTCTTCTGTCTTCCTCCTTCCTTTGGGGTTCCATATGCCCAGCTCTGAGCACTGCAGGCCAGAGAAGGTGCACACCTTGGTGGGTTTCCCCATGCCCCCACTGAGCCACTCCCGGCTCTGCCAGGCACACTGGGGCAGAAGTCCCAAGGCCCAACCTGAGTTCCTTGGCTCCTGTGGGTTTAAGTCAAGCTCTTAGTGTAATTTCAAAGTAGGTTGCTTTTTTTTTTTCCTTTTGGGTATATTTTATAGAGAGTGTGTTTCAAATCAAAGAGAGAGAACATTTTCCTCTCTTCTTCTTCTCTTGAAAGGCAGGGGGTCTAAGACATTTTAATAGCTTTCATATTCCTTGCTCCAAATATATTATTTCAGCACAATAGTTCTTTGCGGGAGAATTGCTTAAATGATTCAAAATGGATTTAAAAATATATTTCAAGTTTTAATTTTATGCACAGAACATTAATGAGTGGAGTGCCTTAGAGACTGCCTGTCAGTTTAACATATTCACAATATTCTCAACACAGATGTTATTCCATCTAAATCCTTTTAGAGGAAAGAAACCAGCAATTTTTTTTTTCTTGGGGGATGTCAGAAAATACATTATTTTTGAAGTTGTATTTTGATCCCAGAATTCTGCACAAAATATCATTGTTAAGGTCTGGGTTTGTCAAGTCACTTGGACGCCAAACTTTTAAAAAGTCAAGAAAGGAGTAGCAGCTGAGAAATTTTTATTTATATTATTTGTGTTCTCTCATGAGGACTTTGAGCATTGACAAATGAAAGTGAAATATTGAAGATATTACTGAACTCTGCATTTGAAAGTTTCGACACCCTTTAAGCAATGGCAAGGGGTTGAACAGATATTGGGTTTGAGACAAAAACACTTAGAGTGATTCTCTCTCTCTTTTTTTTTTTTTAGTCTACTCAAAGATGCTGCCTTCCAGCATCAATAATGCTGTATCTCTTGCTTCTCAGATGATGATTCTTCTCCAGATATGAGCATGTGCTTGAAAGGCCCTGAAAACAAGTCAGTTTTTGTGTAGGGAGCAGAAAGTGCCTTTATGACTCAGATGGTGTCTGCAGAGAGAGCTGATGGCATAGTTCAGTTGACAGGAGCCAGGACTGACCCACTGACAAGTAGGAGGAAAAGGAAATGAACCCAGTCGTCCACCACATACAGAAATAAATTCTAGAAGGATTAACAATGTACAAGTAATAAATTAATAGTATACTATTGCAGGAAATTTATGGTACTACATGCGACAATCTAGGGTCTGAGGAGACCTTCTTAACCAAGACTGGAAACCTAGGAGCTATAAAGAAGAGATTGATTTTTTTAAATCTATGAAATTAACAAGTTTTTCATGCCAAAGATGTCACAAAGACACTATCCACATGACCATTCTGGAAAAGAATGTTTGCAAACGAGATGTTAGATCAAAGGGTTAATTTCTAGGCAACAGAAAAGTTCCAAACATCCCACATATGTTTAAAGTAAAAAAATGAATGTTTTTCCCCTGCCCCCATACACTTTCCCTAAGGGGAATCGCTTTTAACAGTTTAGTGAATTTCCTTCTGGCCGCTCTTTCTCCTCCGTCACCCTGCAAAGGGAATTAATTTCAGTTTTTGTTGGAGCTGCAGTGATGGGAAAGCAGGAGACTCAGGTTGGATTTTCTTTTTATTGATTGTACTCTGTCCCAGACCTGTCATTGGCACCCCACCTCCCACATCTGTGCTATTATTTACTTAATCTTTAAAATTTTTACACACTTTTGAGAACATACATTTATTCAAAACGGAAACTTTAAATCATTACCATCCACAGAAAACCAGTGTTATTTGCCACATGTAGAAGGCAGTCATAAAAGTAACGTAAGCCGATGTTATTAAATTCCAGTTTGATGCTGTAGCTGCTCACTCTTTATTAAAAAGGGTGGTGGCACCATTCGGGATGTATTAAATATTGGCCCGGTCCCCCGGTGGAGGCTGTCCTTGGTCCAGTAAGGAGGATTACAAAGGAATAATTTGGTCAGTGTGTGTTTCTGTACTTTGTGAAGCCACTTTACCTCCAAAGTCACCTTGTGACCTCCCTTTGGGATGTGTCCCCTCCAGGCACTACAAATTTGGTGGCACCAGGTGGAAGGAGATGGCAGGGCTCCTTGAAATCAGCACAGCCTGCAATTCAGTCTTCTGTTTTCCAAATACAACAACTTATACTTACAAAGAACGTGTCTTCACAGGAGGCCTCACGTGGAAGGAAAACTCACATAGTTCTACCAGTGCATTTTCAATCTCCCAGTGCAGCTTTTGATGACTTGAACTTGTCTGTGCAGTATTCTGAGCTGCAGTGAAATATTCAGAGAAATTTTGTTGTAGCCAAGGACAACTAAATACCCTTGCCTTTTTTTTTTCTTTTAATACAGGAAGGAATAATCATTTGGTGAAGTTTTCAAAGTGGTTGCCAGTCACTGCTGGAAAAGATATCACTTGGTTCTGGCAAGTCAGAAGAGAACGAAGAAACTGATCTTGAGATTTTTTTTTTTTCCTTTTTCATCTCTGTACTTTTCTTCCTGACACCGAAAGGTTTGTCTTTTTGACAAGTTGATGTAGAAAGCAGCACATCTGTGACCCAAGGAGAAACTGGAAAATATGTCTAATTACAGAGAGTTCAGATATTGCTGCTTTCATGTGGAGTTCAGAAGTGAACTCCCTAAAAGATGCCTCTTCTGAGCGTATCCTGTGGCTGACTCGGAGCTGGACACTGGGGACCAGAGGATGCAGTCTGTGAACAAAAGGAATATTTGAGCCCACCACTGGCTATGGTGAAGAACAGTTGATTTCAAACAGAATATTTTTAAAAAGCAGAGCTTAACTCTCGTCTGAAAGGTGTGTTCCCGTTCGCCGTCTTCCAAAGAACTCCAGAGGGAAGGCAGTATTCCAAAGTACTATTTCTTCCTGGCATTCTTTGCGCCCTGTAATTACATGTTTCTCTGTGTTACTATTTGTTAATGTCTGTGTTCCCAGCTGCTCTCCATAAATGCAGCCCTCATCTCCTGCCCCTGGTATCTTGCTCACTGCCGAGCATAAAAAGGCAGAACTAAAGAAAATGAAAATGAAGGTTTACATCCCAAGATATAAATAGATACAACAAGTGAGCATGTTCTGAGCATCAGACCGTCCTCTGGTCTCCTGAGGAGTGTTCGGTATCTGAAAATCTCCCAGCATTGTCAAAAGCAAGTGGCCTAATTAAGTTAATTCAACTAAGGCAAAGACGGGAGGAGAATAAGACAGCTTCAGTTTGTTGGGAAGGAATCAAGGAGGACGAAAATAAGGCAAGAATTCACCAGAGGAACAAAACTGCAAACCCATCCAAACAAGGTTCTCATTTGCTCGTACAGGCTTGCCCCTAAGAGGCCAAGTTCAAAGCCATCAGCAAAATGGTTCCTCAGCACTCACTGGACAGATCAGAGAGGACTGGGGGTGGGGCGAGGGAAATGGAGGAAAGTGAATTGACATCAGCGCCCACTCACCCACCCACCCACCCACTCTATTCGACAAGCCCAGAAGGGTTTGACTTCCTGGTATGAAGCTGCAGAGGAAGAAAGTTGAGAAAGCCTTCAAAAATGTTCAGAACTTGCCCTAAGCCTGAATTTTAAATATTGTTTTTAGTTTTCGTAAGATGCAGCATCTTATAGTTTCAGTCCATGCCAGTCATTCTTCCTGCCTCCTGGGGGCTCCCCCCAGACCTCAGCTTGCACTGGGTTTCACCTTTTGTTTAGCAGTGGAGGGATCCTGGTTATGTTCTCTTCCCGTTTGGGCCCCAGTGTGCTCAGCTGTACAATGGTGATGGGAGAGCCCTAGCTTTCCCAGCTCTTGCAGGGTTCAGTGAGTGATGCTGCAAAGCCCTTAACAGAGCCTGGGGTCTGCCATTCCCGAGGTGGGACGACTGCAGCAGCCTGAAACTTCTGGTGATTGATACACATTGACCTCTCTCAGAGGATGTGACTGAGGAGGGGGGAGACCAGAGAAACAGAAAGTGAAAATACTCTGATTTTCTGTTGTCAGTTATAGCGCTAATATGTGTATGTTAGTCGCTCAGTCGTGTCCAACTGTTTGTGACACCATGGACTGTAGCCCCCGGGCTCCTCTGTTCATATTTCCCAGGTTAGAATACTGCAGTGGGTAGCCATTCCCTTCTCCGGGGGATCTTCCTGACCCAGATATTGAACCCGGGTCTCCTGAATTGCAGGCAGATTCTTTACCCTCTGAGCCACCAGAGAAGCCCACTAATAGGTTATATCTATTCTCTGCCTCAGATTACAAAGTGCTATAACCCATGATCTCAGGCGTGTCTATGTACTCATTCCCACTTATATACACCAGAGTACTCAGGCTCAGAGAGGTTAAGTTTCTTGCCCGAGGCCCCACAGTTAGTGAGTTGTAGAAAGAGTACCCTGGACCAGCTTTCCTGGCAGGAACTCCTGCAGACCTCAGGCTGTTCCTTACAAGGATGGTGGTCCAGTTTCCTGAAGATGAGAGCTCAGAGGGGAATTTCATTTGCTTTAGAGAAAAGAAAAGGAAACTGACAGTTTGGGGGGCCCCAGAACTTGTGACTGCCAATTTATTTGATATACAAGCCTATAGGCGATTGGCTTACCTATCCAGGGGGCATTTATGGATGACCTACAGAGTGAAAGGACAAAGATCTCAGGGCCTGCACCGCGGAGCTCTGTGGGTGTGGGGAGGAGAAGGGTGTGGTCATGGAGGCAACAGGGCAACCAGGTGAGGAGCCGATAGATCACTTTGAGAATGCAGCTGGGTGGTAAGTGCCAGTGTGAACTCAAGGAGGACAGGCTCTCTGCTGCTGGGGGCACAGGTCTGAAATGGGCAGTGTGACAAGAGGAAGCTAGAGAGAGAGGGCAGGGCTGGGGGTGGAGACGGAAGAGGTGGACGTGTCTGCGTGGGCTGCAGTCTCTCCACTTACTTTTGGCTGGCTTCTGAAGTTCCATGGCAACCTTAAAGTCTGCACACAATCCCCCGTGAGTGCAGTAGAAAAACTTACAGAACTTTTTGGCTCCCGGAAATCCTTACTCACAGCTCAAGAGTCAAAACTTGAGTTCCAGAGAGGTTGAAGGGAAGAGTTGTACTTTTACTTTTTGTTTTTAGAGATGCACTTTTGTTTTCCTTAAAAAGTTAAAAAAATCTTTTTTATTGGAGTATAATTGCTTTATAATGCTGTGTTAGTTTCCACTGTACAACAGAGTGAATCAGGTATATGTGTACATATATCGCCTCCCTCCCACCATCCGACCCCACTCCTCCAGGTCATCACAGAACACTGAGCTGAGCTTCCCGTGCTATGTGGCAGCTTCCCACTAGCTATCTATTTTACACATGGTCATGTATATACATCAATTCTACTCTCCCAATTCATCTCACCCTCCCCTTCCCCTACTGTGTCCACACGTCCATTTTCTACATCTGTGTCTCTTTTAAAGTCACTTGCACTTACCCTGCATTTCTAGTGATGGAATGTGCAGGCAATTGGGGGTACTTTTGACCTGACACTGTGGGGAAACGGGCTTGCCTGTCAACCGAACAACCAAGCATGTCACCAATATTGAAGCTGGAGCTCGAGAGAGGAGCAATCTTGACAACAGGGTTGATGGAGTGGAGTGTGTTTTGGTTGGAATCCATGACTTTTTGTTCCCGCCAATTAAACGGAAAAGAAAAATTTTGAGCAGGTTCCAACCCTCAGCTCGATGCAGCTGCTCCGTCCATGGATGGGGACACTCAGTATTGAGGCCATTCTGCTGTAACATGGGAGTAGAATTTGGGGGGGTACCCACTTGCTTTGATTTTTTTGCTTTTAAAGACAAGAATGGGTTTCTCTTTAAAATAATTTTTTTTTTAAAACTTTTGGCTGCTTTGGGTCTCCGTTGCTGCGTGGGATTTCTCTAGTTATGGTGGGGCGGTCTCTAGCTGTGACTTCTCATTTCGGTGGCTTCTCATGTTGCAGAGCACAGGCTCTAGGGCATGTTTGCTTCAGTAGTTGCAGCATGTAGGCTCAGTGGTTGTGGCATAGGCTTAGCTGCTCTGTGGCATGTGGGATCTTCTTGGACCAGGGATCAAACCTGTGTCCCCTGCATTGAAAGGCAGATTCTTAACCACTGGGCCACCAGGGAATCCCAAGAGTGGATTTCATTGCGGCGGGTCTGCCCTCGCTTTTCTAGAAATTATTATCACACTTACGAGGTGGCCTTGAATAGGACCCAGGTTGGGCAGGTCTGATCACTGACTGGCCCTGGACTGATGTGTACCTGGCAAGGTACACATGTACATAGGGAAGGAGGGGACTCACTGAAGGAGCAGGTATACCCATGAGAGGGGTGGCTATGCAGAAATGCAGTGTGTGAAGGCTGAAGACGTGTATGTTCAGCCAAGCAGGGTACAGATGATGAAATGGGAGTGAGCATGAAGAGATGGGTCCTCTGGAGTGTGCCCACTTATGGGTGTGCTAAAGCAGAGGAAGCCCTTTCAAGTGGGGGGACACCAAGAAGGACCCACGTCTGGCTGCACCCTGGTTTTCTGATTGCCAGTTCCCTCTGAGACTTAACCTCTAAGCACTACAGCTTCCCTGTAAACCTGGTGAGGGCTTTGGTACAGGCTTCCTTAGGGAAGTCCAGAGTAGGCCCTACTCTGTGGTGTGGTTCTTACTCTTGAGAATAATAAGATGTCTCAGCTGGAAGCCAGGTGTGTTAATGAGATGTTAGTAAGATCTTCTCATGATGGTGAGGGTCAGAACTATATTTCCAGTACTGTTCAACCTCTCATGTGCCTATACCTTCTTAGCATAGCAGCCACTACCTAGTCGAACTCAGATGGTCTACAGCTTATCCTCAAATAAGGAGGGGGTCCCCAACATGGACCTCTGAGGCCCTTTGCTGGCACTGTTGCTGTAATTCTGATGCCCTAATCCAGTGGTACTATTTTCTACGTACTGGATTGCATCTCTCCTTCCTAACTTCATGTGTTGAAGCCCTAATACTCAGCATGACTGTATTTGGGGTGAGGCCTATAAGGAGATGAGAAAAGTTAAATAAGGTCATAGTAAGGTCCACCAGGATTAGTGTTCTTATAAGAAGAGACTTCAGAAGGGCTTCTCATGCTGTCTCTGTGCTAATACAGCAAAGAAAGGCCTTGTGAAGACAAAATGGCCATCTGCAAGCCAGGAAGCGGGCCCTCACCCGAAACCAAATTGGTTAGAGCCTTGATCTTGGACTTCCCAAGCTCCAGAATGGTGCAAAAATAGATGTCTGTTATTTAAGCCACCCATGTGGTGGCATTTTGTTGTGGCAGACTGAACAAACTAAGAAACCGTTTTTACTTTAAACAGTTACCTTTACGTTTGAGTACAAATATGAAAAATAAAAGATTTTATTTTCATTTGCATTTCCTCTGATGCTTTTTCCTTCTTAAAAAATGTACATTAAATTTGGGGGGAAATTTTATGGTGGTCCAGGGATTAAGACTCTGCACTTTCAATGTGAGGAACTTGGGTTTGATCCCTGGTCAGGGAACTAGCATCCTGCATGCATGTGTAGTACAGTCAAAACATTTAAAAAAAATTAAAAAAATTTTGACCTTTATTATTTTCATTTTGCCTTAGAAAATCTCTCAACATTTCTTGCAGAGCACATCTACAAACAATATTTTCCCTTAGTTTTTACTTGTCTGAGAAAGTCTTTATTTCTCTTTTATTTTGAAGGAAACTTTATCTGGAGATAGAATTCTAAGTTGGTCCTATTGTTTTTATGATTCAATATTTTAAAATATTTCACTCCACCCTTCTTGGTTGCACAATTTCTGATGGGAATTCTGTTGTAATTCTTATCTTTGTTCCTTTAGAGGTGAGGTTTTTTCATCCCCTCTGGCTTCATTAAAAAATTTCTCTTTATTTTTGTTTTTCTGTAGTTTGAGTGGGATATGCCCCCAAGTGTAGCTTTTTGGTATTCTGAGCCTTCTGGATCTGTAGTTTGATATCTGTCATTAATTTGGGAGAGTTTTCAGCCATCATTTCTTCAAATATTTTTCTCCATTCTCTTTCTCCTCCTTCTGGCATTCTAATAATGCCAGAACACCCCATACATCTTGGGTGTTCTGTTTTTATCATTCTTTTTTCTCTTTGCTTTTCAGTTTGGGATGTTTCTATTGATGTATCTTGAAGCTCACCAATTCCTTCCTCAGTCATATCCAACCTGCTGATGAGCCCATCAAAGGCATTCTTCCTTTCTGTTAGAATGTTTTTGATCTCTAGGATTTCCTTTTGACTATTTCTTAGAATTTTTATTTTTCTGGTTTTATTACCCACCCGTATTGCATGTTTTTCCATGCACATCCTTAATGTATTAATCATAGTTACTTTAAACTCCCTATCTGATGATTTTAACGTCTGTGTCATATCTGAGTCTAGTTCTGATGCTTGCTTTGTCTCTTCAGACTCCTTTTTTCCCCTTTTGGTATGCTTTGTAATTTTTGTTGCAAGCCAGACATGTTATCAAGTAATGTACTTTCACCTGTAATCCCCTGCTATTATACTGGAGTCCTGTTGGTATAGTGGTCAGCAGTGGGAAAAGGGGAGTGCTCTATAATCTTTAGATTGAAACTGTGTTTTAGTGGGCCTGTGGATCTTGTTTGTGACCTTCACCAGTGTTTCAATAAAACTTTATTTGTGGACCCTACAATTAGAATTTTCTTTAGTTTCCACACATCACTCAATAACAGTCTTCTTTGGGAAAAGTCTATTTATCTCTATTAAAAAAATGTTAAAATTGTTATATAGTTCAACAGGTGTACAAAACAGGTGGCAAGCAGAGGATTTGGCCCATAAGCTGTAGCTTGCCTTTAGTGTCACAGACAGTACCAGGTTTAGGATGGGGGCTGAGGACTGCATTTGAAGGGACAGTGTAAGCTTTAAAAGTATCTTCTATGCTAGTCACAAAGACATGCTGCTGCTGATAGGTTTTGAAGAGACACACAAGTGCTAAGTCCTTTACATACATTTGCTCCCTCAATTCTCTCTTAGCCCTAAGATGGAGCCATTATTTTTATACCCATTTCACAGATGAGAAGGGGCTTCACTGGTGATTCAGGGGCACCAAATCTACCTGCCAATGCAGGAGACACAGGGCCAATCCCTGGGTCAGGAAGACCCCCTGAAGAAGGAAATGGCAACCAACCCCAGTATTCGTGCCTGGGGAATCCCATGGACAGAGGACCCTGGCTGCAGTCCATGGGTTCACAAAAGAGCTGGACAAAACACAGCAATTAAACAGCAACAGTTGAGAAAGTTGAAGCTCAGAGCAGCAAGCTTACCAAGCAAGAGAGTGGACAGTCAGGTTGTCCTAATGGCTCTAGTCAGTTCCTTGTTGGGCAGGGTGAGTTGGGGACTAACTGGTGTATGAAATCTGATATTTGTGACAGATTCTCTATCACACATTAAAAGGACAAACATAAAGGCTTATCTTTGGATTCAGGAGATGGGACGCCCTATTTTTCAGGTTTCATGGACTCCTCTTTCCCTGGTGATTCCGGGGCTGTGTGAATCATACCACTCACCATCTCCAAGGTGGTCTGTTCTCTCTGAGTGACCCCTCCTGGACCACCACATTGGATATTTCCCCTAGACATGTGTGAGAGGCACATTGTGATCTCTGGACATCATTATGAACTTTGGCATGAACATGCTTTATTACTGTGAAATGATGGTTAAGTTGACAGAGCAGGCGGATGTATCATTTAACCTATAACATAATTTAATAAAAGCCTGCGTCTTGGTACCTTAGCCTGTGGAACAGCTTTGTGCCTTTGTACAAGGCACTTTGCACATTAAAGTAATTGCAAAAACTTATGAGGACGACAGGAAAGTTTACTCTTCCTCTTTACGGAGAAAACAAATGTGTTTTTCTGCAGACTCTGCCAAGGCTGAGTTTTAATGATTTAGCAGATGGAGCCAGCACATGTGAGCCTGCCGGGCGCAGCTGTCTGCTTTTTCCAGTCTGAGGGGTTCGTGGCTGCACCCGTAGAACAGACGTGGGCAAAAGAGCATCTCTCTGGGCAGCTCCACTCTGCTAACCTGCGATATCACTTAAGGTGTGGGTGGGGACCTATTGGGAGACTAGGGTGAAAACAAGAGCAGAATCTCAGCAATTGGAAACGTTGGTTGATTGCATTCATTGTTTTACCTGCATTAGGACTGAAGCCTCTTGGTATCTTCTGCTCCTGCTGGGATGGGTGGCCCTGGATAGCCATGAACTAGGAGCTCAAGACAGAACTACTGCATTTCTCCAAAAGCCCTGATGTTTTGCTAACACAACCTCCATCTGAGTGTGAGAGACAGCAAGAGGAAGGTTGGGGAATTTGCTTTTGAAGATTCATGTGATTGTGAGGCTTTAAACTACTTTGACAAATGTGAAACCGTTCTTTCCATTAATTGCTTCTTGTTTGGAATTCAACTAGAATCCAGAACCCAGGTGCATTCTTTGATTGACCCATCTTCCATATGAATAGTTGAGAGGGAAAGGAAACAAGAATTTAAACAAGTTCAGGAGCTGGGCTTAGGAAGAGTACACTAGTCGAAGTTGTATTGCTTTCCTACTGCTGCTTTACAGATTAATACAAATTTAGTGACTTGATATGACATACATTTATTATAGATCTGGAGGTCAAAATCAAGGTGTTAGCAAGGCTGCTCTCCTGGGGTCTCTGGGGGACAATCCATTTCCTCGCCTTTCCCAGCTTCTAGAGGAACCTGCATTCCTTGGCTTGTGGCCCCTTCCTTCATCTTTGAAGCTAACAGCAGAGCATCTTCCAATCTGTCTGACTCTTCAGTTTCCCTTTTCCCCTTATGAAACCTTTGTGATTATATTGGGTTGACTTCAGCAATTCAAAATAAATCAGGATAGTCTCCCCATCTCCAGAATTTTAAGGTAATCACCTCACCAAACCCCTTTGCAAAATAGATACCTAATGAGAACCTACTACATAGCACAGGGAATTCTACTCAATGCTCTGTGTATGAGTTAGTCACTCAGTTGTGTCTGACTCTTTGCAACCCCATGGACTTTACCTGCCAGGCTCCTCTGTCCATGGACTTCTCCAGGCAAGAATACTGGAGTGGGTTGCCATTCCATTTTCCAGGGGCTCTTCCTGACCCAGGGATTAAACCCAGGTCTCCTGCATTGCTGGTGGACTCTTTACCATCTGAGCCGCCAGAGGAGCTCTCAGAATACTGGAGTGGGTTGCCATGCTCTCTTCTAGGGGATCTTCCCAACCCAGGGGTTGAACCCACATCTCTTTTGTCTCCTGCATTGCCACGTGTGTTCTTTACCACCAGGGCCACCTGGGAAGCCCATTCAGTGCTCTGTGGTGACCTAAACAGGAAGGAAGTCCAAAAGAGAGAGGATATATGTACAAGTATGGCTGATTCACTTTGCTATATAGCAGAAATTGACACAGCAGTGTAAAGCAACTGTACTCCAATTAAAAAAAAGCAAGTGGGAGCTTGATTAAGATGATAGATTAAAAACTCGGTCAGAATTTTTGACCATGCTGATTGCTTTCTCCTTTTTATTTTTATGTATATTTTAAGATTAAAATGTATACATAAATGCAAAAAAAAAATCCCTTTGCCACATACAGGAGCATACTTACAGGTCTCGTGGAGTAGGATGTGGATATCTTAGAAGGCCATTATTCTGTCTACCACAGAAGTGTTTTGCATTAAATGTCTCTTTTCTGATGGGCCAAGGACATCCATAGGAATAAGGTCTCTGGGTGATGGTCAGAATCATGAAACCAAATCATGTGGTTAAGGCTGCTTTGGTCGAAAGTAAGTTTAGCATGAGAATTGTTCTTGTTGTTCAGTCGCTAAGTTGTGTCTGACTCTGTGACCTCATGGACTGCAGCATGCCAGGCTCTGCTGTCCTTCACTATCTCCCAGATTTTGCTCAAACTCATGCCATCCAACCATCTCATCCTCTGTCACCCCCTTCTCCTCCTGCTTTCAATCTTTCCCAGCATCAGGGTCTTTAGCAAGAGAGGGGAATTTGTTATTCCTGAGATCTGAAGGCCAGTAGTAGAGTCAAGTCCTAGGAAACTCTGTCTCTCTCCCTGGAATCCATGACTCCCAGCCCTGCCTCACCTTCAGGCTCCTCTTCTCTGCTGACCAGTTACGATCATCAGCTCTGGCCACCAAAGCAAAAGACCATAGACTGAGAAGCTTAAACAAGAGAAATGAATTTCCTTCCAGTTCTGGAGACTAGAAATTTCAGATCCAATGTGGGTACAGTTGATTTCTCCTGAGGCCTCTCTCATTGGCTTGCAGATGGCTGTCTTTTCCCTGTCTTCACATGGTCTTTCCTTTGTGCATGTCTGTGTTCTAGATCTCCTTTTCTAATGAGAACAGCAATCGTATTGGATTGTCATTTGTTGTTTAATTGCTCAGTCGTGTCCGACTCTTTTGACATCCCATGTGCTGTAGCCCGCTGGACTGCTCTGTCCATGTATTTTTCCAGGCAAGAATACTGGAGTGGGTTGCCATTCCCTTCTCCAGGGTATCTTCCCAACCAAGGGATCGAACCTGTGTCTCCTGAATTGGCAGGACTCTTTACTACTGATCCACCAGGGAAGCTCTACTGGACTAGGGCCACCTTATTGAACTTATTCCAACTTGGTTACCTCCGGAAGGCCTCTATCTCCTAATACAGGAGATTGCATTCTCAGGTACTGGGGGTCCGGATTTCCACATACGCATTTGGGACACAACTCAGCCCTAACACCAGCTTTCTCCTGCCTTCTGAGCCCCAGACCACCCGATGGCTCCTATTCAGACTTATCTTCAAGCAGCCAGTAGAAACCATTTAGGGCCCTGAGCACTGAATCCAAACTGCTCGGAGAGGGAGTCTAGTGGGTCTGATCGAGTGGTATAATCACCTTCATGCCAGGTGCTGCTGGCCACAAAGGCGAGTCCCCTGGGGTATCAGTCAGGGTTGGCCAAATACTGTGACAAAACCCTCAACTCCCAGTGGCTACACGTCATCAGAATGGGTCCCGGTTCATGGCATAGCCCAGTGTGGGTGGCAAGGAGGCTGCGTCACACCATCGCTCAGGGATCCAGGCTCTCCCAGCAGGGTGAAGACCCCTGGGAGACTGGACAGGCTCTGAAGGGACAGCTTTGCTCAGCTTAGATTCCACAAGGTGAAGGTCAGAAGAAGTGAGGTTTGACCTTGAGTCTGAGTGGCATGGTCCCCATTGTGGCCACGATTACTCCTCAAAGGGTCTTGTCCCTTTTCAAACTCACAAACTTCCATGTGGACAATGGCCAGATGGCTTACTGAGTGTCTCTTTGTTTGGGTGACCAACTGTCCTGGTTTTCCTGGGCTTGAGGGGCTCTGTGGGATGCAGGATAAAACTGGGCCTGCCCTAGGCAAACTGGAACGAGTTTGTTACTTTGCTTGTTCAAATACACCCTGGAATTAATGAGAAACATAGGAATCCTATACAGAGTCACAACCAGCCATGCTGCTGACAGATGCCTGTTTTCCAAATCTCATTTATTGAGGTCTTTTGTTTCATACCTGGCCTGGGGCAGAATCCAGTCTGAGACCCACTCAGCCAGGCATCTCTCCAAATTCTTATTTTATTTATTTTTTGGCCATGCCAGACAGCATGCAGGGTCTTAATTCCCCAACCAGGGATTGAACCCAGGCCCCCTACAGTGGAAGCTCTGAGTCCTAACCACTGGACCACCAGTGAAATCCCCAAATCCTTTTTTAAAAATGTGAATTATTCTCATTTTTGGGAGATTTGGATTTTAAATACAGGTATTTGACTTCTGTTGAAAAATCAAGAGGTCTGGGGACTGTATTCTCACGCCCTGTGGAGGGATCAAGTGAGATGGGTCCAGCTTCCCGGCCTCCACAACTGTCAGCGTCCTCTGCTCCCTGCTGTCCACTGGCTGTGAGGTCACTGGCTGAGCTGCTCGAGCAGTTGGGCTTGTCACGGGTGCTGCTTTGTGTCTTGACATTAAGCCAATCAATCCTGGAAGAAGAAATCTCAGTCTAGATTTCTTCTTGTGAAACTCTAATCTCTTGAGGGTAGCTGTAAACTTCAAACTTCAACCCCCACCTCAGTTGCGAGGATATCTGTTACTTTCACGAGGAGAGAGAGGTCGGGAGAAAGGCAGCTGGCTGGATACAGGTTTAGAAACTCTTTTTCCTGGAGTGATTTGGAGTCAATCAAGCCCACTGCCTGCATCTGCCCGCATCCTGACATCCCCTTAGTAACACCCAGACATGCAGCCAGCCCTGGTTGGGGGGGGTGCGGCTCAGGATGTGGGGGAGCTCAAAGCAGTGCCCTTCACCTGCCATTTTTTTCTTAGCAACGAGGCCTCCCCTGCCTTTTGGGCTTGTCTGCGAGAGTCAGGAGTTTCTATTTACCAGCCAAAAAAGAGCCTGAAGGTTTTGACACTTGCTTTGAAATCAGTACCTGGGGTTTGGATTGCGTTCTAAGTCAGCTAGTGTGTCTCCTTTTCTCTCTGAATCAAAAGCAAGAGGAAGAAAGGATAGACTGGAGGAACACATTCTGGTGAGACTTCAGAAAATGCTGTCCTAGTTTATCTCTAAAGGATGTGAACTCAGTCCTTCTGAGAGAGCAGAAATTCGCCGCAACTATAGCTAGCTCCAACGGACCCTTAAGAAATTAGGGGACAAGGGTGGTCAAGGGAGCGTTGAGACGTATTTATTCACTGAGCATGGATGTTGGGTAGGACAAGGTAGGGGAGGGAGGGAACACCCAACAGCAGCGACTCCACAACCGGCCTGGGATTTAACGTGCTCAGAATGGCTACCAATGGCTTCTAGAAAGAATCCAGAAACCGAGATTAATTCCTCCTTTCCAGTGAAATTTACCTGGACTGGTGCTCCAATGCTCCCCAGAAGGTTCCCTCCAACACAGAGAAGGTGAAAATTCCTGGAAGGGAAAGAGAGGGCCGGGAAGAAACAGAGGCAGTCCCATGAGAAAACTCTTTCTTTCTTTTCCTGAAGACTTGAGGCTGGAGCTCCTATCCTGTGGCTGTGGCCTTGCCAGAGGGTCAGAGATGCCTGGATGCTGTGTCCCTCCCTACCTTCCCTCCTTGCGCCCCCCTTCCACCATCCCTCTTTCTCCTATTATCTGCCTTCACTTCCTCCTTTTCTGCCTTCTTTCCAAAGATTTACCAAGCACCTACGGGCCCCCATGCTCTGTGCTGGGTATTTGGTTACTGTTGGACTTTCTTATTCATGGGTTTGCATGTCTGTGGATTCAAACAACCAAGGACTGAAAATATTCAGGGGAAAAATTCTAGAAAGTTTCAAAAAGCAAAATTTGAATTTGCTGTACAAAGGCAACTATTTACTTGCATTCCCATTGCATTAACTATAATGAGTAATCTAGGGATAATTTAAAATATATGGGAAAATAATGCAATTTATTAAGTTGTTGTTGTTGTGGTCCAGTGGCTAATTCATGTCAGACTCTGTGACGCCATGGACTGTAGCCTGCCAGGCTCCTCTGTCCATAGGCTTTTCCAGGCAAGAATACTGGAGTGGGTGGCCATTCCCTCTTCCAGGAGATCTTTCCAGATTAGGGATTGAACCCAAGTCTCCTGCATTGGCAGGCAGATTCTTTACCACTGAGCCACCAGGGAAGCCCATATAATTTATACAATACTATATAATTATATGGTGTACACATTTAAAGTATTTTCATAGGTTATATGCAAATACTACTCCGTTTTATATATATATATATAAGCAACTCGAGCATCCGCAGACTTTAATGTCTCTGGGGGGTTCTGGAACCAAACCCCCAAGGATACCAAGGGATGCCTGTAATTCCCAGGGGAACAAGACACGGCCCAATTTCTCGTGGGGAGACAGACTGTCCCCCACTGAAGGCCAAGCAATGTGCTCTAAGAGACGTATGTGTGAGGTCGCCTGGAAAACAGATCAACACCTGCCTCTTGTTCTCTGCTGGCTGCCTGGCAGGTTTTGTTCTAAATGACACCGTGTGTGTACCCGTCTCCCTTGAACATTTGAACGGTTCCAATAAAATCCGATTCATCTAACTGCCAGTTGATGAAAATTCATCAATTAAAGTGGATTCAGATGGTGCACCGTGCAGCCAACGTTTTGGCCGCAGGTTGAGGCGTCCTCTGCCACCTTCTGGGGTGAGAGCTTGTTCTGTCTCTCTCCCGATGTGCTCCACTGCTAGCCAGCAGGGCGCTATGCTTCAGAGCAACACAGGCTTTGGCATCGTGCTCTGAAGCGGCCCCCAGCATGGTCTGAACAAAAGTCCTCATTGTCTGGCAGTAGCTGGGGCTGCCCGGGAATATCCTTAGCAACTTGTCGGGTGCAACTGTGAACTTTCTTGCTGTATCTGGTCTGGTGGGGAGAGTGGCTGCTGCTGTTCTTTCTGGCTGAGGTCAATGAAGGGGGCAAGTGGTCTCTCCTACCTTGGGCCCCGGTGGGCTCTTGTCGCTGTCCACGTGGGCTGCCCATCGGGAGAGGGCTGTGAAGCAAGGACTACTTTCATGGAAGCTGGTGGGATATTAGGACAGCATTACCCAAACCACTCTGAGTTTTGTTCTTTTAAGTGAAACTCAGTGAAAGATGATCTGTCCCAAGGCCTAATGTCACACGTTGCATTTCTCTTCTAGGGGAAGTAAATGCTGCTGGGCATCTCCTGTAATTCACCTGCCTAAACACACCTGGATTCTCCTTGGAGTCCCTGTGGTCATGGTAGAGTTGACGTCGCCCATCTGCATGGGTGGCAGGAGACCACAGTCTAAATCCATCACCTGGGATCCATTACTTTGCCCACTGTGATTGGCTCAGGGATGTTCATGTGACCAGGTTCTGACCAATGAGAGCTTAGAACTTGAACTTTCACAAGTGCTGATGGGAAAGAAATATTCGTTCCTCGGGGGATCAGACATTAGAATGTTTCTTTTCTCTCCAAGCATCCTGGAATTCATATTTCACAACTTCTGATGTGTCAATTAAGTATGGACTAAAAAACCTCCCTTGAATTCCCTGCTCTCAGTAATTTCTAAGTGGTCAGTCAATGATTTTCCATTCTTGGCTGCCATGACTCTCCTCTCAATCTTTTCTCATGTGTCATAAATGCTCTTGCCCCATTCTTTTGATCTCCATCTGCTATAAAATGTGTAGTCGTTTGAGCACCTTCTTCAATTTCTTGGCTTCTTCAATCACCACAGGTTGTTTAAGTTCATCAACTACAGCACCAGCAGCCACATCACGCCCTCCTGGTCTGGTGTCCACTGATGCTCTCCAACTGTCTTTGACCCTGGAATGTGAACTTGCTGTGAGCGCGGCCTGCCGTGCACCGGGTGGTACCACCCTAGCCCCTTCGTTTGTGTCGATGCCAATGTCCTGAGCATCTTTGGTATCAATTCTTAACTATTTGTCCTTTAAGTCAGTCCTTACATCCTTCAAAGGATCACACCATCTTTTATTACTTTGGTTCTGCCCCAACTTTAATAATTATCTTTCTTCTCTGAACCTATAGTGACAGCTACAGCTTCACACTTCAAAGCATTAGAACTCAGACATCTGCCCCGAATTTTAAAGTCTTTGGCATGAGTCCAAGTGTTGGGGGCAGGGAGCGGATGGTGGCCACATCTGATGAAGAATTGTGGGTGGTCAAAGCATTTTGTGGGGAGGCTGGCTGGGTGTTGGTCTGGCCAGCAGGCTGTGAGGAGGAGAGGCAGAGTTCAGGGTGCCCAGGACAATAAGCCCCTGTCCACCCACTCCTCCATCCCCCACTCCTGAGCCACATACATAGAGCCCCACCCTTCCTTTCATCCAGCTTCCCTCATTATCCTACTTTTCAAAACTTTTTCTTTTCCTGTACATTCACTTTCCTAGGAAAATTTTATATGTACTTGTCAAAACCTGCCTCTCTCTGATCCCTTCTGATTGAAATTATATTAAATTCACTTATTGATTCAGGAAGGACTACTATATTTACAAATATTGCATCTCCTCTTCCAGAAGCACTGTTTGTTCTCTGTGTATTTAGATCTTCTAGAAAGTTCTTTAGTAAGATGTTGGGATTTTCTGATTTTCTTCCTATTGATTTCGCAGAGTTATTCCTTAGTTTACTCTTAGATATTTTATAGTTTTTTTTTCAGAAAGCAATTGTGAAGAGTCTATACCTTGACGTTTATATGTTGAATTTTCCAAATACATGTTAACTTTATTTGCCTTCCAAAGAACACATTCTTGAATATGTATATAAAGTCTATGTTTTGTTATGTTTTCTAATTTCTTAATTTTTATTTTATCTTTATTAATTCCCTCCTTCTGCCCTTCTTAGTTTATTTGTTCTTTTTTAGTTCCTTGCTTTGACTGCTTTCTTCATTTAGTTTAGTTATTTCTTATTCAAATATGAAAACATTTCAATCTCTCATTTTTTCCCTCTGAGTGCAGACTTGGCCACCTCCCATACATTTTTATGTGGATTGTTGCTTATATCATATTTTATAAATAACTTCTAATTTCAGTTTTTATTTCCTTCTTGACTGGAGTCATTTCATATTTAATTTCTGACAAGTTGGAACTTTCTGTTTGTTTATTTTTGTTTATCCTTTTGCTATCAGGTCAGAGTTATCTGTACAGAGTCTACATTTTGAGGCTTATTAAAATTTTATTTTTGTTTATCCTTTTGCTATCAGATCAGAGTTATCTGTACAGCTTCTACATTTTGAGGTTTATTAAAGTTTTCTTTTGGCTGAATGTATATAATGGACTTTTATAAAAATCCATGAATTGGGAGAGTGGAATATGTCACTAGCTAGTGAACATCAGGCTGAACATTGAAGTCCTAGAGCAAGAGAGACATTGTCTGAGACCACCCCTACCCCCCATTCCCCCTGCCCAGGGGCTGGGGCTTGGGCTTAAATGCTAGTAGGGGTGGGGGAGGGGCAATTAAACAAGTAATTGCAAACACTGACCATAAATGTTGTGATGAGACAAGTGTTCTACAGAGATCTTGAGGTTACCTTTGAAGATTTTCTGCAGAAAAAAGTATAAGTTTAATGACATCTTAAATCCATTTGCTTCATATATTTTAGGACAGTGTTTTTTCATGCATAAGGTCATCACTATTATGTCAGCATTGTGGAAGTTAACATATATATATATGTAACAAAAATTATATATATATATGTATGTGTGTGTATTTATACATCCAAAGTAAACCTCTTTGCCATGTTTTATGCCTTGAATTCTATTACTAATATTTCCAACAGTCCTTTTTGTGGTTGTTTCTCTGGGTTTGGTATATACATACATATATATACACACACACATATATACATACATATATACATATACATATATATATATACATACACGAACATACATCATATACATTTGTATGTGCATCTTTGCATATCTTTTTTGCATATCTCTATTTTTTCTGGGGGCTGTGTAATTTGATTTTAAGTGTATCCCTTATATATAAGCTGTGTTTGAGCAGACTGTTTTTGACTCCAAGTAAAGTCATCTTAATGTCCTTGATGTTCATTATAGGAAAAAGGAGGGCTTGGACCATTTGCATGACTACTTAAAAAAGTCGAAAAAAAAAAAAAAAGTCGTTAATTGTAGGATAGCTATTGCATCCACCACCTTGTGCCGGTCAGTTCCGAGCGATTTATATACATCAGATCAACTGATCCCAGAAGCATCCCTCGAGGTGGGAACATTCTAACGTCCATCTCGTAAAGGAGGCAGCCAAGGCACAGAGAAGCAGGTGGCTGCCAGTCCTGCATCCCACAGCTCTGATGTGGGCAGTGGGGACCTGGCCCCAGCAAGCATGCCTGTCAACTCTGCTCCCACTTACTGGACAGGAAACTGAGGCCTAATCACTCAGAAGTGGGAGCAACCTGGTAGGTGGCTGAGAGTCTCGGTTTCCCCAGGTTGAAGGGGTTCTGGGTGGCGGAGGAGGGACTTTCAATGTTAAAACTGTTGCTCTGGAGGGGGGATTCCGCCCCGGCCCGGTGCTCTCTCCCCACTGGCCTTGGACATTCACCTCCTCCTTCCTTCAGCCTGCAGAGTCCGGTAAAGACAATGGGACGTGGAGGAGGAGAAATATGGGGAACTGTCCGGAATCTAGGGGACATGCCCTGACTGATAGCAAACGAAGGGACTAGTCAGTTCATAGCCCCTTTGATGGTGCCCTCTGCTTTCTCCCCAAACAAAGGAGTCCTGTGAGCCTCAGACGACAATAGGGCCCTTCAAGGGGGGGAGAAAGGGCCCTTTTGTGCCTCTCTGCTGGGATTTCAGTCCTCTAAGGGACCTTCCTTGTCCTGGGGGTCGGGCCGTGGGAGGATCAGAGCTGTGACGAGAACAGGGCTGGAGTGGCCATCAGGGCCGCCTGTGGCTGAAACTGGGGGTGTGGGGTCCCTGCGAGGAGTGAAGTGGGGGCCACCCCAGGAGGCTGCCCACCCACGCAGTGCCCACCTGAAAGCAGGTTAAAGGGGCAGGAGGGGAGGCACCTTGTCCCCGGTGACACCCTGCTTGGTGGACCCCTTTTGCCTTTCTTCCAGGTAGAACCACCCCTGCCTTCTTTGAGGCTAGCCCCTCAAAACCTGGAGGGGGGGCAGGGCTGTCACCCCACCCAAGGGAGTGCTACGGGAAACTTAATCGTGTTCATCTACCAGACTGTAGGCAGAAAGCTGGCTCAGCCCCTCTGTCTCCTCTCCTCCCTTTCTTGAGAAGATTGAAACAGTTTAACTATGACCAGTGACCCAAGGACTAGCCAACCGCAGCCGAAGTATAACCTAGATGACCAGTTCTCCGGTCCCGTGGGGTAATGGAGTGTTACTCCTTTGGGAAGGGGTGGGGGAGGAGACCTCTCTGCTCTTTCTCCTGGGCTGTTCCCCAGATCCTCCTGCCCCTGCCTGGGAGGGTGTGTCTGATGCTGGCTGATAGCAAGGATGGGGTGACAGGCCCACTCCAGGTACCTGATCAGCTGGTGATCCAGTGCTCAGGACAGCCCCTCTTCTAGCCTATTTGTCTCTCTCTTCACCCACTTTCTGGGACAACTTCCTGTAGGGGACCCTTGCATCCCCTTTTCCTTGAACCTCCTGCTCCTCCCTCACAAATTGTAAATCCCATCATGTGGTGTCTCGTGTCTGGTGAGCTTTCACAGCCTTGGCTGCTCTGGGAAAGTGAAACCTGTCTTTTAACCTGGAGTTACTGCTGCTGGAGGCTGAGGTCATGTCTCATGAGAGGGGGAAAGTTTGGGCGGCGGGGGGGCAGCCTCACCAAAACCTCAGGGCTCACCTGGCTTGCCTCTGTGCTGACAAGGGCACCTGCCCCCCTTCTAAATTCTTGGATTTCTTTCTTCTCCATTTGGGGGCTGGTTTCCCCAAAGATGGTGCTAGTGGCCAATGCAGGAGACTTGGGTCTGCTCCTTGGTCTGGGAAGATTCCCTGGAGCAGGGATGGCAACCCACTCCAGTATCCTTGCCTAGAGAATCCCATGAACAGAAGAGCCAGGGAGGCTACAGTCCACGGTGTCACAGAGAGTTGGACACAACTGAGCATGCACGCGCACGTGTGTGCACGTGCGCGCACACACACACACATATACACACACACCCCGGGAGTTAGGACTGAATGCATGGACAGCTGGGGCAGGCCAGACAGGGTGGGGCTGCCTTCCCTCTGTCAGAGGAGAGAGAACATTGTGAGTTTTCCTCAATAGTCAGAGCTCCATAGCTTCCACAATGAGTTCCCTCCACCTCAAAGCTGGGGTGACCTCTCGCTAGGCATATTCTGAGACATTCAGCATCCTGCTCCTCAAGCTTGGCTAGTTCTCAGAATCCCAGAGCAGCTGGGACTGAACCCAGAGGTTGAATCAATCTGTCTGGGGTGCAGCTGGGGGCTGATATTTCTAGGTTTCTCAGCCAGGTCTGGAAACCAGTGCCTTAGTGTAAAATGATGGCTCTATCAGACGAGGGATGTCAGGAAAAGCACTGGATGCCCAGTTAAGTCTGCATTTTAGATGAACAATGAAAAAGTTTCTGGTACAAATATGTCCCCAATATTGCAGAGGACGTACTTATACTAGAAAAGGTAGTCATTTTTTATTTGAATTTGAAACATTCGAAATTCAAATTAAACTGCCATATTTACTTTTTTCTCCCCCCGAAATGTGCAATCCTATACTAGATGGTGTTTTGAATTTCTTCTAACTTGAAGAGTCCTGGAAGCGTCAAGAGTTTATTGAGCACTTATTGTGTTCCAAGCAATGCTCTGGAGCAGGGGGAAACCAGAAGTGAGGAACCCTGGCCCTCAAAGACCCCACATTCCAGTTGGGGGAAGAGGGTGGGGGCAAAGCTGACAAAATCAGGTCAATCCACAAACCAACTGTAGCTGGCAAAGGAGCCATAAGGAAAATAAGACTGAGGAATGGAGAGTGAGGAGTGTAGGTGGGAATATGGGGCTAGAGTGGGTAGGGATATGGACTGCAGTGCACAGGGCAACACAAGCCAGATATGGAAGGTGGCCTTTTTTGTTGTTGTCATTGTTAACTTTTATTTTTTAAAATTATGGAAGTATGGTAACACATTTACAGGAGACTTGAAAAATACAAAACAAAGTTACAAGCTCAATTGCTTCAGTTGTGCCCGACTCTTGTGAATCCATGGACTGTAGCCCGCCAGGCTCCTCTGTCCATGGGGATTCTCCAGGCAAGAATACTGGAGTGGGTTGCCATGCCCTTCTCCAGGGGAGCTTCCCCACCCAGGGATTGAACCCACGTCTCCTGTGTCTCTTGCATTGCTGGTGGATTTTTTTTTACCTGATGAGCTACCTGGGAAGCCCAAAGTAGTATATTGTTTCACTATACATTACAATTATTTTTTTAAGTAGATAAATTAAGGTTTTTGGTTGAAGTTTCAATATCAAGCTCTCAAAAATTCATAGAATGAATATACAGAGAATAGGATATAGTAGACCTGAAAAGTACTGTAAGCCAATTCAACATAATTAAGATTTATACAATTTTCACACAATAATAGGATACAAATTCTTTTCAAGTTCCCATAGACTATAAACCAGGGGAAATTAGAACATATCCAGGGACGTAAAACAGGTGCAAAAATTTCATGATCTCAAGGTATTGAAATTATACAGACTTTGCTCTCTTATCACCATGGAATTATGTTAGAAATCAGTATCAAAAGATATTTGAAAATAACCCACCTATTTACAAGTGCAATGTGACGTTTTACCAAGAGAGATGCCCAACTTAGCCATCAAAAATCCCAATAAATTTAGACTGAAAAAAACGTAGAGGGGGATTGCAAAGAAGAAAGCATTTAAATGAGAAATTAGTACCAAAATGAGAAATTAATATTAAAAATACTTTAAACAAAATCCCATGTATTTGTAAATTAAATGTCCACTTTTAAATGATGGGTGTTTCTACGAGGCCATAACAAGGAAAATTAGAAGGTCTTTGTAATAGAATAAAAATGAAAAGAGAATTTACCAGAATTTGTTGCACACAGCTAAAGCTGCTAAATGAAATTAAATACAATGTGGAGTCTTGAATAAGGTATGAAAACAAATAATGAACACTAGCATAAAACTTTGTTAAATTTGAACAAAATCTGTACTTTAGTAACCAATACTGTGTCATTTGTTAATTTCCGTTTTTTTTTTAAAACAACATAGTAATTCCTTATATTCTCAAAACTGTATTAGAAGATTCAAGCTTCATTCAATTTTTTTTTTTTAAATCACAAGATAATAAAGTTTCTAGACTTTTAGCAATACTACTAGATGCCAAAATACCTGGAACTATATCAAAGTTTTGAGTGAATATAAATTATATATCTAGCATTCTATTCATACTAAGTCAAACAAGTGGAATCAAAATGTCGTAATTCTTTTTTTTTTTTAGCTTGACTGAGACCTGTAGGAGGTGGGCCACCAGTCCTGCAAAGGTGGTGCAGGCACAGGGGACAGTAAGCTGGAAAGCTGGAGGGCTAGAGTGACCCCCTTGCATCCCAGGAAAAGAAAGGAGGCCAGTGAGGCTGGAGAAGAGTGCACAAAGGTGACGGAAGGCAGGAGTCAGGCTACCTAGGGAAGCGTGAACTCAGACACCAGAATTTTCTGTGCGGTGGAAGCCACAGGGCTTTGGCAAGGGAGAAAGATCAGGTCTGAGTTATGCAAAGGTCACTGTGGCTCCCGCAGAGGGGGGAGTGGTGGGATGGGAAGCAGGGCCGAGTGTCCTGTGTCTTCCCACAGGTGTGTCTTTCTGCAGGTGAGCTCTTCCTGCAGGTAAGCATGGCTGGTGCAGGAGAGGCAGAGCTACTGAGAAGCCGGAAGTCTCAGCGGGTGTTTTTGCATATAATGGGCAGGACTGATACTGAATTGGCTGCAGGGGACAAAGGGCTCGGGAGCGACTTCTGGGTGGTGGATGCTAGTGCCAATTACTGTGATGGAGGGCTGGGGAGGGGCGGATTTGGGATTGGGGTGGGGGTCAAGAATTCTGCACCTACAGCCCAGCACAGCTAAGTGGAGTAAGGAGGACAAGGGCACCCTGGCTGATGTGTCCAGGAAATCGTGACCATCATGCAGGGCAGGTTCAAATACAGTCTGGGAGCACACATACTGGATATGTGCAAACTAAGGAGATGGGAGAGATGTGGCTGCTCTTTGGGACACGCCAACCCTTTTTACCCTGAAGCACGAAAACAGTAAAATTACTTCAACATGCCACCCCCACCCCCAATCCTCGCCCCAGCTCTAGGAATTTTGCAGCTCATGTAGCTTGGCCAACCACCATGACTTTTTAATAATAATAAACAAGAACCCTGAGCAAAAGCTGATGAGCTCGTCAGTAGGGGTAGATGGGAATTGGGGAACCCGTAGCTTCCCAGAATTCTTTTCTGGGGTCACTGAGTCTTCTGTGTGTTTTCAATCAGGGATCTTGGTGAGGGGAGGCTGAGAACATGTTATTTAATTGCCCTGATAGCTTCCTGCAGGCTGACCCAATGCAGGCCATGGGAAGGAAGAAAAATATCTAGGCTGTTAGATTTTCTCTTGATAAAAGGTCTCCTCTTTTTAGTGGTCAGTTCACTGTCTGGGCAAAGAGACAAGCCCACCCTTCCCATCTGGCTTGAACCTAGCCCCAGGAGGGAAGGGCCACTCTCAGTGAAGTCTCTGAGATGAGAGTTGGTATTTGTGGTTCATGCAAAGCAAATCAATGAGGAATGCATTCAGCTGCAGGTTGCATAAAATCCATCTGCCCAGAGTTCCTTGTAAACAAGGAGTGGGTTGGTGGGTTGTTAGTTCTGGGCTCAACTGTCAACTGTGACCTCAGGGATTCAGCCTTTTCCAGTTTTCTGTTTCACCATTCCTATCATGTTGACTATCTTCCTTGTGCTTCTGCCTCATGGTCACAAAAGGTGGCTGTAGCTCCAGGTGTTGCATCTCAGTTCTAGGCAAGAAGAAAGGATAAAGGTTGTGCAAGCTACATGACTCATTTATCAGGAAAAGAAAAGCTTTCCCAGAAAATCCATCATCAAACTGCCACTTGGAACAAAGCCACATGACCACTCCTAGCTGCAAGGGAGGCCGGAAAAGTGAGAAGGTGGATTTCTGAATCACCTTGGATGTTTCATGATCCACAGCTGGCCGCTGATGCCCAGGTCCATCCTGGGATCTGTTCACAAAGAAGAGGGTGGATGTTGGGCAGGGATCTGATAGTGTCATACATGGCATTGTCCTTGACGCTGACCTGTCACTCTTCAGGAAAACAGAGATGGCTGCTGTGAACCTTCCCTTGTAGGATGAAATCTGTGTGTATGCATGCTAAGATGCTTCAGCCATGTCCGATTCTTTGCGACCCTATGGACTGTAGCCCGCCAGTCTCTTCTGTCCATGGGGATTATCCAGGTGAGAATACTGGAGTGGGTTGCTGTGCTCTCCTCCAGCAGATCTTTTCCCATCCAGGGATTGAACCCATATCTCCTGCATCTCCTGCATTGCAGCTGGACCCTTTACCTCTGAGCTGGGGAAGACCAGAATGGAATCTACCTGCACATAAATTCCTAGTGGTCAGTTGTGAAGGGTTTAGACCCAGCTTCATACACTGTGCACACACATAAATGAAACATGAGGTGCCTTTAAGTGTTTACTATATGCCCAGTACTAGATGTTAAAAATACGGTTTTATTTTCTACTCTCAAGTGCCCTATGAAATGGGTAATACTACTATTTTCATTATGCAAATGAGGAAACCCAGACTTTTCAGAGTAATTTGTCCAAGATCAAATAATTTTTAAAGGCAGAGTGAGGCCCCAAATCGCTTGTTTCCTGAATGTGGGCCCTGAACCACTTGGTACTGACCTTGCCTCCCAGGAGGAGAGGTCAGAAGTCTGGTCACACTTCAGTATCTTTGAGTCTGAGAGGACATCATGGAGCACGGGACATCATGACTCAGGGCCATGATGACGTCAATGGCTTTCTGTACCAGACAGCTGGCTTCACAGCCCATGATCAACGAGTGCGTTCATTTCTGGGACTATTACTAAGTGTCTGTTTCCCGCACTAACATGTTCACTCATGGATACAGGGAATACGTCTGCCCCATTCACTGTGGTATCTACTGACACAAGCAGAACTTTCAAAAATGAACCCCAAACCTGAAGTTACAACAGCAAATGTGTCAAAATGCAGATGCTGGTTTTCAGTCAAGCTGCATCATACACGGGCAACTCTAAGTAGCAATATCAGGGTGAAAAGTCGCAGGGATTTTTAAACGAAGTGTAATAATTTTCTGGAGCGACCTTGTGCTGGCCACCTAGGAATGAAATCAGACCGTAAGAAAATCGTGCCTGGTTGAAGTTCCAAGGATGGGCCACAAGGGGGCAGCACTTGAGAGATGATGCTAGCAGCCATGCCGTTGCTTTCTTCCCTAGGGGCTTTGCAATCACACTGTTTAATTTGGCTGGTTTTCTTCTGTCTGAGAACAGCTAACACCAGAATTCTTAGAATTAATTCTCACTGCAGGAAGGTGAGGGAGGGAGAGTTGGTGTTCAGCTAGAAGTAGTCCCGGAAGGCTACTTGGAGGAAGTGGATCCTGGTCTGGATAGATCAAGGCCTCTGGTACCACATCTCAGCAATTCAATTCAACAGGGTGGCCAGACACCGTCCTGGGTATAGTAGTCAAGACAGGGGCCTCAGATGGAGCCCACAGGAAGACTACAGTTTATGTGGGGAGCCAAAAAGATGCTCTCATAAGTTGGCAATAAAGAAAACGTTCAGATTTATCCTGACTGATGGGACCTGGAGAAGCATCAAGAAAAGGTGGCATTGGAGTTGGACCCTGAGGAAGGGGTGGCATTGATCAGGATGACTCATGGGTCTCATCTTGAACTTTCTCCACTTTAGCTAAAGGAATCATTTACAACATGGGGTGTGTGTGTGTGTGTGTATGTGTGTGAGTGCACATGAGCCTCACAGAGCAGTTAAGAATGAAAATTTTACTACTGAGCAAATTTGAGTTCAAGTCTTAGCTTGGACATTTACTCACCTGTGTCACTCTGAAACTACTTAATCTTTTTGAGTTTACATTTTCTCTCCTACAATGTGGATATAATATGTGTACTTGCCTCATGGTTGTTCTGTATATTAATTACATAAGCAATAAAAAAAATTCATATCTGGGGACTGAGATTTCAAATCACTTAAAACCTGGGAAGAAAGAGAGAGACAAAGGAATAATTTATTTATTTACAAATATTTTTAAAGCATCTAAAATGTACCAGGCACTATGCCAGGCCCTTGAGATATAACAGACTGAAAAAAATAAATATTCTTGCCCTCTTGGAGCTAGTGTGAAAGCACAGTAAACAAAACAACTCAATCTATGGCAGGCCAGTTGGCCATAAGTTTTACAGGGGAATCGATCATGGGGGAGGGTAGGAAGTACCAGTTTGCAAAGGGAGAGTCTTTTGTATATAGTTTGCTCAAGGAAGTTGCCTGGGGGCTTGCTTTGGTGGGGGCATGTAGGTGGTAAGAAATGAATATTTAAGAAATTTTGCTACCGATAAAAAAAGAGAGGCTTAAATGTGTTTGGTAAAATCTTTAAAGGCAAACCGTAGTCAGATTTCCAAAATCCAAGAGGAAAATGTCTGTGCTTGGTCGCTTAGTCGTGTCCGATTCTTTGCGATTCCACAGACTGTAAGGAGAACAAGAAAACCTGATGAATTCAGCAAAATTCAAGAAAGGGAAACAACTTGGTAAACACAAAACAAAGTTAGATGGCAAATATATATTATTAAACAAGCAGAGATACAAAGACTCAGGTTTGGCTTAAAAAGCAAAAACCAACTATAAACTCTTTTATAAAAATTTTAAAATTTGCATATCTTTAATTGCTAATGAAGTGCAGATATCCAAGTGCTAATTTGATATTCTTTTTGTTTGTTTGTTTAGTTGCTTCACTATTTTTATTGAGATAGTTGTCTTTTTGTTTTTTGTTTTTTCACTGACCTGTAAGAGATCTGTGAATATTGAGATGTTGCAATTTGGACTGCAAATTTGTCATTTGACTTTTAATTCTTTATTTTCTTGGGCTCCAAAATCACTGCAGCTGGTGACTGCTGCCATGAAATTAAAAGACGCTTGCTCCTTGGAAGAAAAGCTATGACAAACCTAGACAGCATATTAAAAAGCAGAGATATTACTTTGCTGATTAAGGTCTGTCTAGTCAAAGCTATGGTTTTTCTAGTAGTCATATATGGATGTGAGATTTGGACCATAAAAAAAGCTGAGGACCAAAGAATTGATGCTTTTGAACTGTGATGTTGGAGAAGACTCTTGAGAGTCCCTTGGACAGCAAGGAGATACAACCAGTCCATCCTAAAGGAAATCAGCCCTGAATATTTATTGGAAGGACTGATCTGAAGCTGAAGCTCCAATACTTTGGCCACCTGATGTGAAGAGCCAACTCATTAGAAAAGCCCCTGATGTTGGGAAAGATTGAAAGTAGGAGGCGAAGGGGATGACAGAGGATGAGATGGTTGGATGGCATCACTGACTCTATGGACATGAGTTTGAGCAAGCTCCGAGAGCTGGTGATGGACAGGGAAGCCTGGTGTGCTGCAGTCCATGGGGTTGCAAAGAGTCGGACATGACTGATTGACAGAACTGAAATGATAGTGATTTTTAAATTAAACTAAATGCCATTTAATTATTTTTGGTTTTATGTATAAAATTTTTGTCAAGAATGTATCAATGCATCATTTTGTAGTTTCAAGCTTTTGCATCATTATTAATGGGATTCCCTGGTGGCTCATAAAGAACCTGCCTGCCAATGCAGAAGACTCAGGTTTGATCCCTGGGTCAAGAAGATCCCCTGGAGAAAGAAATGGCAACCCACTCCAGCATTCTTGCCTGGGAAATCCCATGGACAGGGAAGCCTGGTGGGCTACAGTTCATGGAGTCACAAAGATTCTGTTAGGACTTAGCGAGTAAACCACAACAACAGCAACATTGGGTTAATAATGACCTTTGGCAAAGTTGTAGAAGCACCTGAACTTCCTCATAGTAGTCTGAGGGTTTAATTTTTTTTTTTACATGATAATCTTTGATCCATCTGGGATTTATTTTTGAATAAGGAGAAAGATAATTCAGATTTATCACCTAGACACATACTTCAAACAAAATGATCCTCAAAGTTTAGTGGTAAAGAGGTGAACCAGGATATACTGGGCAGCGCAGAGGGAAAACCAAGGCTGGGGTGGAAATATTCATATTGGGTGAGGTAGGACTGAAGGCCAAAGGCAGTGAATAGGAAAAAAGAGAAGTAGTTTGTACTGATAAAATCTGTAATCCATCAAGAAGACATAACAGGAATGAACCTAATCCACCACCTGGGCACAGGCTCTTAGTACAAGATCTTTACAAAACCATGGTTACAGTGGCAGATTTCAGCATTCCCCTCTCATAATTAGACAGACCACCCAGACCAAAGGGCAGACAAAGGGTTGGAGCAAGACAATTAACAGGCCTGGCTTATTATTTGTTAATACAACTCGGTTCCAAAGGAACGGGCTCATTTCTGTTCCTCGGCCCATGGAGCACTCTGAGTGCTTAGTCGTGGACTTGGCTCCCTGGTGGGGCTCTTGGCTTCGATGAGCAAAACCCCAGGCTCCAACAGGTTTTTTGTGTTTTTTGTTTTTAAACAAGGAAGCAAAGTGTGAGCCCACATCCCAGAAGTCTGGGAAAGGTGGGCTGTTTACTCTGGCCAAGAAGAAAAGGTTAACAAATTCCAGAAAGGAAATCATCTACTAGCCACATTCTCTGACAATAATGTTTTATCATATTTGGAAGAAAACTAGTCTTTTTCCCTTTTAAAAAAATGACAGTGTCTCTTGTGTGCCATGAAGTGCACAAACGTTAAGTGTACACCTTAATTTTTACGCGTGTAAACCCCTGGAGGACTTTCTAAGGATTCCCCTGCACTGCTCGTGGTCACTGTGCCCTCTCCAGTGTGCTAAGTTGCTCCTGCCGTGCCCGACTCTATGCAACCCTACGGACCCTCCAGGCTCCTCTGTCCATGGGATTGTCCAGGCAAGAATACTGGAGAGGATCTTCCCCACCCAGGGATCGAACCCATGTCTCTTACATCTCCTGCATGGGCAGGCGGGTTCTTTACCACTAGTGCCACCTGGGAAACCCCCCTTTCCAGAGGCTTTTCTAACCACTATTCTAACTCCGGTCACCATAGGTTAGCTTTGTCTGTTCTTGAATTTTACACAAATGCAATGATACAGAATGTAGTCTTCCATGTCTGCTTCTTCTGTTCAAAGTGTTTTTGACATTCATTCATACTGTTGCGTGCTATCAGTCTCATTCTTACTGCTGTCAGTATTTCTTTGTGTGAATTTACTGCAATGGAATGATCCTTCCCTGTATGTGCTCAGGCTCTCAGTCATATCCAACTCTCTGTGACCCCATGGGCTGCAGCTTGCCAGGCTCCTCTGTCCATGGGGTTTTTCAGGCAAGAATACTAGCGTGGGTTGCCATTTCCTCTTCCAGAAGATCTTCCTGACCCAGGAACCGAACCCATGTCTCTTATGTCTCCTGCCCTGGCAGGTGCGTTCTTCACCACTAGCGCCACCATCCTTTTCATCATTGATAGATTATTTCACTGGGAAGGTTTAAAGCACACTCTTCTAAATAGTTTTCAGATCAAGGAGGAAGTGAAAACTTAAATGTTAGTTCTTTTAGACATTTTTATATTGAAGCAATCCCTTGGATGTAGCCAAGGCTGTATTCAGAGGGAAATCCATAGCCTAAAATATTTTTATTATTAAAAAAAGAATTAATGGATATAAATGAACTAATAATTTAAATGATATAAAAAGGAAACAGTATGAACAAATCAGAAAACAAAAAGTTATTAGCGCCTAAAGTCGATACATAGTTTATTTCAAAAGGTTAATAACATAGATACCCACCTCATAAACTTGTATTTTAAAAAGGGTAAAACAAATATTTGCAACATAAAAATAGAGAAAGGATATAGGATCACAGATTTTTTAAATTAGAAGAAAATATTTTAAAATTACAAGAGGATATTTAAGAGTTGAGGGAAGCAATAAGATGACTTTCTTGAGTAATACAAGTATGTAAAATTGACACAAGAAGACTTTAAAAGGAACACCCATAGAAAAAATTTAAGACAGACACAGAAGATATTTAAAAGTTTATCAAAAATCAATAACTAAAAAATAAATGACTTTGACTTTATGTGAGTTCAAGATAATCTTCAGAGAAGTGGGAATTCTATGTCAACTTTATCAGATGATGAAAAAGAGCAAAATCTTGTCAGTTAATTTTATGAGGCTGGAAAACTCTGGACTCCCAACTTTGACATTGGCTCACAAACAGAACCACACTGGGCAGAGGAGGACCAGTTGGCACTGGGCTCTGGCACAGGCATCACCACTTGGAAATATGGGCTCAGATTGGCAGGATCTGGTTTTTCAAAGAAGGCCAAGAATTGAATGTTTGTGTGTAATTTTCCAATTTTTCTGTGCTGGCGACCAAAGCATTTTTTAAAAATATGCTACATGGACTAAATCAAATTTGCTGACTGGATTTGACGACTATTTTGCAACCTTTATTAAAATGGAGTTGAGGGGACTTCCCTGGTGGTCCAATGGTTAAGACTCTATACTTCCAATGCAGGGGGTGTGGGTTCAATCCCTGGTTTGGGAATTAAGATCCCACATGCCTTGGGGCAACTTAGGCCTTCAGCCACAATTACTGAGCCTGAGAGCCTCAATTAGAGAGAAGTTTGCACACTGCAGCAAAAGACCCTACAAGCTTCAACAAAGATCCTGTGTGCCGTAAGCAAGACCTGATGCAGCCAAAATAAATAAACAAATAAACATATATATGCATAAACACAAAATGGAGTTGGACCCATGATCTGAAATAAGGAGGCAAAGAAAGAATGCCATCTCCTTGAACCTAGAGCCTATTATAGAGAGTGAAGTAAGTCAGAAAGAGAAAAACAAATAATGTATATTAATGCACATATATGGAATCTAGAAAGATGATACGGATGAACCCATATGCAGGGCAACAGTGGAGACACAGACATAGGGAACAGATTTGTGGATATAGTCGGGGAAGGAAAGGGTGGGACAAATTGAGAGGGTAGCATGGAAACATGTGCATTACCATGTGTAAAATAGATAGCCAGTGGGAATTTGCTGCATGACACAGGGAGCTCAAACAGTGCTCTCTGACAAGTTAGAGAGGTGGGATGGAGTGGGAGGTGGAAGAGAAGTTGAAGAGAGAGGGGACATATGTACACCTATGGCTGATTCATGTTGATGTATGGCAGAAGACAATGCAATATCGTAAAACAATTATCTGCCAATTAAAGATAAATAAATCATAAAAAAGCAAGTCTAATTCTACACTGTTAGTAGGAATATAATGTGAGCCACATATGTAATTTAAAATTTTCTAGTAAAAAGTTAGAAACACGCTAAAAAAGAAGCAGCAGAAGAAATTCATTTTAAAATATATTTTATGTAGTATATAAAAATATTATTTCCACATGTGGTAATACAAAATTATTGATGAGCTTATTTTACATTTTTTGTATTAATAGATTGCTTTAAATATTTGAAATCTAGTGTGTATATTTTACATCTACAGTACATTTCAAGTTAGCTGCTGTTTTCATCAGAAATACTTGATTTGTATTTAGATTTTGCAAAGTTTACAGTTGGAAAAGTAGACATTTCCTATGTCCAAATTATTCCAAACACATAAAAGTTTTCCAGTAATTGAATTGTGCACAAAAAATTACTTTCTTTTAATATTTGCATCTTCATTAACAAGATTGGTACATCTTTTTTAGAAATGCTTTGACTCTGAGGTAAAGGTGTATTAACCTTAAAACTAGCTTAAATTCATGAACTCTTGTGCTAAACTCAGTATTATTAACATGGACAGCAATTGAGGCATCATATAATTTGAAAAGAAATTCTAAATTTATCATCAACAAATCATTCTTCAAATTTTTCAAATAGTTTTTGTGGCCAATTTATATAACATTGTCAACTGCAATTAAAATCCTCTGCATATTGAATCATGTTGGAAGAAATGTGGAAGCCATATTATTGATTTGTATTTTACGAAAAGTTTAAATTTCAATAGGAATTCTCCTACCTGCCTAGCTAGGTTATCAGTAAGCTTTTCTTTTCTTTGGAGCTTCAAATTTAGGTCTTTCATCTGGTGTGTAATAACAATGAGAAAACTTTAAATCAAATCAGCATTTTTTGTCTTTGATTAAGCAATATATGGCAAGTATAACTTTTGTTTCAAAGAAATCTTGAATTGGGGTTAACACTACAGCAAATCTGTAAAAACTCTTCATGATTCAACTAATGGGCAAAGAACATAAGATCATTAAATTCATTGTCTTCTACTCTCAGGAGCTCTATAAGTTGATGATGATTCATAGCATTTGTACATAAATACTAAATGGTTTTAACTGTTGTATTCATGACACTATTCAGAGATTGCGCCAGAAAAATGGAATGCAAATATTTTATATGTATCATGGAGTGGAACAAAACTTTCAGGAAGCATCAGCCTCTTGTTTTAAAATCCCAGTATGACTGCTTGAGCTAACATAGTTGAAGTATCATCTGTCGTCATAGAAACTAATCTTCTCATTTCTAGCTGAAATTCTTCTTTGACAGATGTAGAAGATTCAAAATTATCTATGCCATGAGTTCTGTTTTTTAAAATTATGATATACTTTTTTAGAGCAGTTTTAAGTTCACAGAAAAATTGAGGGGAAGGTATAGAGAAGTCCCATACACCCCTGCCACCCCAAATTCCCGTATTATGCAGAGTGGTGCATTTTGTTACAGTTTGTGAGCCGACGCTCACCTCTCATAGTCATCCAAAGTCTGGAGTTACAGTACAGTCCACTCTCTGGATTTGGACGAATGCATGACATGTATACATTGCTCCTTGGAACGAAAGCTACGACAGTGCTAGACAGCAGGGATCAAACCTATGTCCCCTGCATTGGCAGGCAGATTCTTACCCACTGTACTACCAGGGAAATCCACAAAAGTTTTAAATTTTTAATAAAGTCTAGCTTATTGGTTACTTTTTTCATGTAATGTGCATTTGATATTGTATCTAAAAAGTCATATCCATACCCAAGGTCCTCTAAGTGTTCTACATTATCTTCTAGGTAGTTTTATAGTTTTGCATTTATGTTTGGGTCTATGATCTATTTTGAGTTAATTTTTGTGAAGAGTGTAAGAAGTGTTTAGATGCCTTTTTTTTAATGTGGATATCTGGTAGTTTCAATCCTGTTTGTTGAGGAGTCTATCTTTGCTTCATGCTATTGCTTTTGTTATTTTATCAAAGAGCAGTCGACTGTACTTATGTGGGTCTGTTTCTGGGCTCTCTAGTTTGTTCCATTGATCTGTTTTTCTATTCTTTTTCCAATATCACTATCTTGATTACTATAGCTCTATAGTATGTCTTGAAATCAGGTAGTGCTAGTCTTGCAACTTTATTCTACTTCGATAATATGTTGGCTATTCTGGATCTTTTATTCTATAAACTCTAGAATCAGTTTGTAAATAATCGCAAAATGTTAATAACTTGCTGGGATTTTAATTAGGATTGTATTGAATCTATACCTCATGTTGGGAGGAACTCACATCTTGACAATATTGAATCTTCTTAACCATCAATATGGAATATCTATTTAGTTCTTATTTGATTTTGTGCATCAGAATTTTGTCATTTTCCTTGGTAGGTTTTATACACATTTTATCAAGTTTATACCTAGGTATTTTATTAGGGGGATGTGAATGATTGTAAATAGAACTGTGTTTTTAATTTCAAATTCCACATGTTCATTACTGATAAATGGGAAAGAGGTTGACTTTGGTATGTTAACCTTGTATTCTGCAGCCTTGCTGTAATCAATTCTTAGTTTCAGTTTTCTTTTAATTAATTATTTCAGATTTTTGACATAGATGATCATGTCATCTGTGGACAAAGATAATTCTTTTTTTCCCAACCTATATATCTTTTGATTCCTCTTCTTATCTTATTGCATTAGCTAGGATTTCCAGTCTTTTGGTATTTTTAGAGAGGTTTTGAATTCTTAACAGTCAGCTGGCTTAATTGAAAATTTTATACTCTTTGTGAAATGTCTTTTTAAATCTTTTCCTCATATTCTAACAAACTTTTTATAACTGATGTAATAGTTAAAAACTCTCCATCTAAAAATGATTCCTCTTTGCTGTGTGAGAATTTGAGTCATTTTATAGCTGGCCAGTGTTACAGGCTCAGATCTTATTTAAACTCATTAAAATTTTTTATTGGATATTTCATCCTGATTCTCATTGACTTATTTTGTTGATTCTTTTCTGATAGTTGAAGGAAATATCTTTTCAAATTCATTATGTATTTGATAGAAGTATATGTTATTATTGTTCATTTTATTATCTTTTACCCAGCAAATAAAAAGCTTTAATTTTTTTCCTGCTGAAACAAATGACAATTGCTTCATTGTGAAATTTGTGATGTTTCAGGTTTCCTTTACTGTTCTGCGTGTCTACTTGATTTTTGTTTGTTGTTTAGTTGCTAAGTCGTGTCCCACTCTTTTGAGACCCCATGGACTGTAGCCCACCAGGCTTCTCTGTCCATGGGATTTTCCAGGCAAGAATACTGGAGTGGATTGCCATTTCCTTTTCCAGGGGATCTTCCCAGCCCAGGGACTGAACCTGTGTCTCCTGAATTGGCAGGTGGATTCTTTACCACTGAGCAACCAGGGAAGCCCTACTCAATTTTACATCAGTAGAATTCCTACATTTATGAAATCTGAAAGTCTTTCCATAATTTTTTAAACTTGAAAAATAACTTAATTATATTAAAATAATAAGAATTTCCATTTTGTTATATAGATATCACGATAACTTGTACTCTCAGCCTAAGATTGAAAATAAATACGACTAAGACTGAAAATCAGAGATCAAATTGCCAACATCCGCTGGATCATCGAAAAAGCAAGAGCTTTCCAGAAAAACATCGATTTCTCTTTTATTGACTATGCCAAAGCCTTTGACTGTGTGGATCACAATAAACTGTGGAAAATTCTGAAAGAGATGGGAATACCAGACCACCTGACCTGCCTCTTGAGAAACCTACATGCAGGTCAGCAAGCAACAGTTAGAACTGGACATGGAACAAAAGACTGGTTCCAAATATGAAAAGGGGTGTGTCAAGGCTGTATATTGTCACCCTGCTTATTTAACTTAAATGCAGAGTACATCATGAGAAACGCTGGGCTGGAGGAAGGACAAGCTGGAATCAAGATTGCCGGGAGAAATATCAATAACCTCAGATATGCAGATGACACCACCCTTATGGCAGAAAGTGAAGAGGAACTAAAAAGCCTCTTGATGAAAGTGAAAGAGAAGAGTGAAAAAGTTGGCTTAAAGCTCAACATTCAGAAAACTAAGATGGCATCTGGTCCCATCACTTCATGTCAAATAGATGGGGAAACAGTGGAAAAAGTGACAGACTTTATTTTTGTGGGGCTCCAAAATCACTGCAGATGGTGATTGTAGCCATGAAATTAAAAAACGCTTGCTCCTTTGAAGAAAAGCTATGGCCAACCTAGACAGCATATTAAAAAGCAGAGACATTACTTTGCCAACAAAGGTCCATCTAGTCAAGGCTATGGTTTTTCCAGTGGTCATGTATGGATGTGAGAGTCGGACTGTGAAGAAAGTTGAGTGCCGAAGAATTGATGCTTTTGAACTGTGGTGTTGGAGAAGACCCTTGAGAGTCCCTTGGGCTGCAAGGAGATCCAACCAGTCCATCCTAAATGAGATCAGTCCTGGGTGTTCATTGGAAGGACTGATGCTGAAGCTGAAACTCCAATACTTTGGCCACCTCTTGCCAAGAGCTGACTCATTGGAAAAGACCCTGATGTTGGGAGGGATTGGGGGCAAGAGGAGAAAGGGACGACAGAGGATGAGATGGCTGGATGGCATCACTGACTCGATGGACATGAGTTTGAGTAAACTCCGGGAGTTGGTGATGGACAGGGAGGCCTGGCGTACTGCGATTCATGGGGTCGCAAAGAGTCGGACACGACTGAGCGACTGAACTGAGCTGAACTGACTGAAGACTGAAAACAAATGCTACATTAGTGAACAGGTAATAATCGTCCTAACTGGATCAGTCCACTGATACCAACCAGGTTATGTTTATGCCTAATACTAGAAATAATGCACTTGCTCAACACATACATAACAATACTACAATGGTGGCTGATGGGGTGGAAAGGTGTGAACTATAGTGTGGTTAACTGAATAATGATGTCCTAAAGATGTCCACGTCCTAACCCCTGGAACCTATATCACCTTACATGGCAAAGACAATTAAGGATACAGATGGAATTAATTGGGTGGTCTTGAAATGAGGAGATTATCCTGGGCTTCCCTGGTGGCCCAGAATCCGCCTGCCAATGCAGGCGTCCTAGGTTTGATCCCTTTGTTGGGAAGATCACCTGGCGAAGGAAATGGCAACCCACTCCAGTATTCTTGCCTGAGAAATCCCATGGACAGAGGATCCTGGTGGAATGTAGTCCATGGGGTTGCAAAGAGTTTGACACAACTTAGTGACTAAGTAACAACAATCCTGGATTATCATGGTGGGCCCAAAGAAATCAGGATAGTTCTTGAAAGCAGACAATCTTTTTCAATAGTGCTTAGAGGGAGCTGTAACATGGAAGAATAGTCAGACTCAACATTACTGCCTTTGAAGATGGAAGAAGCAGACCATGAGACAAGGAACGCAGATGCCTCTAGAAGCTGGACCACCTGATGCGTAGAGCTCTTATATTGGAAAAGATCCTGATGTTGGGAAAAATTGAGGGCAAGAGGAGAAAGGGGAGACAGAGGACAAGATGGTTGGATGGCATCATGGACTCAATGGACATGAGTTTGAGCAAACTCCAAGAGACAGTGAAGGATAGGGAAGCCTGGCATGCTGCAGTCCATGGGGTCGCAAAGAGTAGGACCCAATTTAGCAACTGAACAATTTGAAGCTGAAAGGAAATGGATTCTCCCTCAGAGAGAGAGATTCTTCCTCCAGAAAGAAATTCAGCTCTGCAGACATTTTGATTTCAGCCTGTAAGACCCATTTCACACTTCTGAGGTCTAGATAAAAACTGTATTGTTTCAAGCTAAAAAATTTCTAATAACTTATAATGGCTGCAATAGGAAATGAGTACAGTAGTTCTATAGAACAATTAAGTTGTCTGTTAGAAAAATAATTTTTACTGTACAGTTTTAACATTCATGTTTATTAAACTGAATAAAATTAAAAAATTCAGTCCCCAGTTGCACGATCCACATTACAGATGCTCTGTGACCAGGTGTTCCTAATGGCTAGCAGTCCGGGTTTGGTTACAGTCCTGGGTCTCTTGGTGGCTGGAAGCAATGAGAGGGACAGGAGGGTGGAAACATACTTGGCATTGCCCATAAGCTCTTTGGGGGCATTGGGTCTGTGCTTTGACTGCACAAGTTTTGAGAATGTTATTTAAATTTCAAGTACTGTTTTAGGATTGTTTTTGGAGGCCCCTGTGTTTGGGAAGGGGGTAGTGGCCGGTCAAGGGGAGGAGAGCCTCTTAAAAGAAACTCATATCTTTGTTTTTTGGGACTCAGACCCAAGATACAGCTTGTGGTTGCTGAATAAGCATTTGATCCCAGGATTTCCCATGAACTTTTCAGAGGTCTGACTCTGTTCCAAGCAGGATGTCTGGAAAGGCTGGCGAACCACATTATTTATCAGTTTTGATTTCCATCTCTTAGGGCACAACTGGCTAGAGATGAACCCCATCTCCAGCTGCTCCCTTACCCCGGGCTGCCCCAGTCCGAGCTCCAGCCTGGAGTGGAGTTTGGGGAGGTTTTTTGAGTTGAGACAGCTGCAGGGCTCATAGAAACCAGCCAAAAATGAGCACCAGGGGCTCCGGGGCAGGAACAGGAGGGGAGAGGGAGTGAGTCAGTGTCAGTTGCGGAGTTTCCTGCAGGGTTCGCTTGATCAAAGAAAACACCCAGGGGCCTCCTTCAAGCTTGCCCTTGGGGGAATGGGGTTTGATGTTTGGCAGGGGTGGGGGCTGGGCCAGGGTCTTTGGGAGTTTGTGGAGGAAACACAACTCCAGTGCTCTTTTTGGAGTCTTTCCCAGCAAAAAGTGCAGCATCATGGGAATCTTTTGTCTTCCTCTCTTCCCTTCCATCTCTCCTCCCCTCCCCTTCCCAGCTGTCCTCCCTACTCTCCCCCCTCCCCCTTCTTAACTGTTCCTGTCTCACCTCACCCCTTACCTTCTTCCCTCTCCGTTTTTCTCCCCTTCTTTATCCCTTTCCCAGTTCTACTCTCTCTTTTCTTTCTTGACTAGGCTTTGCCACATAGTGAAATGGCACCAAACCAAACCATGAGCGGGGATTCCACTCACTTCTACTTTTTATTTAAAATTGTAATAACTTGTCTATTTTCACCATGCAAGTATGCTAAGTTGCTTCAGTCACGTCCGATTCTTTGTGACCCCATGATCTGTAGCCTGCCAGGCTCCTCTGTCCATGGGATTCTCCAGGCAAGAATACTGGAGTGGGTTTCCATGCCCTCCTCCAGGGATCTTCCCAACCCAGGGATCAAATCTGCTTCTCTGATGTCTCCTGCATTGGCAGGAGGGTTGTTTACCCACCTGGGAAGCCCATTTTCACCATGAAGCAACATCTATTTATTGGAAATATCTGAAAAATAAAGTAAAGCCTAAAAAAGAAGATGAAAGCCCTCTGTAATTGCTCTCATTAGAGAAAATGCTATGAAAACTGTGGTATAAGTCTTTGACATCTTTGTCCTGTATACATGTGTGTGTATATGTGTGTGTGTGTGCAGTTGGGAAGTGTGTTTATAAAAATGGAGATCTTTGGATAGTTTTAAATTCCATTTTTCCTCACGTGACATTATATCATAGACATTTTCTCACTTTAGTAAGAATTTTCCAAAAAACTGGATTGTTAATGGCTGCATACATTCCTATCTTATGAATGTACCATCATTTACTTGTTTATGTGGCTTCCAATTGTGCCTTATTCCCACAGAGGTTGTTAGTTGCCTCCCCAAAAGGCATCTTCATGCTCCTTCTTTAGTAAAAGAACAGATTTTATTGTGGATAGAAACACACCTATATAAAAAACTACATTTCCCAACCTGTTTTGTAGCCAGGGTGGCCAGTGAAATGTAGCTAGAAGTTGTTTGGTTGTTCTTCTGGGATGGCACATTAGCAGGATCTGTGCTTTTTTCCTGCCTGGAATGCAGATAATGTGGCTGGAGCACCAGCAGCCACCTTGGATCATGAGATGACCTTGAGGAAGAAAGCTTTTCATGAGGACAGAGGGACACAAGGAGAGAAGGTTCCTGGATCCCAGAGGACAATGTATGGTTGCCACACCAGCCCTGGCCCAACAGCTTTGGGGTTTTTTTTTTTAATGCATAAGAGACATAACATCCCACAAATCGCTTGCTTTCCATGTCTTATTAGTAGCTGAATGTAATTCCTACAGCAGATTAATTCACTGGGTTTAAAATACAATGATAATTTGTCCAATGACTACTGTGTACCAGCTCCCACTAATTGGAGAACTATACCAGTGAACAAAACATAGAAAAATCCGTGTCATTCGTGGAGCTGACATTCTGATGAGGAAGACAGATGATAAATAAAGAAAACAAAGAAAATAGTATGTTAGATCATAAGTGCTATGGGGAAAATTAAAGTAGGATGGGGGTATGTTATGTTTCGCGGGTGGGGATGATGTTGAAATTCTGTTTGATAACTTAGGGAGAATCTCGCTAAGATAACTTGTCTTCTCTATGAATTCAAAATGGCAGCTTTTTTTTCCCCTCACGATAACACTTTTCACATTTTTTTAATTGAATCGGAACTGGTGGCTAATTGGGTTTGTAGAAGACCATGACTAAGCTTTTTTCAGGGGGATTATCTTGGATACTCAATCAACTGAGCATCTTTCATTGCAGGTGGAAGAAACTCAAATAAGCTGAAGGAAACCAGGGAACATTCTGACTCACAAAATGAAAATATTCAGGGGGTGGTCCAGGCAGGGCTGAACCCAGGTGCTCAGAAATATTGTCAGGAATCTGTCCCCCCCACTTCCCTCTCCTGCTTGCCTTTGTGTTGGTACCAAGCTCCACCCTCCAGCCCTCACCCACCTTGGGAGGGAGAGAGCTCCAGACTAATGGTCCAACAAGGAGGGGAAGGGTGTATCTTTTTCCAATAGTTCCAGCAAATATCCCAGGACTCACTCTCATTGGATGGAGTTGGGTCATGTGCCCGTTCCTGAACCAATTGATAGGCAGACTGGAGTCAGACAAGCTAGTGGGCGCCATAGGATTCCTTTTGAAGCTGGAGGAGTGGGCCAACCTCAAGACTTAGAACTGGGGCTGCTTCCAGGGGAACCCCAGGACCTCTAACTGAGGGGGCCAAAGATACAGAGCAGGCTCTTCCCTGGGCATCATGCCTCACTCTTGGAGGCCCCTCGGCCCTTGAGAAAAGTCAAATCTGTTTCTTCTTAAGGTTTCTTTTTTTTTTTTTTCCTGGTGATTGTTTTCTCCCATTTTACAAATGAACAACCAAATGCATGAAGATCATAAATTATAAACGAGCCGTTCAAATGAGGCGACTGATGGCGATGAGTGAAATCTAATTAAGCAGTTGGAGATCTAAGTGATATTGTTATTAAAGTGCCGTGTTAACAGAGCGTTTGATCAGCTCTCTAATCTGTTATGTGAGTTAGTTGGAGGCAAACTCCATCCTGATTGACATCGAGATCAATTCATTCTGTTTGAGGAGATAAAGTGCAGTCCTACTGAAGAAGCAGAATTCCTGATGAGGGTTTGCCCTTTTGAACCACCATCCTGGCCCTGGCTTGTCTCGGAGAGACATCAGTCACCTCAGGGCTGGGGCTGGAGAATTTGGGAATACCATGTTTAGAGAGCATGATCACCCGCTTTTGAAGAGTGTAGCCTTGACACTCACTTATTCATAAACTCGAAATATTTATCCAGTGCATTCTGTGTGCCAGACACTGTGCAGACTGCTGGCAGCTCACCCTATTTCCAAATCAAGTCTCCTTCTGAGATTCTGGCAGATATGTATTTGCGGGGGACACCATTTAACCCATCACGATGCCCCATGGGACTTTTGGGAAGTATTGGTGCAACCTCTGTCTACTTTTTTTTTTATCTGCTATTCAGAGTGAAAAAGAGAGTTAGTTGGAACCTTGAGTGGATGTGAAATCTCCTTCTTCCCACACAAGGCTTGGTTAAGTTGGAATTTCAGCTGCAGGATTGTATTTAATGGCTGTGGATGAGGAAGGGAGACCTGGAGGTCAAGCCTCATTAAATACTGATATTTGGTAATCATCTGGTTTGCAGAATTGCCCCAGTGATTGCAGAAGCTGAGGCTACTCTTTCTCCAGTGCTGCTGATACAAGGGACATGGTGAAGTCATTCTCTGAGCAAAGTCTTGAGGGACTGAGGTCTTATGGGCATATTTCCAGGGTCCCAAGCCTGCCACGGTGGCTACCATTATGTTAACTTAGAGATAATCTGAGCCCAGCAGGTAGAGGGTGGGACCAGGGTCTACCCTTGTCTTCTGTGGGATTTCATCTTTCCACATCTCAGTTCACATCATTGCTAAAATGGGAACTGATTTTGTCAACAGCCATGGATCACACGCTATTATGTGCCACAGTGGAATTTAGCGATGAGCTCGCCTGACATGGTTTCTGTGCTCACAAAGCCCTCTTTTAAATAACAGAGATATTAACAAATAGACTATAAACAAATATGTACCATGTGATGTGCTGTCAGTTGGGAAGAGGTGCTATAAAGGAAGGTAAGTGGGTGGAGAGTCTGTTGGTCATGCAGTTGTTTTTACCTGAGCAATCAAGGAAGACTGCTTGGAGGAGGCTACATTTGAGTAGGGATGGAAGAAAACAAGGGAGAGTGCCTTGGGACTATCTGGGGGAAGAGCAATCCAGACAAAGGGCACCTCAGGTGCAAGAGCCCTTGTTGAGAGAGCAGAGTGGGTGAGGGGAAGGGGGCTGAGCAGTGAGACCTGCCAGGCTGGGGACAGATCACAGGGGCGAGTGGCAGGCCCAGGAGAGGAAGGATCCTGCACCTTGTTCTGTGTGGGATGAGAAGCCTCTAAAGGTTTGGGATCTGTCTGGAGAAAGGCTCAGGTTCCCATTTTAAAAGCATCACTTCTGCTGTCAGGAGAACGGGAAGTGGTGTCGAGGGGATAAGCAGGGAGTCCAGATGAGGGGACAGTGGGGACAGTGGTCTGGGCCAGGGTGGTGACTGTGGAGGCGGGTTGTGGGGGGAGAAGTTTTGCCTCATTTGGGATATTGTTGGTTGGTTGCTAAGTCATGTCTGACTCTGCGATACCATGGACTGTAGCCTAACAGGCTGCATTGTCCATGGGATTTCCCAGGCAAGAATACTCAAGTGGGTTACCATTTCTTTCTCCAGGGGATCTTCCCAACTCAAGGATCAAACCTGCATCTCCCTCATTGGCAGGCGGATTCTTTACCCATGAGCCATCTAGGAAAATGCACAGGAAACCCAGGAGCAGTGCCAATTTCTCAGGGGTGAAGTGAACATTTGTTCCATGAAGGCCTTTCCCAATGAGATCCCTTTGGAAAGTGCCCCCTTTCCAATCCAGCACCTCCAGAATCACCTGGCGAAGTAGCTGCAGCACTGTTTCCCAGCCTGTGTCTGCTCTCCAGGAGATTCTTCTAACAGAGAACACGAGGAAGAATAAAGCAGCTCATTCGCTCGTCCATTCCTTCATTCGTTCAGCGTTTATTGGGCTCTTGCAGGGACAGCGCTAAATAGAAGCAGAGCAACCCTGCCTGCTGAAGCTCACAGTCCAGGGCAGCCTGCAGGCTTCAAGTTCAGTCCACTATGTGAGTGAAAATATCCCCGTAAGAGGAGCTGGGAATGAAGAATAGACGAAACGCTGAAAATCAAGCAGACAAATCAGTGGACAGATGCACCTCATTGATCATAAATCTGACTGCTGTCTGCCCATCCCACAGCATCCATCCCCCAGCCTCGCCTCCCCCATCCCCAGCAGAGAGGTTGGTGGAGCCAGAGGTGGGCTGCCATTGACCCAGTTCCCAAATCCCTTCTCACTGTCAGGGGAGTCTGGCTGCTAAGGGACTTTTGATCTCCTTAATGGAGGGATCTGCCCCTGATAGGATGCCTGTGCACCCAGGAGGGCTGGAGAATAAGTAGTTTTGCATGAGCCAAACAGAGCAATGACCCAGTGAGCTGTGCCCTGGAGAGGGGAACTGAGGCTCATGAGCCTTGCAGAAGCCACCGGCCACAGAAACTCTCCAGAGCCTTTCTGGACAGTCCACTCGACACCCACGATGGTGTGGTGCTGAGAGAGGGTGGTCAGGGAGAACCCTGGAAACCAGGCAGAGGTCAGAGGTGACAGTGCTCTGGAGCTGAGATGGGTCTGCCCACGCCTGCTCCCCTTCCTTCTGGTGTGAGCACCCCAATCCTGTTCTCAGGTCCGCTCTTCCCTCATACGTGCTCTGGGCTGGACCAGAGTGGGGAGAATTAGGAGCTGAAGGGACCAGTTTTGAGACCTCCCGGGGTAGAAGTGCCTGCAGGGAAGGGGCAGCAGGAACACCAAGTGGGATGGAACATTTGTGCTGGAGAAAGCAGACAGCTCCTCCTCTGAAGTCATTTAGGCTTTTACATTTTCACTATCGCCAGCCCATCAGTCAGGGGCTGCTGCTGGGTTGTGTTATTATTTTTATCCTTATAAAGGTCAGCAACTTGCTGTGACTGACTATGTCCCTGGACCGTGCAGACAGGCAGACCCGCTCGCCGACTTCTCCGTATCACCCAGCTCCGAGGGACACGGAGTCTCACCCAGACCCGTCCATCACTCACTCGCAGCTGGCACTTGGAAATGAAAGAGACTCGTTCCATATTCCCAATCAATGTCCGCCTGCCATCTCTGTCGATAACTGCCGGGTGGTCCAATCTTTCCCCTGACAGAAAGGCACCCGAGGGTCAGCCTGGAGATGCTCTGGAGGGAAAAGGTGGCTGTTTGATTCAGAGCCTCCTTGTGGGGCTGGAATGAGGTTGACTCTTTCTCTAATGAAACTGACTCCAAGGGTCCCTGCATGCCAGAGATTCGATGGCTCTCCAGAGACGCAATGATGAGCGATAATATTAAAGCCATGCACACACTCAGCCTCGCATTCCTAACCATGCTGAGGATGCTTTCAAAGTGCTCCCAGCCCTGCAGGAAGGCAGAGGTTGCCTGGCTGAACATGCAGTAGGGCTTCAGTGAATGCTGCAGGAATAGCCCTGGCTCCTGCCCTTCCCATTCCCCTGACAGAGATACTAAGGCATTAAGAGGCTTAGAAACTCAATCGTGGCTCCAGTGTTACTTTCCACGATCCTCAGCAAGTAGCAGAGGTCAACCTCCAAAGTGAAATCTACCAGAAGTGTTAGGGCTTTCCCACTGGGCAAAGCTCAATGCTGGAGTCTTGAGTCCCAGTTCCACATAGTTAGGAGAGAGATTCTGATTCATCTAGCCATGGGCAGATGTCCATTCCAGTCTGATCAGCTGTGATGGAGGCTTGTGGGGCTGAGTAAAGGAAAAATGCCACCCTGTGGGAGTGGAGGGGGTGGTCCTCTGAGAGTGGGGGTGTCTTCTGGGCCACCCTACTTTAATATCACAAAGTAAACCTTAGATTTGGGGGCTGAATCCCTTGAGTCTGGGTGAAGATTTAATTCAGATTTGCAGATCAGGGAGGCTGGGAGTGAGCAGATAGCCATCAGAAATGGGGTCAGAAAAGACTCACTGGAAGGAAGAATGCAGGGACTTGCTTTCTCTGAGAAGAGTAGCAGGAGAGGAGCTCAGTGCAGCTGGCAAACAGCCCTCTCGGCATCTGCGGGTTGGAGGGTCCTGCTCAGAGACCAAGGGTGGGTGTCAGCAGCCCTGCTGTCTGCCCTGGACACAGATTGGGGTGGGGGGACTCTCAGCCTATTATGAGTTCCCGAACTCCAAGCCTGTCTGTATGCTTAAGCCTTGGTGACTGCTCACACTCCCCTAGGGGCTAAGCCCCCACCCCAGAAGGTGTCTGTCCATTGGAATCATGCCCTCGCTTCTCAGGTGCCATGATCTCCCAGAAGTCGTCTGGAATCCTCCATCAGAATGAATCGTCTCCTTGGTCCAGCATCCTTTGCTACCCTGGCCTCCTTTCCTAAGAGTTACTTATAGCTTGCCTTATCCTCCATGTCCCCATGTCTTGGGGGCCTCAAACTCCACCCAGCCTGGTAGAAGGGAGGAGACAAGCTTCAAATTAAACATGAGATTGGACTTTTAAACTGGACTGCACTAACTGTGACTGGAAGGAGATGGGATTTGCCCGAGGTGTTGTTACAGGTGTGTTCTGGTTTGCATGCTTTCTGGCTTATGCTACGCTGTGCTGTGCTGTGCTTTGCTTAGTCACTCAGTCGTGTCTGACTCTTTGCAAACCTGAGGACTGTAGCCCACCAGGCTCCTCTGTCCATGGGATTCTCCAGGCAAGAATACTGGAGTGGATTGTCATGCCCTCCTCTAGCGGATCTTCCCAACCCAGAGACCAAACCCAGGCCCTGCTGCATTGCAGGCAGATTCTTTACTGTCTGAACCACAAGGGAAGCCCAAGACTAGTGGGTAGCCTAATCCTTCTCCAGGGGATCTTCCTGATCCAGGAATAAAACTGGGGTCTCCTGCATTGCAGGCAGATTCTTTACCAGCTGAACTACCAGGGAAGCCTGTGTTCTGGTTTGGGCACCCACAAATAACACTGGCTAAAAGAAGATAGAAGTTGATTTTTCTTTCTTCTAAAAGATACCTAGAGATGGGAATCCATGGCTGATGTGGTAGCTCTGCTCCATGAAGCTACCAGATTTCTACTCCATCATCCTTGTCTTGATGGTCCAGTATGGCTGCTAATGCTCCAGTCATCACAGCAATGTTCTAAGAGTTAGGATGGAAGGAGGGAAGATTCCCTTTCAGGAAGTACTCACAGGTATACCCCACAACACTCTTATATTTTTATTGGCCAGTATTTAGTCATATCAATGAACTTAGCTATTAATATAAGGAATGCTCAGGAGCATAGTCTTTTAGCTTAATGGTAGTAGGCAGGGGGATTCTGTTATTAAGGAAAAAGTAAAGTTTGGTTTTGGGGGAAAGTCAGTGGTCTCTGTTTCAGATAGGGAAAGGAGACTCACAAGAGTTTTGTGGAAAGTAGTGATCAGAACAATACACCTGTCTTACATTTATTCTCAGTGGAGACTGGTTAGGGGGATTTAATCTATTTGGGGAGGTTATGAGTAGGGCTTTCAGGTAAAATAAAGAGGTCCACCTGACAAATAAATTTTTGGATGCTACGGGGGGCCTGGGCAAGTCTTGAGACAGACTTGCTGCAGTGCTGGGTCCCGCCCCTATCCATTGCTCTGGTCTCCTCACTGGTGCTACTGCAGTGGGTGGTCTGTTAAGAATCCTCATAATTTTTCCCCTAGTCAGAAAACTCAGAGGCAGCCGTGTTTATCATGCTGTGCTGAAAAATTATATATGCAAGTCCATTTACTTGGGATTTATGTCCTGTTCCCTTCCCCAAATGATTTGCCGAAATTTCAGACTCTGTTGAAGAATTACATCTATAGCTACATTTGCCTAAGATTTATGCTTCTACCAGTTTCTTATATTTTATAAAAGTTCATCCCAAGGAAAAGTAACAGGACAATTAAAAAGGAAACAGCAGAACGAAAGCTACTTAGGAGAAGCAGAGTCACAGACCTCAGGTTCGTGTGGAATGATCTCTTTGCAGACACATGTGATTTGGCAGTGGGTGGTGACTAGTGTTGACACTGGGCACATAGGTCTCGAGTCAGTGCCTGGAACTGACTTTCTACAAAAGATAAATCAGGGCATTATTATGTGCCTTAAAAAGTGATCCTGGGGTTTCGCTGGTGGCTCAGTGGTGAAGAATCCGCCTGCCAGTGCAGGAGACACAGGTTCGATCCCTGGTCTCGGAAGATTCAATGTGCCACAGAGCAACTAAAGCTGTGAGCCACTACTACTGAGCCTGTGCTCTAGAGCCCAGGAGCTGCAACTACTGAGCTCATTTGCTGCAACTACTGAAGCCCAGGCACCTACAGCCCACAAGAGAAGCCACTGCAATGAGAAGCCCACGCACTGCAACTTGAGAGTAGCCCTGCTCACCGCAACCAGAGAAAAGCCCTCACAGCAATGAAGATCCAGAACAGCCAAAAATAAATAAATAAATAAATGAGTGAAAAGTGATCCTGCAGGTTCAAAATCTGTGTGGGTTTTCACTGCCTCCTGAATTTTCCCTGGGGACGGTGGTCACAGGATGACAAACCTGAGAAAGCCAGTCTACCTGATGTGTTGGGGAGGGTCTTGAGAATCACTCAAGAAGTTTTCAAATCTCAGGAATCCTGGACCATGACCTCAGAACCTCTGAGGGAAGGACCCAGATGCCAGAATTTGTGTTGTCCAATGCCTGAAAACAGATGCTTTGTATAGAAGTCTAGTTCTAAGCTATCTGTGATGAGAGGGTAAGTCTACTTTCCTTACCCCAGGAATGGCTGAATCTGGGGGTCTGGTTTCCTGTGTTTCTGTAGAGTCCATCAAAGCTGTGGGTGTGGGGGAGGAGCCAAGATGGCGGAGGAGTAGGAAGGGGAGACCACTTTCTCTCCTACAAATTCATCAAAAGAATAACTGAACGCAGAGCAAACTTCACAGAACAACTTCCGATCGCTAGCTGAGGTCATCAGGCGCCCAGAAAAGCAGCCCATTGTCTTCGAAAGGAGGTAGGACAAAATATAAAAGATAAAAAGTGAGACAAAAGAGCTGAGGACGGAGATTCGTCCCGGGAAGGGAGTCTTGGGCAGCATTGCTTGGGGTAGGGTCCGGGCCTGAGTGCCCTGAGGACAATCGGAGGGAGCTTCTGTGAGGTGCCAACTTGAACTGTGGGAGACCAAAAGAGAGAGAGTACATTAAGCGGCCCGAACACACTGCCGGCCGTTCGCAGAACAAAGAGACCGAGAAAGTCCAGAGAAGAGCTCACAGGCTGCGGACCGGCCCAGCCCCGCCGGAGGCAGGAGGCAGGGGGTAGGGGAAGGTCGCGGCGAGACACAGGGCGCAGGCGGGGGCTGGGGACACGGAGGGCGGAAGGCGCGCACACCCGACTGGCGCCAGCGGAAACTGACACTGGGTCCGCGGAAGGGAGTGGGCGCGCCACACCTGGGGAGAGTGCGCCCACCAAGCCCCTGGCTGCCTGGACCGCTCTGACGGGGAAGGCACAGAGAGCAGGCGCAGCTTTTCGCTCCGCGCTTTTGTGGAACACCCGAGGGCTGGAACCTCGCGCAGCACGGGGCACGCTCCATATAGAACAGCCGGGAGCCTGAGCAGCGCAGACGGAGAAAGCGGCGTCAGCCCCTCCCGGCAGCGCCAGCCCATCCCCGCGGCGCAAGCCCGCCCTCACAGCGCCAGCCCCTCCCTGCAACGCCAGCCCATCCCCGCAGCGTCAGCCCCTCCCCGCAGTGTCAGCCCCTCCCCGCAGAGCGACGGAACTAGCTACCTGAATAAGAGTCCACCTCCGCCCGCCTGTGTCAGGGCGGAAATGAGGCTCTGAAGAGACCGGCAAACAGAAGTCAAATAAACAAAGGGAACCGCTTCAGAAGGGACTGGTGCAACAGATTAAAATCCCTCTAGAAAACACCGACTACACCGTAAGGGGCCTGTAGATACCGAGAAGTGTAAGCTGGAACGAGGAGCTATCTGAAACTGAGCCGAACCCACACTGACCGCAACAGCTCTAGAGAAACTCCTAGATATAATTTTACTTTTTTCTTTTTTTTTTCTTTTTTCTCTTTTATTTTCCTTTAAAATCCCCTATTACTCCCCCATTACTCCTTAACTTTCAATTTTCATAGATTTTTTACGATTTTTTTAATTAGGGGAAAAAAAATTTTTTTTCTTTTTTTTCTTTTTTCTTCTTTTTCTTTCCTTTTTCTCTTCTATTTTCTATTTTTCTTTTCCTCTTATTTCTTTTAAAGTCCTCTAGTACTCCTCTACTACTCCTTAATTTTCATTTTCAATACACTATAACCTTACAAAAAAAAAAAAAGAAGAGAAGCCCTATTTTTAAACCGAAGATTATTCTCTCCCAATCTTGACTCTCTGTTTTCTATCTCAGAACACCTGTATTTCCTCCTTTCCCCTTCTCTTCCCAATCCAATTCTGTGAATCTTTGTAGGTGACTGGGCTACGGAGAACACTCTGGGAACAGACAGCTGCGCAGATCTGTCTCTCTCCTCTTGAGTCCCCCTTTTTCTCCTCCTGCTCATCTCTATCTCCCTCCTCCCTCTCCTCTTCTTCATGTAACTCTGTGAACCTCTCTGGGTATGCCTAACAGGGGAGAATCTTTTCGCCATTAACCTAGAAGTTTTCTTATCAGTGCTGTATAGCTGGAGAAGTCCTGAGACTACAGGAAGAATAAAACTGAAATCCAGAGGCAGGAGACTTAAGCCCAAAACCTGAGAACACCAGAAAACTCCTGACTACATGGAACTTTAAGTAATAAGTGACCGTCCAAAAGCCTCCATACCTACACTGAAACCAACCACCACCCAAGAGCCAATAAGTTATAGAGCAAGACATACCACGCAAATTCTCCAGCAACACAGGAACATAGCCCTGAACGTCAACATACAGGCTGCCCAAGGTCACACCTAACACATAGACCCATCTCAAACTCATTACTGGGCACTCCATTGCTCTCCAAAGAGAAGAAATCAAGTTCCACGCACCAGAACACTGACGCAAGCTTCCCTAACCAGGAAACCTTGACAAGCCAATCGTCTAACCCCACCCACTGGGTAAATCCTCCACAATAAAAAGGAACCACAGACCTCCAGAATACAGAAAGCCCACTCCAGACACAGCAATCTAAACAAGATGAAAAGGCAGAGAAATACCCAACAGGTAAAGGAACATGAAAAATGCCCACCAAGTCAAACAAAAGAGGAGGAGATAGGGAATCTACCTGAAAAAGAATTTAGAATAATGATAATAAAAATGATCCAAAATCTTGAAAACAAAATGGAGTTACAGATAAATAGCCTGGAAACAAAAATTGAAAAGATACAAGAAATGTTTAATAAAGACCTAGAAGAAATAAAAAAGACTCAATTAAAAATGAGTAATGCAATGAATGAGATCAAAAACACTTTGGAGGGAACCAAGAGTAGAATAACGGAGGCAGAAGATAGGATAAGTGAGGTAGAAGATAAAATGGTGGAAATAAATGAAGCAGAGAGGAAAAAAGAAAAAAGGATCAAAAGAAATGAGGACAACCTCAGGGACCTCTGGGACAATGTGAAACGCCCCAACATTCGAATCATAGGAGTTCCAGAAGAAGAAGACAAAAAGAAAGGCCATGAGAAAATACTCGAGGAGATAATAGCTGAAAACTTCCCTAAAATGGGGAAGGAAATAGCCACCCAAGTCCAAGAAACCCAGAGAGTCCCAAACAGGATAAACCCAAGGCGAAACACCCCAAGACACATATTAATCAAATTAACAAAGATCAAACACAAAGAACAAATATTAAAAGCAGCAAGGGAGAAACAACAAATAACACACAAAGGGATTCCCATAAGGATAACAGCTGATCTGTCAATAGAAACCCTCCAGGCCAGAAGGGAATGGCAGGACATACTTAAAGTAATGAAAGAGAATAACCTACAGCCTAGATTACTGTATCCAGCAAGGATCTCATTCAGATATGAAGGAGAATTCAAAAGCTTTACAGATAAGCAAAAGCTGAGAGAATTCAGCACCACCAAACCAGCTCTTCAACAAATGCTAAAGGATCTTCTCTAGACAGGAAATACAGAAAGGTTGTATAAACGTGAACCCAAAACAACAAAGTAAATGGCAATGGGACCACACCTATCAATAATTACCCTAAATGTAAATGGGTTGAATGCCCCAACCAAAAAGACAAAGATTGGCTGAATGGATACAAAAACAAGACCCCTATATATGCTGTCTACAAGAGACCCACCTCAAAACAAGAGACACATACAGACTAAAAGTGAAGGGCTGGAAAAAAATATTTCATGCAAACGGAGACCAAAAGAAAGCAGGAGTCGCAATACTCATATCAGATAAAATAGACTTTCAAATAAAGGATGTGAAAAGAGACAAAGAAGCACACTACATAATGATCAAAGGATCAATCCAAGAAGAAGATATAACAATTATAAATATATATGCACCCAACATAGGAGCACCGCAATATGTACAGCAAACACTAACGAGTATGAAAGAGGAAATTAATAGTAACACATAATAGTGGGAGACTTTAATACCCCACTCACAACTATGGATAGATCAACTAAACAGAAAATTAACAAGGAAACACAAACCTTAAATGACACAATGGACCAGCTAGACCTAATTGATATCTATAGGACATTTCACCCCAAAACAATCAACTTCACCTTTTTCTCAAGTGCACACGGAACCTTCTCCAGAATAGATCACATCCTGGGCCATAAATCTGGTCTTGGAAAATTCAAAAAAATTGAAATCATTCCAGTCATCTTTTCTGACCACAGTGCAGTAAAATTAGATCTCAATTACAGGAAAAAAATTGTTAAAAATTCAAACACCTGGAGGCTAAATAACACGCTTCTGAATAACCAACAAATCATAGAAGAAATCAAAAAAGAAATCAAAATATGTATAGAAATGAATGAAAATGAAAACACAACAACCCAAAACCTATGGGACACTGTAAAAGCAGTGCTTAGGGGAAGGTTCATAGCATTATAGGCTTATATCAAGAAACAAGAAAAAAACCAAATAAATAACCTAACTCTACACCTAAAGCAATTAGAGAAGGAAGAAATGAAGAACCCCATGGTTAGCAGAAGGAAAGAAATCTCAAAAATCAGGGCAGAAATAAATGCAAAAGAAACTAAAGAGACCATAGCAAAAATCAACAAAGCTAAAAGCTGGTTTTTTGAAAAAATAAACAAAGTTGACAAACCATTAGCAAGACTCATTAAGAAACAAAGAGAGAAGAACCAAATTAACAAAATTAGAAATGAAAATGGAGAGATCACAACAGACAACACTGAAATACAAAGGATCATAAGAGACTACTACCAGCAGCTCTATGCCAATAAAATGGACAACTTGGAAGAAATGGACAAATTCTTAGAAAAGTATAACTTTCCAAAACTGAACCAGGAAGAAATAGAAGATCTTAACAGACCCATCACAAGCAAGGAAATCAAAACTGTAATCAAAAATCTTCCAGCAAACAAAAGCCCAGGACCAGATGGCTTCACAGCTGAATTCTACCAAAAATTTAGAGAAGAGCTAACACCTATCTTACTCAAACTCTTCCAGAAAATTGCAGATGAAGGTAAGCTTCCAAACTCATTCTATGAGGCCACCATCACCCTTATTCCAAAACCAGACAAAGATGCCACAAAAAAAGAAAACTACAGACCAATATCACTGATGAAACATAGATGCAAAAATCCTTAACAAAATTCTAGCAAACAGAATCCAACAACATATTAAAAAAATCATACACCACGACCAAGTGGGCTTTTCCCAGGAATGCAAGGATTCTTTTAATATCCGCAAATCAATCAATGTAATACACCACATTAACAAATTGAAAGATAAAAAACCATATGATTATCTCAATAGATGCAGAGAAAGCCTTGACAAAATTCAACACTCATTTATGATTAAAACTCTCCAAAAAGCAGGAATAGAAGGAACATACCTCAACATAATAAAAGCTATATATGACAAACCCACAGCAAGCATCACCCTCAATGGTGAAAAATTGAAAGCATTTCCCCTGAAATCAGGAACAAGACAAGGGTGCCACTCTCACCACTACTATTCAACATAGTGTTGGAAGTTTGGCCACAGCAATCAGAGCAGAAAAAGAAGTAAAAGGAATCCAGATAGGAAAGAGAAGTGAAACTCTCACTGTTTGCAGATGACATGATCCTCTACATAGAAAACCCTAAAGACTCTACCAGAAAATTACTAGAGCTAATCAATGAATATAGTAAAGTTGCAGGATATAAAATTAACACACAGAAATCCCTTGCATTCCTATATACTAACAATGAAAAAACAGAAAGAGAAATTAAGGAAACAATACCATTCACCATTGCAACAAAAAGAATAAAATACTTAGGAGTATATCTACCTAAAGAAACAAAAGACCTATACATAGAAAACTATAAAACACTGATGAAAGAAATCAAAGAGGACACAAACAGATGGAGAAACATACCGTGTTCATGGATTGGAAGAATCAATATTGTCAAAATGGCTATTCTACCCAAAGCAATCTATAGATTCAATGCAATCCCTATCAAGCTACCAATGGTATTTTTCACAGAACTAGAACAAATAATTTCACAATTGTATGGAAATACAGAAAACCCCGAATAGCCAAAGTAATCCTGAGAAAGAAGAATGGAACTGGAGGAATCAACCTGCCTGACTTCAGACTCTACTACAAAGCCACAGTCATCAAGACAGTATGGTACTGGCACAAAGACAGAAATATAGATCAATGGAACAGAATAGAAAGCCCAGAGACAAATCCACGAACCTATGGACACCTTATCTTTGACAAAGGAGGCAAGGATATACAATGGAAAAAAGACAACCTCTTTAACAAGTGGTGCTGGGAAAACTGGTCAACCACTTGTAAAAGAATGAAACTAGAACACTTTCTAACACCATACACAAAAATAAACTCAAAATGGATTAAAGATCTAAATGTAAGACCAGAAACTATAAAACTCCTAGAGGAGAACATAGGCAAAACACTCTCCGACATAAATCACAGCAAGATCCTCTATGACCCACCTCCCAGAATATTGGAAATAAAAGCAAAAACTAAACAAATGGACCTAATGAAACTTAAAAGCTTTTGCACTACAAAGGAAACTATAAGTAAGTGAAAAGACAGCCTCAGATTGGGAGAAAATAATAGCAAATGAAGAAACAGACAAAGGATTAATCTCAAAATATACAAGCAACTCCTGCAGCTCAATTCCAGAAAAATAAATGACCCAATCAAAAAATGGGCCAAAGAACTAAACAGACATTTCTCCAAAGAAGACATACAGATGGCTAACAAACACATGAAAAGATGCTCAACATCACTCATTATTAGAGAAATGCAAATCAAAACCACAATGAGGTACCATTACACGCCAGTCAGGATGGCTGCTATCCAAAAGTCTACAAGCAATAAATGCTGGAGAGGGTGTGGAGAAAAGGGAACCCTCTTACACTGTTGGTGGGAATGCAAGCTAGTACAGCCGCTATGGAAAACAGTGTGGAGATTTCTTAAAAAACTGGAAATAGAACTGCCATATGACCCAGCAATCCCACTTCTGGGCATACACACTGAGGAAACCAGATCTGAAAGAGACACGTGCACCCCAATGTTCATCGCAGCACTGTTTATAATAGCCAGGACATGGAAGCAACCTAGATGCCCATCAGCAGATGAATGGATAAGGAAGCTGTGGTACATATACACCATGGAATATTACTCAGCCGTTAAAAAGAATTCATTTGAACCAGTCCTAATGAGATGGATGAAACTGGAGCCCCTTATACAGAGTGAAGTAAGCCAGAAAGATAAAGAACATTACAGCATACTAACACATATATATGGAATTTAGAAAGATGGTAACGATAACCCTATATGCAAAACAGAAAAAGAGACACAGAAATACAGAACAGACTTTTGAACTATGTGGGAGAATGTGAGGGTGGGATATTTCAAAAGAACAGCATGTATACTATCTATGGTGAAACAGATCCCCAGCCCAGGTGGGATGCATGAGACAAGTGCTCGGGCCTGGTGCACTGGGAAGACCCAGAGGAATCGGGTGGAGAGGGAGGTGGGAGGGGGGATCGGGATGGGGAATACGTGTAAATCTATGGCTGATTCATATCAATGTATGACAAAACCCACTGAAATGTGAAGTAATTAGCCTCCAACTAATAAAAAATTAAAAAAAAAAAAAGAAAGAATATTAAAAAAAAAAAAAAAAAAAAAAAAAAAAAAGCTGTGGGTGTGGAGTGACAGGTGTACTGAAGTCTGAGTTTACCCTACCATCTTGCCTGAAATCCATAGCAGTTGTCTAAGAGAAGGAGCTTCTCAGAGATGTTAGTTGAAGGATATTTAACCACACAAAAGGACTCTTGCTGATTTCTCCTGGTGCCAGTCATTTCCTGTTATTTCCAAGGGCCTTTGTGTTACTAGGGTCACTTGGCCCCAAGAGGGGATGAGGCCACTGTCACTGAATCGTGAAACCCATATTTCACTCACCTTGCTTCTGCTCTTTGGAAGAAAAGCTATAACTAACCTAGACAGTGTATTAAAAAACAAAGATGTCACTTTGTCAACAAAGGTCTGTATAGTCAAATCTATGGTTTTTCCAGGAGTCATATACGGATGTGGGAGTTGGACCATAAAGAAGGCTGAGCGCCAAAGAATTAATGCCTTCAAACTGTGGTGCTGGAGAAGACTCTTGAGAGTCCCCTGGACAGCAGGGAGATCAAATCAGTCATTCTTAAAGGAAATCAACCCTGAATATTCATTGGAAGAACTGATGCTGAAGCTGAAGCTCCAGTCCTTTGCCCACCTGATGTGAAGAACAAACTCATTGGAAAGGACCCTGATGCTGGGAAAGATTGAGGGTAGGAGGAGAAGGGGATAGCAGAGGATGAGATGTTTGGGTGGCATCACTGATTCAACAGACACAAGTTTGAGCAAACTCTGGGAGATAGTGGAGGACACAAGAGAGCCTGGGATGCCACAGTCCACGGGGCTGCAAAGAGTCAGACACGACTGAATAACTGAACAACAACAGAAAAACAAAAGTCTTCTGTAACACAAGGATCCATTTTCCTCCTGGAATCACCATCCTCAGGGGGACTGAAGTCACTAGACTTGAGTGCTAGTCTCTGTCGAGCAGGGCGCTCTAGGACAGGTTCCCAGAATGAGAGGTGAGGAAGAGCCTTTGCCCCAGGAAGCTAAACCAGCTGATCCATGAAACGGTGTCTGGTGCACAGTGAGCGCCCCCTAGCATTGGCTCTCAGGATTGTAACAGCTGGATTGCTGTTAACTGTTATTTGTGGTTATTCCTATTGATAGTTTAGGGCTTCCCAGGTGGTGCTAACGGTAAAGAACCTGCCTGCCAATGCAGGAGAGGTAAGAGATGCTGGGTTCAATTCCTGGATTGAGAAGATCTTCTGGAGGAGGGCATGGCAACCCATTCCAGTATTCTTGCCTGGAGAATCCCATGGACAGAGGAGCCTTGCGGGTTACAGTCCATGGGATCGTAAAGAGTCAGACACATCTGAAACAACTTAGCAGGCATGCACTACTGATGATTTAACAAGGTCATGCACAAACCTCAGAGTGCAGGGCACAGTTCAGTTCAGTTCAGTCACTCAGTCGTGCCTGACTCTTTGCGACCCCATGAATCGCAGCACACCAGGCCTCCCTGTCCATCACAAACTCCCAGAGTTTACTCAAACTCATGTCCATCGAGTCGTTGATGCCATCCAACCATCTCATCCTCAGTCGTCCCCTTCTCCTCCTGCCCCCAATTCCTCCCAGCATCAGGAACTTTTCCAATGAGTCAACTCTTTGCAAGAGGTGGCCAAAGTATTGGAGTTTCAGCTTCAGCATCAGTTCTTCCAATGAACACCCAGGACTGATCTCCTTTAGGATGGACTGGTTGGATCTCCTTGCAGCCCAAGGGACTCTCAAGACTTCTCCAACACCACAGTTCAAAAACATCAATTCTTCAGCACTCAGCTTTCTTCACAGTCCAACTCTCACATCCATACATGACCACTGGAAAAACCATAGCCTTGACTAGACGGACCTTTGTTGGCAAAGTAATGTCTCTGCTTTTTAATATGCTGTCTAGGTTGGTCATAACTTTCCTTCCAAGGAGTAAGCATCTTTTAATTTCATGGCTGCAGTCACCATCTGCAGTGATTTTGGAGCCCCCCAAAATAAAGTCTGACAACAGTGTGCTTCATAAATGGCCATCATCCTCATTATGACTGTTCTTATTATCTGCAGTGGGTGTGAGGCCAGATGCTACCATGTGGATCTAAGGGGCAGAACTGATCACAGAAACTTGAATAACCAGCTTCACCCATGGATGAGGTCAACATAGGAAATGGAAAGTTCCAGCAGGAAGAGCCAGAATTGGAATGGGCAGCTTGAGGTCACTCTGTTTCCCCAGAGCTAGCCCAGCCCTTGGAGCCCCTGTCCTCTCCCTCCTGGGCCTACTTCCTCATTGCAGCCCTAGGCTGCAGACCTGCCTCTCCCATCATTTCTTGCCCTCCATCATCACAGATGCACAGGATGGGTGCTGGGCTGTGTTAGGAGTCCTCAGCCTGGGGGGACCTGGGCTTATTTAATCGGAGGCCGAGGCAGCCTCAGGAAGCTTGTCTCCCTGGAAGGTGGTCCAGGAGCTGAGCCTAGAGTGTTACCCTGTCCCAAAGATCCCCACGCCTCCCCTGGAGCAAGTCCACTTCTCAGTCCAGCTCCCATTTCCTTCTATTTAACATGGCATGCTCTCAGGGCTCCAAGTTCCAAATCTGCCCTGTGAACCCATCCCCTGGGCTTTCCTGGAGGCTCAGATGGTAAAGAATCTGCCTGCAATGCAGGAGACCCGGATTCAATCCTTGGGTTGGAAAGATCCCCTGGAGAAGGAAATGGCAGCCCACTCCAGTATTCTTGCCTCGAGAGTCCCATGGACAAAGGAGCCTGATGGGTTACAGTCCATGGGGTTGTAAAGAGTTGGACACAGCTGAGCGACTAACACTTTGACTTTCAACCCATCCCTTATTGTGATTTGGGAACACTTCTTTCAGGAACACCAGTGATGGCCTGAGGGCCCTGTCCTTAGCAGACAAACGAGCCATTTGGTGATGTGATGGGCGGGTGAGTCCTATGAGTCATGCAGAACCCAAAAGAGCTGCCCCAGGAGGGGCACCACGGGGGTGATGTCAGGAGTGGCCAAATGTCAGGAGACTGGGTGGCCTCTGATGGCAAGCTTTGGCTTTTCATTCTCTTTTGTTTCTAAAACTTGGAAACCTTCAAAAGCATTCAACGAGAGCTGGCCTGGAAGACTTGACAGGCATAAATGGGCTTTGAAAGCAGCCCAAGACCCGAGCGTGGCTCCCCTCATGTGGAGATGCTTAGAGCCGGGTGTGAGGCTGTTGGGATGAAGCCAGGGCAGCTCTGGGAGGAGCCCAACGTTTACCTTGGGATTGACATCCATTCCTGGCATCACTAGCTGGCCACTGACCTGGATCCTTATAAGGTAGCCAAGAACACAAGCTCTATAGCCAGTTGGTGCTGGGTTTGAGTGGGACTTTACCACCCATCCAACAGAGTGACTTTGACCAAGTCTTTTAACCTCTCTGAGCGTCAGTCTCCTCCTCTGCATGTGGAATAATGGCAGCATTTTCCTCCTGGGTTTCCCTGGTGGCTCAGTGGTAAAGAATCCACCTGCAAATGTAGGAGCCATAGGAAACTTGGGTTGAATCCCTAGGGCGGGAAGATCCCTTGGTGAAGGAAAAGGCAACCCACTTCAGTATTCTTGCCTGGGAAATCCCATAGACAGAGGAGCCTGATGAGCTACAGTCCATGGGATTGCTAAGAGTCAGAAACGACTGAGCATACACATATCGTTCTATACTTTCCTCCTATGATGATTTTGAGGGCTGACACATAGTAAGCACATTATGTATCATTATTATTTCCACTGTCATTCTAACTTGAAGACCAATCTAACTACTTAATGTACATTTTTAGCAGGAAACTGAGTTCAAACATTATATTCCTTCAACTAATGGCCTAGCTACAAACCAGCTGCTCTTTCCAATTTTCTTGGCCTAGGCAGGGTTTCCTCTTAGTCAGTCTGGAAACCAACTGCATCCTAATTAATCCTCATTATTCAATCACTCAGAGCACGTACAGTCAGGGGCAGCCACTTCCTCCCACTCTCACAAATATCTGTTCTCTCCTCACCAGAATTCTGGCTGGTTACACAGCCAGTCTAAGACTACATTTCCCAGAAGACCTTGCTCCTGGGTGTGGCCATGTGACCCCGTGTTAGCCAATAGGAATAAGAGGTAATTTGGCTTGTGCGCTGGTTATACCCTTAAGGGGATGGGACCTGCCCTTCACTCATTTTTTCCCTCCAACAGAGAAGGGACATGGTGGCTAGTTGCTTGGGGCCTTGTAGGCAAGGGCTACTCCCTAGGGAAGGTGGAGAAATAAGTGAAGAAGTAAGGAGTCTTGTTGCTCACTTGTCTTGCTCTTGTTTTCTTAGATTTGTCCCTAAGCATTGCATTCATTTGATACTATTATAAGTGGTATTGCATTCTTAATTTCATTTTTGAATTAATTATTTCTAATGTGAACAAAAGGAGTAGATTTTTGTATATTGATCTTGTATGCTGTAAACTATCTGCACTTGTTTTTTAGCTCTAATAGTTTATTTGTGGATTCCTTAGGATTTTCTGTATCCAAGGTCATACCCTCTACAATGGAGATGGTTTTATCCTTTCTCTTTAGATGCCTTTTATTTCCTTTTGCTTAATTGACTGGCTAGAACCTATAGTACAATGCTGAGTAGGAGCAGTGAGAGTAGACATCTATCTTTGTTTTCTTCCTGGTCTTGGGGAGAAAAACCAGTGTTTCACCATTAAGTACAATGTTAACTGAATTTTTCATAGGTGCCCTCTATCAGGTTGAGGAAGTGCCTCTCCTAGTCTGTTGAGTGTTTCTGTCATAAAAACTTATTGATTTTGCCAGATTCTTTTATAGCATCTGTTGAGATGATCAAGTGGTTTTGCCTTTAATTCTATTAATATAGTGTATTATATTGTTTTTCCACATGTGGCCAGTGAAGTCTCTGCCCAGTTAGCTTATTGATAAGTTTATTATTAGACAGAGACCACCTTATCCTTGGAACTGAGAAGTGTCCCAGGTTTTGTTGGGTAACTGTGTGTATGTTGGGGCACCTCTTCAGCACTTGTCCTGGACTTTGACAACCCTGCCTTAGTCGTCACTTCCTGTTTGTGCAAATCCTCAAGGTCAGACAGAGGTGAGAGTTTGGAGCCTCCTTGGGTCTTTCCTGACATGCACACGCACATGGTTTTCTAGATTCTCAGAAATATGTTAGAACTTTTCAAATCCCTGTGGACATCTCATTCGCCAAGTTTTTATTTTAAGCTTTTTGATTAGCCTATAGTTTGCCCCAAGAGTTATTCACCACCTCAGGCACCCAGGAAGCTAATCAATTACTTCTAATAGTTTTTGATAAATGCCCAGGCTTTTCAAACAGATCTGCATGTAGAGTCATCCAGGGATCCACCAGACCATTTAATACTGACACTTTGTGGGAATGAGGCTTTGTTCAACACCTTCTAGTGGCTACTGGGCTGCTAGTTTTCACCATGATCACAAGATTTCAGGCTGTTGTTTCCCAAGGCTATGTCAGAGCTGAACGGGAGGGGATGGATGGGATACAAATTAAAATGCCACAAAGCTCACTGTTCTCACTGAGAATCAGCCATTTTCCTTGAATAAATGCTTTTCAGATTGCTTTCAGCCTCTGGTTAATTTTCAGAGTTCTGAGAAAGTTGATTCTGACTTTTTGCCAGTTTTTGTCATGACGTTTATGGAATAGAGGATTGTCTGGGATCCTTGCTCTGCCATTTTTGCTGAATCCGCTATTGTTGCTGTTTGGTCACTAAGTTGTGTCTGACTCTTTTCGATCGCTTGGACTGCAGCATGCCAGGCTTCCCTGTCCTTCACTGACTCCCAGAGTTTGCTCAAACTCATGTCCATTGAATCCCCTATGGTTTTCTTTTATTCATGGTAAATGAATCTGAGTATCTACCTGATGATGATATAAAGTTTCCCCTTTAAATAAATTTATTGAGGTAAAAAAAAAAATGAGTTCAGGAAGCAGTCTGAAAGGCTACATACTGTATGATTCCAACTGTATGGCATTCTAGAGAAGGCAAAACTAAAGGGCTAGTAAAAAGATCAAGGTTACCAGAGGTTCATAGAGAGGAAATAGGAATCAATAGGTGGTGCCCAGGACAAGTTGTTTTTTTTTTTTTTTTTTAATGAAGTATAGTTGATTCACAATATTGTGTTAATTTCAGGTACACATCAAAGTGATTCAGTTACACACACACAGCTTTTTTTCTCAGATTCTTTTTCATTCTAAGTTATTACAAGATATTGAATGTGGTTCCCTGTGTGTGTATATGCTCAGTTACTCAGTCGTGCCCAACACTTTTGGGGCCCCATGGACTGTAGCCTGCCAGGCTCCCCTGTCCATGGGATTTTCCAGGCAAGAATACTGCAGTGGGTTGCCATTTCCCTCTCCAGGGAATCTTCCTGACCCAGGGATCGAACTCACATCTCTTATGTCTCCTACATTGGCACCACATGGGAAACCCATAGTTTTCTGTGCTCTATAGTAAATCCTTGTTGTTTATGTTATATATAGTAGTATGTATCTGTTAATCCCATACTTGTATTTCATAGCCTCCCTTTCCCCTTTGATAACCATAAACTTGTTTAATATGGCTGTGAGTTTATTTCTGTTTTGTAAATAAATTCATTTGTATTATTTTTCAGATTCCACATATAAGTAATATCATATAATATTGTCTTTCTCTGATTTACTGCACTCAGTATGATGATCTCTGGGTCCATCCATAGGCTCGGCTTTTGTAAATAGCACTGCTATGAACTTTGGGGTGCCAGTATCTTCTCAAATTAGAGTTTTTGTCTTTTCTTTATATATGTCCATGAGTGGATTGCTGGATCATATGGTAAATCTATTTTTAGCTTTTTAAGAAACCCTCATACTGTTCTCCATACTGTGTATGTGAACTCAGTCGTGTCTGACTCTTTGTAACGGCATGAACTGTAACCCACCAGGCTCCTCTGTCCATGAGATTTTCCAGGCAAGAATACTGGAGTGGGTTGCCATTTCCTACTCCAAGGGATCTTCCTGATCCAGGGATCAAACCTGAATCTCTGGCATCTCCTGCATTGGCAGGCGGATTCTTTACCACTAGTACCGCCTGGGAACCCATAGTGGCTGCACCAATTTACATTCCCACCAACAGTGTAGTAAGGTTCCCTTTACTCCACACCCTCTCCAGCAATTATTGTTAACAGTCTTTTTGGTGATGGCCGTGCTGACCAGTGTGAGGTGATTCCTTATCATAGTTTTGATTTGCATTTCTCTAATAATTAGTGATGTTGAGTTCATGTGCCTTTTGGCCATTTGCACGTCTTCTTTGTTGAAATGTCTGTTTAGGTCTGCAGCATACAGGGCAACTTTTAAAGTAGTGAAACTGATCTGTATGATACTGTTATGGAGAATGCATCTCATTATGCATTTGTCAAAACCCATGGGATGCCCAACATAAAGAGTGAGCCCTAATGTAAATGATGGGCTTTGGTTAACAATAACTAAATGGTTATTGGTTCATCTGTTGTGATAAATGTGTCACATTAGTGCAGGAGGCTAATAATAGGGAGAATGTGTGCAGGAGGAGGGAGAGATTTCTCTCTGTACTTTCTGTTCAGTTTTTTTTTTCCTGTAAATCTAAAACTGCTCTTAAAAAATAAGGTCTATTTAGAATTTTTAAAAAGTGAGTTGATTTTAAGAAATAAATTCAGTATAGAATATAGTAGGTGGTATAAGGATATGGCAAAAATCATGTGGGAGGTATGTGGGTGATTGACATTTGGGAAACATGATGTAAAAAATATGTATGACAACTGGGGTCTCTGTTAATGAAAGATAATGGAGAAACGAACCCAACACATTTGATAAAAAATAAAAAATAGTTTATGGATAACTTGAGATTTATTGGAACTGTGTATGAAATAGTAGGTATAACTGGTTGTGAGTTTTCTTGCTTCAAGGGTTAAGAATGACTTGTGAATAAATAAGAGACAAAAAAAAAAAAGACTAAGACGTCTAATACAAGGCCTCCACTGGTTGATGGGAAAGCTCACAGGAGAGGAAGAAGGAGACAGGTAAGAAGTATTGGAAAGGCTCCATCAAACACACTGTGTTGTCAGAACCATGAGTCAGGTGATAAGAACAGCTATAGTCACCCACCATTAGCTGGATCTATGCTTCCTTTGGTACCATGGACAGCAGTCAAACCTAGTTGGGTGCATGTGCTCATGAAGCCAAGGGCTTCTGGTCTTCTTCTCATGAGGATGATTTCTGTTTAGAACACAGGGGAGACCTAGGAGTTCCTCTCCTTCTGGAAGATATGACCCTCTCATAAGGAGCTACGTGGAAGACCAGGAGGCATGTGGGCAGGGCAATGGACACAAGGTAGGAAAAAAATCAGCCCAAACTCTACCATATGCCCAAGGTCACAGGGTTAGTACAGAGCATCACCCCTCTCTGAGTGTCTCTTTTCTCTTCTGCAAATTGGGTTCGATCCTCCTCCAACCCCGTGAAGGCCACAGAATGAGTGCTGGACAGACATTCAGTGAAAAGGATTCCAAGAATTCCTTCTCTGGATTGTGAGAAGGAGACAGAGGTGCTCTTGTTTAGCGCTGTGTTTCTGTTTCCCAGCTCATCACTTGCCAGAGAGCAGGTACTTCAGTGAATGTTCAAGGAAGGGAGAAAGGAGGGAGGAAGGATGTGGGTTACCAGTCTGGAGCACAGGGCCGGCACCCAGGGGCTCACTGCCACATCTCTCCTTCCTAAGCCGCCTGTGTCTCTCCTGCAGGGTGAAAGGCCCAGGAGGCAGCCTTATCTTCCCATTTAACTTGTTTTTAGCAGCAGTGAGGGCTTTCCAGGTGGCTCAGTGGTGAAGAATTCACCTGCCAATGCAGGAGACACAAGAGACCCAGGTTCGATCCCTGGGTCAGGAAAAACCCCTGGAGAAGGGAATGGCTACCCACTCCAGTAGTCTTGCCTGGAAAATCCCATGGACAGAGGAGCCTAGTCAGCTGTAGTCCATGGAATAGCAAAGAGTCAGACACAATCGAGTACTGTAGCACACTAGAGCACTAACAGCAGTGAAGCTAAAGAGCAGTGGTGGGGGCCGTATCCCCCATGCAGAGGGCCTGGATGAGGTCCGGAGCTCCAGGAGTCTTGGGGATGCTCCTTTATCTTCATCTCTCAGCCTCTGGAGCTCAACTTTAAGAGTCTGTTCAGAAACATCCCTCCCACTTCATTTCCAATTGCAGACACCTGGTGAGGCGAGTCCCTCGGGAGTCTGGTTGGCAGGAGGCTGGCTCTCGAGGCTTTTGTGATGAAGTCACAGGCCCTTGATGTATTATTCAGGACTGGGTACCAATCAATGCCAGACGCCCATCCATCCTCTGCTGGTCCCCCTGCCTGGGCCTCTGCTGTTTTGGAAGCAAATGCTACAATCTGAAGAGAAATTGTCTGCTTTTGTCTTGCTGCAGACTGAAGACCTGGCACCAGTCGCTGGGCAGAGATGTTTGCTCCACATTGTCTGATTCTGCTATTTTCAGTTTTCTTGCTGGTTGTAATCTACTCCTGGGCCTTTAGCCTTGGGGGGCAGGAAGGAACCTTTCAGTTGCAGGTAAAAGTTGGGCTCAGATTTGCTGCATTGTCATGTCTTCATGTTTAGAAAAAGGTGTGATTGAAAGGGAGATGCTTGAAAAAGTTAGAAACGACCACCAGGTACCAGTCAAATACTAGCTTGATGTGTAGTGCGGGGCTGGGTGCTGAATGGGGAGCTGCGGTGACGATGAACAAATTTCTTGGATTCACTTGACAGATATGGCGATAGAAGCGTGAGGCAAGGTTATCCTGTCCACCCGTCTCTCCCCATGGGGTTATTGTGTGGATAACATGAAGTAGGAACACGGCATCATGTCCTGGGCTTGAGCTGTCTTGGGTTCAAATTCTAGCTCTGTTGCTCTGCAGCTGTGTGACTTTGGGAAAAAGTGACTTCACCTCTCTGTGTCTCAGTTTCTTCATCTACAATAGTGGGGATAATAGTACTCCTCTCTCAGGGTGGTGAGGGTGCAGTGTGTTCACCTAGGTAAAGCTCTCAGAACCACACCTGGAATGCAGGAAGTGCTGAATAAACTTGAGCTTCCATCATCAACAGTAATACTACCACTAATGCTGCGCTGTGCTTAGTCGCTCAGTCGTGTCCGACTCTTTGCGACCCTATGAACTGGAGCCCACCAGGCTCTTCTGTCCCTGGAGATTCCCTAGGCAAGAATACTGGAGTCGGTTGCCATGCCCTCCTTCAGGGGATCGTCCCAACCTAGGGATCGAACCCAGGTCTTCCACATTGCAGGTGGATTCTTTACTATTAGTAAATAATATTAATACCTGTGACACTCAAGACAGTGTACGGACTGAGTTAGATTCCTGATCCAGTCTAACCTTCGTAACAGCCACAAAAGGGGAAGTTGATGACATGGATGGACCCAGAGACTGTCATACTGAGTGACATACTGAAGTATATCAGACAGAGAAGGAGAAATATCATATGACATCCCTTATGTGTGGAATCTAAAAAGAAATGATGCAAATGAACTTATTTACAAAATAGAAACAGACTCACAGCCCCTGGCAGCACCGCCTCCAGCAGATTCGTCCCACAGAGTCCTGCTGGGCAGGAGCACAGAGCTGAGCGGATCCGTGAGGTGCTGGCCCTGGGGGCTAATGATGCCCTGGGGTCCTGCAACAGCTGAGCTGGGGCTCCAGCGATGTCCTCCCTGCCCACCTGGGCAACCCTGTTGTCAGTCACACACCCTCGCCAGACACAGTGCTCCTTACAGAAAGATGGTGGTTCCTTATTGCTCCAATAGCCCACCCCCTCTCTAGACCAAGAAGCAGGACACCATCCAGCAGGCTGCATGTCCCTTTACTGGACAGATCTGACCAGATGCCCAGGTCTCAGACACAGTGGTCTTACAGTAAAAATCAAACTCCTTACTTTTCCCACCAGGCCCTGCACAGTCCAGCCCTGCTGAATTTCCTGACTGCTTCTCACATTTGTGTGTTCCCACACCTGGCTTTCCTCTGCCCCTGGCCCCCAGGGCCTGTGTCTCAGCCTGGAAATCCTCTCTCCCCTCTCCTCCCCTATCAACCTCACCATCCCATGAGATTTCACCCCAAGAAAGCCCCTTCCAGGCCTGCTGGCCAGCCCCACTCCTCCCCTCAAACCTCCCATTTCTGGAGATTTCAGATGCAACGTTCACATGTGTCTTCCAGTCTTTTGGGGGCCTCTGTCTCCCCAGCTGGACTGAGAGCGCAGGACATGGAGTTGCGGGCTGGGCTCTTCAGAAGCAGATGCTGACATGGAATTTGGGTCTGTCACGTTTATTAGGGATCAGTCCTTTTCAAAGGGATCAGTCCTTGTCAACAATGAGGGACACAGGGCTGGGTGGAGGGAGAAGCCCAGCTCAAGTGAGGCAGGCCCACTCAATCGGTGAGGCCGTGGCCAGGGGCCAGGTGCAGAGTCCTGCCTTGAGCCGGGGCATCTGACCAGCCTGTATGCACCAGCCTGCCTCCATCCCTGACACTGGCTGCCCCAAGTCCCCTGAAGGATGTTTCCATGGCTGTGCAGTCCTTCCTTGAAGTGAAACAGTGCCTCTCCCCGCACACATGCATGGCTTCCCTCTCTGCATCCTCAGGGCTCAGCTGAGGGTGTAGGTCCAGGCTGGGCAGAGTGTGGGGCAGACTCCTCCCAGGGAACATGTCTTCTAATTCGCATCATCTGGTCTGGCAGCTGCTCTGGACATCCCAGGGGAGAGAAGTGAGAAAAGCCCTTCAAACCTACAACAAGGGCCTCCAAAAATGTCCAGTTAGTTGCCTGGCCTGGCTCCCCACTTGCAGAAGAGTTGATACCAAGCAGGTTTGTGGTCAGTCACCATTCTACACTGATGTTTGTTTCTTTGACTAAAAGCACTTGCGCTTGTTTTATTTTTCAGATCTACCATTTCTTATATCCCAGCCCCAAATCCGTCTGGACAGCAGAGACTGGCTCCCTTCCTATCACTCCCTCTACCGCCAATGAAAAACTCTTCTTTTTTCAGAGGTGGAAACAGATCTTGCAAAAATGTCTGTGTGTCCCTGTCATAACCTCAGGGAGGAGCAGAGGGAAATCCAGGGACTCTGTGCTTTCCTATTATCTCTTCATTTTCAATTTGCATCATAAGCATCAAAGCACATTTTTCTTCCCAGGGACACTTTAGTCATATTATCTTGGCCAACCAGGCAGGAAGACAGGAGGTCTGTCTAAGACCAGTCCCAAGAACAGCTAAGTGTCCCTTTTCCTTGTACCCTCTGTCCACACTGGAGGTTTTAAATATGTCAACTTCACTTCCATTTGCAAAGTGACTTTCATTCCAAGCAGTCCCATAACACTTCACAGAGTTAAATAATACTTACGAACAAAAAAAAAAAAAAAAAAAAAATACGAACATGCCAGATGGAGAAATAGAGTAACGCTGGCTAAATTTATCACGAGCCACAAAATGGAATGGAAAAAAGGAGGGTAGGTTGTAAAATTTACCAGGTTGAAAACTAATAAAGGGTGAGTTGCTAATGAACTAGAAGTGAATTGTATTTTACTAGGTTATTTCCAAAATGTTTTCAGTAGCCAATTAACCAGTTTAAAAACTGAAAGGAATCCCATATTCACATCTGGAAAGCCAGTAGCCACATCAGCCATCACAATGACTACTGTTTATTGAGCAGTTGCTATGTACCAGGCTCCTTACACGTTGTTGTTTAATATCTTAGTTGTGTCCAACTCTTTGCAATCTCATGGACTGTAGACCACCAGGCTTCTCTGTCCATGGAATTTCCCAGGCAAGAACACTGGAGTGATTTGCTATTTCCTTCTCTAGGACATCTTCCCGAATCAGAGATTGAATCAGTGTCTCCTGCATTGGATCACGTATGGATGTGGGAGTTGGACCATAAAGAAAGCTGAGCGCCAAAGAATTGATGCTTTTGAACTGTGGTGTTGGAGAAGACTCTTGAGAGTCCCTTGGACTTCAAGGAGATCAAACCAGTCAATCCTGAGGGAAATAAGTCCTGAATATTCATTGAAAGGACTGCTACTGAAGCTGATGCTCCAATACTTTGGCCACCTGATCCAAAGAACTGACTCATTGGAAAAGACTCTGATGCTGGGAAAGATTGAAGGTGGGAGGAGAAGGGGACGACAGAGGGTGAGATGGTTGGATGGCATCACCAATGCAATGGACATGAGTTTGAGCAAGCTCCGGGAGTTGGTGATGAACAGGGAAGCCTGGCGTGCTGCAGTCCATGGGGTTGCAAAGAGTCAGACACAACTGAGCAACGGAACTGACTGACTGACTTCTGTATTGGCAGGTGGATTCTTTACCACTGAGCCACCAGATAAGCCCTGCTTATGTGTTGCAATCCTCCAAGAAGCCCATGGAGTTGATGTTTAATTTCTGTTCCACAGACCAGGACACAGAGGCAGAGTTGCTACTGGGGTCAGCATGGTTCATGTCCATGCTTGCCACAGCGAGGTTAGTGCGCTTGTAGAACAAGATGGGAGAGAGGCTCTCTCTGTCTCCCGTGTGAGGACACAGACAGAAGGAGGGTGTCTACCAGCCAGGAAGAGAGGCATCATCAGGAGCAGTGTCTCAAACTCCTTGGGACACACAGGAACAGAGTGCCACCTGCCTTGGGGTCTGCTGGGTGTCTGTTGCGATTCGAGGAGTCCCTGGACTCCCAGGTGGGACAGCCGTTTTCACCCATGATGTTTCCTCTGTGGGGGTGGCTTGTCAGCAAGAGTGCACCCAGAGGTGTCTCTGAGGCCAGCTGTCTGCTCTCAGAGGGACCAGCACTTAATGAGGCCGTGATGATACAGCCGGGGACCTCTAGCATCAGGTGGGAAGGCGGCGATGAGTTCTGATAGGTGAAGTAATTGTTTCTGGAAAAAGGAACTGAGGTGAGGGTGCCAATTATTTTTCCCCTTCCAGGATGTTTAGACATTCCTGAACCATCCATTTGTTCTTTTGGTCAATTAATATGCATCGACTGTCCTTTATATCCCGGCAACAATTCTATATGTGGGGGAACATCATGGTTAACAAGACAGAAAAATCCAAATACAGACCTTTCCTCCCTTGAGGACAGCCAATTAAAAGCTCAAAGATGAAACAAGTAGAAAACAGACGTACGACTTATTCTCCCACTAAGACGGCCGCTGCGGGAAATATGGAAAAGCACAAGGAAGAATCCTCTCCCTCAGAGGTGATCATGGTCACTGTTTCAGCGTGTTTTCTTCTGTCCTTCCAGTACATGTGTCTTCAAAGTGAAAAGTGAAGTTGCTCAGTGGTGTCCAACTCTTAGGACTATAGCCTTCCAGGCTTCTCTGTCCATAGGATTTTCCAGGCAAGAATACTGAAGTGGGTTGTAGTACCATTAATCTTGAATATTCACTGGAAGGACTGATGCTAAAGCTGAAGCTCCAGTACTTCGGCCTCATGATGCGAAGAGTTGGCTCATTGGAAAAGACCCTGATGCTGGGGGAGATTGAAGGCAGGGGGAGAAGGGGGCGACAGAGGGTGAGATGGTTGGATGGCATCATCGACTCAATGGGCATGATTCTGAGCAAACTCCAGGAGATGGTGAAGGACAGGAAAGCCTGGCATGGTGCAGTCCATGGAGTCACAATGAGTCAGACACGACTGAGCCACTGAACAATGACAACAACCAATACCATCAGGGTGACTCTGTATATGCAGGATTTTAAACTTTTCTTACTGTAAAATAAAATAGACTGAAAACCACACCAAGCAACTGTATAACTGAACAAACTGCTCTAAGGAAAACATCCCTGGAGCCTCACCTGGATAAAGAAGCAAAACTTCACCTTCTGCCCTCAAAGGTGGTCCATGTATCCCAATCCCTCTTCCAAAAGCAGCCATTATTTGCCTTCTACAGCAGTCTCTTTTTTGTCTTACTTTGTAGTTTTGTTACCCAGGTACGCTGCCCTAGCCACTACGGGTTAGTCTTGCCCATTAAAAAATCCGGTTTTGTCTTTTAAGTCTCTTTTAATCTATAGTTTTGTCTTCCATTGCCCCCCCCCTCTTTTGCCCTTTAATTTGTCACAATCTTTCTCTCTCCCTTTGATGCAGCAGGGACCCCAATAAAGCCTCACCTGAAAAAAAAATTTTTTTGTCACAATCTGGAAGAATCTAAGAAAATTGACCTGAAGAGTCTCCCACAGTCTGGGTTTGGCTGGTTGCAAACTCTGGGCAGTTTAACATGTTCTTTGTTCTCTGTATGTTCTTTTCTAAATTGGAAGCTGGTCCAGCGGCTTGATCAGACTCAGGTTCAAACTTTTTAGCTTGAACTCAGGTGATGCTGTGTTCCTTTTTTTTTTTTCCCACTCTGCTTCATGTTTAGTACAATGCACAGGCTCTGGACTTGTGGGTTTAGTAGTTGTAGTACACAGGCTTAGTTACCCCTTAGGATGTGGAATCTTAGTTCCCTCACCAGGGATAGAACCCAATCATCTGCATTGGAAGGCAGATTCCTAAGCACTGGACCACCAGGGTAGCCTTGAGGCTGTATTCTTCCATCAAGAGACAAACCCTATCTGATGTTTCTTTTTTCCTAATGTCTCTTTTTTCTGATGCTAGCAGAAACTGATGCTCTTTGCTTAGAACCATTAATCCCCTGGGGGTTGCAGAATGGTCATATTTTAGTTTTGCAATTTCTTCTTCATTAACTGCAATATTTTTATAAAGAGTTGTTTTCCCTCATCTACTATCCAGTTACCCAGGGGGTACCATTCATGTCATTTCCCTGATGCTGGGAAAGATTGAGGGCAGAAGGAGAAGAGGGCGTCAGAGGATGAGATGGCTGGATGGATCACTGATGCAATGGACATGAACTTGGGCAAACTTCGGGAGGTGGTGAGGGACAGAGAGGCCTGGCACGCTGCAGTCCATGGGGTCACAAAGGGTTGGGTATGACTGGGCGACTGAACAGCAACACTTGTTCATAACAGAAAGACACGATAAATACCTGATTCTTCTCCATGTATCAGTTTCCAAGATAAGGAATTGATCTCTTATCATCCTTCAAATATGACTAACTTTCCTTTTTAAATGTCAACATAAGCTCATAGATCTGAAAATATTTGCTAGGTTTTAATCCATTACAAATAATTTCCCTTTGAAATTCAAACTGTCTTGCTTTCAGCTACTGGAGGCCTCTTGGAGTTGGCTGTTTTATCCTTTGACGTGAGCCTGACACTTTTTTTTTTTTTTTGCTTTTCTGGGCCCATTGTGAACACTGGGCCTCAAATCAGCCATTTCTCCAAGAAGCCCTGATTTCTTTTAATGAGAAATGATATTTTGACCCCACAGTCAGATACTCATTGTTGTCAGGTTGATTATTATTAGGGAATTTTAGCCCTTAGCATGTTCAAATTCAAATCTCAGACTACAGATTTTTTACTTAATACCCAGATATTCATGGGCACAGGTGATGACAGAATTAACATAACCCATGGTTATTCTTTAGTTTATCTCACAAAATCTCTCACCATTTCAGATAATTTTAATAGTAACACCACCAGTATAATTACTGAGAGCAGTTTATTTATTTAATTTATTATTGCTTTCTTGGTGGCGCTGAGCCGTGTGCAGTATCTTAGTTTCCGATCAGGGATCGAACACCCCTGCATTAGCCACTTTTGACCACCAGGGAAGTCCAGTTCAAGAGCAGTTTAAAATCTCTTTGCATATGTTTCTCCTGCTGTCTTCCCCAGTTTCATATGCTTTCATGAGATCCACGTTGATTAAGCAGTTGTCATTACATACTATATTCTCTACTGTTTAGACCTCTTTATGGCTAGTTTAAAAGTAAGCCAATGTTTAATACTCACATCGGTCTTTATGTCAAGGTTTCTGTAGTCATCTTACTTGTCTGAATCCCATTCTTGAGTAGATTCCTTGGGAAGGACTCAAGGGAACAATATTTCCATTGTACATTGATGATGGGTTTGTAGCCTTTCTACATAAAAGTCAGTTTATGAAATTTAAAATCCTTAGTTTGTGTTTTCTTCCTTTGAATGCCTTAAAAGTACTATGCCATTGTCTTGTGGCATAAAAAACTGCTGTCAACAAACAGGATGATTTTCTTTTCTCTTGTAAATGGCTTGCTGCTTTTGCCTAAAGGGCCAGTGGATTTTTTTTCTCTTTTCCTACAATTTTAGGACTTCCCTGGTGGTCCAGTGGTTAAGACTTTGCCTTCCAATGCAGAGGGTAAGGGTTCAGTCCCTGGCTGGGCAGCTAAGATCCCACATGCCTCTTGGCCATTAAACCAAAACATAAAACAGAAGCAATATTGTAACAAATTCAATAAAGACTTTAAAAAAATGGCCCACATAAAAAATAAAGTCCTATAATTTTACTTTTGAATATGACTTAGTGATGGTCTTTCTGGGTGAATATTCTCACATTCTTACCCCATGTAGTCTTGCAGTATGTAATTTCAAGTTATTTTTCAAATGGAGGTATAGTTTACAAACAGTAAAATTCATTCTTTATATTGTCCCTTTCTATCGAATCAGTTTTAACACAGTCATGCAACTACAACCACGATCAAGATATAAAGTATTTCCATCATTCTTTTCATATGTAGGTTCACCTCTCCTTGTGTTCAGTAAAGTTTTCTTAAATTATTATTTTTAGTGTTGGTTCTGTTTCCTTGCTTTGCGGTGATCTTCCTCAGGGACTTTCATTGTCTCTTCATTAGATTTTCTTTGCCAGTCTTCAATAGTTGTCACATTTTCTGAAGTGCATTTTATCTCTCCTTTTTGTTTGTTTTCCTCTCTCTAAATTTTTTTATATTTTCCATGGCTATGTATTGAAGTTCACTAATATTTTCTTCTGGTAGTGTCTAATCTGTTGGCAATCTCATCCTATGTATTTTTAATGTCAGACTTCCCTGGTGGCTCAGTGGTAAAGAACCCGCCTGTCAATTAAGCAGATGCGGGTTCAATCCCTAGGTCAGGAAGATACCCTGGAGAAGGAAATGGCAACCCACACCAGTATTCTTGCCTGGAAAATACCATGGACAGAAAGGCTGGCATGCTATAGTCCATGGGGTTGCAAAGAATCGGACACAACTTAGCAACTAAACAACAACTAATATTATATTTGCATCTCTAGAAGTTTGAGTTCTTTTTTATACTTTCTATATATCTCCTTAATGCTTTCCTCTATCTTCTTGAACATACAGAATGTAAAAACAATAGCTTTTCAAAACTCACCTACTAATCCTATTACCTTTGTCTATTGATTAGCTTTTTTTTCCTTGTTATTTTCCTGCTTTTAAAATTGGAATGATAGATTTCACCTCATTGAGGGTGCTGGATAGTTTTGTGTTCTCTTAACCGATGAGCTTTGTTCTGGAATACAATCACATTTTGTGGAAAGGTTTTGATCCTTTTGAAGGTTGTTTACAGTCTTTGTTAGACGGGACCAGAAGAGTCTGAGCTGCTTCTGCCCAGGGAAGGAGGCAGTTCCCTTCTGAGTCCTCTGTGCAATGTCCTGTGTGTTCCTGGGTTTTTCCATCCTGGCTGGTGACAACATGAATTATTCCCACCCCTGTGTGAGCTCCTGTTCCTTTCTGGTTGTTCTGCCCTGAGCTTTAGGACATTCCTTCGCATGCATGCACTGATCAGTACTTACCTGAAGACTTGAGAGAAACTCTTTGTAGACTTAGGGAATGTTGTCTCTGTGCAGCCCTCTGCTGCTCCACTGTTGTGAGTTCTAGCAATTCTGACCTCCCTGAATTGTCAACTGGATCTTAACCCGAGGAGGTTGCCAAGCCATTTGGGTTCTTCCTCCTAGCTCTGTGCCCTGGAATCTCTTCAGTCAATAAGCTGGGCTCACCACGGTGTTTGTTTTCTCTTTTCTTTTCTCAGGGACTCACTGTCCTGTGCTGCCTATTTTCCAATGTCTGAAAATTATGGTTTCAAGTATTTTGTTTGGCTTTTCCGTTGTTTGGGGCAGGAATGTAACTCTGTTCCCTTCGCACCCCCCTGGCTGTGTTTCTGAGTTTAAAAATGTTCTCCCTCTCATGTTCTATTTCTTTTATGGCATCATTTGCTGTATTTATACATGTGTTTCTTCTAGTTTACTCTTTATTTCTGTACTTATTATTTTCTTTTATTTCTAATTCTTTCCTGAGTTCTGCCACCTCATTCCTGAATTCTTTCTAATTCTGACTTGCATTGTCTTTTCATGTCTTGCATCACTTTTTTTTTCTAACTTTCACTTCATTTGTAAATAGAAGGTCCCAGCTGGCATGATCTCCTTTCAGTGGGGAAGTTATCCTGCCCTTTATTTCTTTGTATTATAATTCTGCAGGGAAGTTGACCTCATTGCTTTTCTGAGGTCAAACAAGTTTACTCATTTCCCTGTGTGATGAACTCTCCTGAATTTTTGCAGGCATGTGGTTCCCAGATTTTGTTCCCTGTTATTTCTATGTAGTGTTAAAAGCTATTGAGACTTTCTGGTTCTGTTCCCCCTGCCTTTATCTAGAGCCTGTCTTTCCTTTGTCTCTGCTGCTCTTGTATGGACCAATTTTGATTCTACCTCAACAGTTCCTCATCTGTCCATCCTGTCTTAGAAGGGAATGCGCTTGTGCTAAGTTGCTTTTTCAGTCATGTTTGACTCTTTTCGACCCTGTGGTCTATAGCCTGCAAGGCTCTTCTGTTCATGAGGTTCTTCAGGTAAGAATACTTGAGTTTTGCCATGCCTTCCTCCAGGAGATCTTCTTCCCCACCCAGGGACTGAACCCTCGTGTCTTATGTCTCTAGCATTGGAAGATGGGTTCTTTACCCATAGCACTACCAGGAAAGCTAGAAGGGAATGGTGATGGATTAATTTCAAGAGTTCCTAAGGCTACTGGCTCCTGCCCCTTTCCTGGCTTCACCAATGACTAGTCATGGAAAATACTTAGATCCTTACTGACAACTGGTCAAGGGAGAACTATTCATCATCCTTCTGCCTAGTTACCTATCTGTAAGATGGAATCTTCACAGAACAAGCTCGTACGATTCTAGTGAAGATGAAATGAGAGGGTGCATTCTGAATGCTTGCACTTGGCCAAAGCTCACAATAAACTTTTAAGCTGAGCTGGAGGTCTGCAGAAAGGAGAAACACAAAGTGTGAACATTTCTGCTATGGGTTCTCAAATTGTGACTGCAAAGGCCTAGCTAGGTGGTCGGAGGACAGTCGCCATGCCTTTTGCCACTAGTGCCTGAGCTTGCGAGGCTGCCCTGTTTCCTCTGGGTCCTCAGCCTGAAGCATCTTGAGGATGCCCTGTGGCCTAATTTTGTAGTTGGTGATGAAGAATTGCATGTGGTTAGCCTGCTGAGTCAGAGAGAAAGGCATGATTTTCCACTCAATTCTGCTTTTTCCAATAAAATTTCATATTCAAACCAGCAAGAAATACTTTAATGAAATTGGTAGTGCCTCTTTCTATGCAGATGTTTATGTTTCTTTATTGAACTGGAAGTGAAGTAATGAAGTCCTAAGTCCAAGTCCTTCCAAATCCAGAGATGGAATCAGAAATTTAGAAATCGTTGAGCCCTGGAAGCTCTCTTCATGGTCTCTGAAGTAGAAAACACAAAATTATGTCACATAAAACCAAAGTAATTACCCAGATGGTCTCTCTTATTCTCTCCACATTTTATTCTTTATCTTTCATGCCCACTGGAAGTACAGAAAGGGATTGTTCTTCATTGTCCATCTCTCTAGTTGCTTGGTGTGCATTTATTAAGCACCTATTACATGCTGGTCACTGAGCTGGTGGAACAAGGCAGGCGAGGTACAGTCACTGTTCTGACGGAGCTTACCTTCTACTATGAGGAGGAAAATAGACAAGGAAGTGAATGTCTAATCAGAAAATGTGGTAATGCTAAGAAGGAAATGGACTTTGGGGAGAGTGTATTAAGGGACCCAGAGGTGGTGGCATTTAAGCTAATCCTGAAAGGGCAGAAGGATCTAATCAGGGGGTGGGAAGCAAATCTAGGCAGGGAGGATGACTTGACCAAACACCCTGGGGCAGGAAATGGGACTGAATCACGTCCAGTGTGTGGTATTCAGCAGAGAATAGTGAAAGATGAGTTTAGAGGCTTAATCCGTGGATTTTGATCTTAATCCTTAGAATAAAGGGAGACCATTGAAAGAGTTTAAGTAGCAGAGTAAAACAATGAATGAAATTTTCTGCAAAGGTCAACTGCAGGGTGGAGGATGGATTGGAAAGAGGGAAAGTGGAAACAGAGAGACCAACCAGACTGGGAGTACACTGGTCAGAAGAGGCAGTGGTGGCCTTGCCCTGGGGGCCAGTGAGAAGTGGAGGGCCATAGTGGGTCTGTGGTATTAGAGGAAGAGCCTGGATTCTATCCTTGGCATCACCAGTGGTCAGGTAGATGGACCTGGCAATTTCTCCTTTCCCCCACCCCCTTTCTTCCTCAATTTTTAAAACTGTAAAATTCACATAAGATTCAACATCTTAACCATTTCCAGTGTACAGTTCAGTGGAATTAAATACATGTGTAATGCCATGTAGCCATCTCCATCATCCAATACTGTCCATCTTGTAAAAGTGAAATTCTATAGTTATATTAAGCTATAACTCCCCATTCCCTGCTCTTGCCAGATGTTGGAAACCACTCTTCTACTTTCAATCTCCATGATTTTGACTATTCTAGGGACCTCATATAAGTGGAATCCTATAGTATTTATCTTTTTGTGACTGACATTTACTTAGCATAATTTTTATCTATGTTGTAACATAGAATTTACAGAACTTCCCTCCTGTTTAAGGCTGAATACTATTTCACTATGTGGATATACCACTTCCTGCGTATCTGTGTTCCTAGTCTCAGCACACGGCAGGTTTGTTTTAAGAATAGATGTAAAGATACATGGATGGATAAATGAGTGAATGAGTTGTTGAGTGGGCCCATAAATGGATGGATGGGTGGACAAATGATTGATGGATACAAAGATGGATAGAGTATGTATGGATGAATAAATAGATGCATGCATGCATGGATGTTGGATGGATGAATGAGTGGTTGGGTGGATGCATGATGGATGGATGGAAAGATAAGTGGATAGGTGGATGGATGGGTGATGGATGGATGGGTGTATGGATGAACGGATGAGCAGGTAGATGAATGGATGAATGGGTGGGTGGGGTAGTGAATGCATGTATGTATGATGGTGCATAGGTAGATGCATGGCTAGATGGAGGTTTGAGCAACCTTTCTTCAGGAGGTCTTTTCTGGAGTTTGTGAACTCTCTTTAAGGTTTTCCCAATGTGGCAGATTGAGCCACAGATGGAGAGAATGTGGTTTTCTAGATTTAAGGCAGTGTAGGGCAGAGAAGAGGTCTCAAACCAGAGGTCTGGGGGCCATAGTTAGCAAGCAGAGTATACATTCATCAAATTAGTTGCAAATTTTAAAAGTGAGGTTATTTCCTACCAAAAAAATCCAGACTTCTTGACTCTCCTGAAAAACTTTTATTCTCTGGCCTTACTGAGCCAACATTCCTCCATGAAACACATGGCTGGACCTGAAGAGCAGACATTCCTTTCGTGGGTTGGTGGGGTGGTAGGTGGGGTGGGTGGGGCAGGAGGCAGCAATAGTCCCTGTCTCCCAACACACCCACTCTCCTCATTTCTATTGAGAACAGAGTTCTCTACCCTGCAGTGGTGGGTTTGGGGTCTGAGGGGTGTGGGTCAGAGAGCACACCCATCATGTTCTCTGTGTCCTCAGGAGAGTCAACTTCCTCTTCTTGTGAAAGGCAGAGAACCGACAGCACTAGGGTCGTTTTTAGCCAACGTGCATTCCTTGTGTGGCCCCTCATTCTAGCCTTGCCCCAGGCTCCTCATCTGAGACAGGGGGATGGTGATCTGCTGTTAAGAACTTGCACCATGACTGTTAAAACCTATTGGGAGCCTTGCATGCAGCAGCCAGTGAATCCTCCAGTGAGGTCAGTGGTGTTATTAATCCCTCTCCAAGAGGACGCTCAGGCTGCCCAAGTCCACCTGGCCAGGAAAGAGCAGAAATGGGCCCCAGGCTGGGTCTCTTGCTCCCAGGGCCTCCCCCTGCCTCCTGCAATGACGGGCATGGAGCATAGGCTCCTCTGAGTCTCCACCGCTGCTACTCCTCCTGCTTTTCCTGCCAAACCCTAGACAGGCACTGTGACCCCCGGCCCTGTCTCTGTGCAGCATCCCAATATAGCATCTCTGGAATGCAGCTCCTCCTCCCTAGTCCACACTCCACTCTCGGGGGCCTGGGTTATCCCCTTTCCCACACAGAGGGCCTGGGGGGATGCTTGAACAGCGTGTCCAAGCAGAGGCCCACTTTCCCAGCCTCCCAGGAGCCCCAGGGACGGGCCGGCATGTTGGATGCTGCCCAGCTTCAAAGTGCTTCCCAGCCAGACGTGTCCAGCTGACCGTGTTCTCAGGGGACAGTGTCTTTCCCACGGCCACATGGGCCCCGGGAACGGCCTTGGCCACCAGCCCACTTCAGAGGTCCTCCCGACTGGGGCCGTTCCCTCCCAGGAGGCAGCGGGTCTGTGGTGACGGCCAGGCCGGCGGCTCTGTGAGATCTGGGTTTGGGTCCAACAGTAATTTGACTTCAGGAAAAAGCCTACTCGTCTGAGGCTCCCCCTGCGTCTGTAAGTCTGGGCTGACAGTGACAGCCTCAAGGGGCTTTATGTAAGGCTCATTCAACACGCTTTTCAGCCAAACCAACCTCAGATTGAGTCTCCTGGAGAACAGGCCCGTAATCCATGTACACCCCCTAGAGTGACTGGTTGCCGCACTCAGGAGCCTGAAAGTGATGGAGCTGGTAGGTTCTCTTGCGGGTGCAGACGCTAGACCCCAGCCACCACATGTGACCATCTGGCCTCCTAGTAAAAGCACACAGGGCCCCGCTTTCTTGATCCTCTTCAGAGCAGTATGTTTCTTGAGGTGAAGCTCACGAGGGCCAACATGTCATTTCTGAGTAGAACATGTGAAGACGGTAAGAATCCACCTCCACTGCTATCCTCACATGAATGAGACTGAAAGGAAATAAAAACAACCCCTCAATCATGACTGACATTATATAAAAAGTTAGTACATGTAGTAAGGTCCTCAAATTTTAAAAGAGAACTAATAATTACATATATGACTTAGCGACTAAACAACAACAACTACCCAAATATATTACACAAATTTCAGATCTGTGTAAGACTTGGATACGGAAGCCTCTAGATTGCCAAGGAAAAGGCCACTTCACCTGGTAACACAGGACTTTGCGCTCATTCAATGTCATTACCTTCAGGTCTTAACAGGCTGCCAAGCAAGTAGGCTCCAAGCTAAAGGCCACCAGCCAGCATGTTGATTTCACACTAGTGTGTTGAATAAAAGAATGTTTATTCCTCAAAGAACAACTTGCCTATATCTTTCAAGTCAATAGACTAAAACAACCATGAAAGTGTGGGCTTTTCCTGAAGGCCTGAAGGTCCCCTGATCCTGTTATAAAGTCCCTGTATTTTCCCTCCACCACAGGAAGAATCATTTGGGATTATGTTATCATTGTCCCTAAGAAAAACCTCATTGATGGGGACAAGTATCTATCCCAGAAAGGCTGCCATAAATATTCCAGCCAGTGTCAGGTAGCCTGCCTGTGGGCCTTCTAGACATGGCTCCTGGGAGCAGGAAAGTCTGCCCACCACATGAGCCTCAAAAGATATCACAGTGATGGTCATTGATGGCTGAGGTCCCTTCCATGGGGAATGTATTAAAGCGGGCAGGAGGCCTCCCTGGAGATAGGGTCATGGATTGTGGGCCCAGCACTATGGAACCCTTCTGAAAAAGAGGGTTATGAACTACTCAGACCAGAAAGAAACGATCCCACTAGAGAAAGATGGAAATTAGGTGGGCAATTTCTAAATGATGTTTAACATGGCTCTGGATAGGTAACTGTGAAGGTCAACTGGTGTCCACCCAGTGAGGCCCTGTTCCCCAGTTCCTCAGTAGATCACTCATCAAAGTCAATAATCAGGTTCAGTTCAGTTAAGTTGCTCAGTCGTGTCCGACTCTTTGCAACCCCATGAACTGCAGCACGCCAGGCCTCCCTGTCCATCACCAACTCCTGGAGTTTACTCAAACTCATGTCCATCGAGTCAGTGATGCCATCCAGCCATCTCATCCGCTGTCGTCCCCTTCTGCTCCTGCCCCCAATCCCTCCCAGCATCAGGGTCTTTTCCAATGAGTCAGCTCTTTGCATGAGGTGGCCAAAGTATTGGAGTTTCAGCTTTCAGCATCAGTCCTTCCAATGAACACCCAGGACAGATCTTCTTTAGGATGGACTGGTTGGATCTCCTTGAAGTCCAAGGGACTCGCAAAAGTCTTTTCCAACACCACAGTTCAAAAGCATCAATTTTTCGGCTCTCAGCTTTCTTCACAGTCCAGGTGACTTTAAGTAAGGGAAATTGTTTTAGATGGTCTGGTGGGCCTGGTTCAATCAGTGGAAGGGCTCTAAGAGCAGGGCTGGGCTACCTGGCAAAGAAGAAATCTTGCCTGATCTTTTGAGTTGTGTCCTGAAGTTTTTAACCTCATGGTTAATTTAAAAACCACCCAGAACTTCCCCCTCCCCCAGCTCTCCGCCTTCTGGCCTCTCTGCCTGGCCTCTCTGCTTACACACCTCCTGGCTGGTATGCTCTGGGGGTTCCACCTGCTCAGGGAGGCTAAAGCCACCCCCACCCACTGTCACTTTCAGCCAGACCCTTGGTGCCTGTCCTGCTCTATTCATCTGTCTTTATCGGACGTTACCTTTTTGGTGTATCTGCTTCCTGTTTATTGTTTATCTCTCTCCCTCACATCATAGAAATCCCTTGGACCCTGTCTGTTCTTTCTGTGCACCCACCTTGCCTGTCCCAGGGTTGTGTTAATAATTGCAGATGAATGAATAAATGAATGCCCTGGAGTGTGTACAGGTAGGAATCTGGGGACCAGGGCCAATCCTCTCCCTTCCTGGCTCTTGCTTTTGCCTCCTGCTCTCTGCAGAAGAGCCTCACCATGGCACGGCCTGCCCTCCAGCCCAAAGGCTGCAGAGAGGAATTCTGATTTGGGGACATCTTGGAGGAACACGCAGGAGCCTCTCTCCAGTCCCTAGCTGGGCTCTGGGACACCCCTGTCCTGGTTCCTGGGCACCAACCCTCCCTCCAGCTCATGTGACCCCCATGGAAAATTTCTCATTTGCAACAGGATGCCCATGGCTCTGTGACCACAGAACATTACACCCACTGGTACTGATGGGGATGCTTTGTTTCTTGTTAAAACAGGGGCCTGGACATGGCAGGAGAAAGAGTCCAACCCAGCCCTGGAAGCACTTCAATGGACTTGAACCCAGTTCCTGGCCAGGGCTCCAAGGCTGTGAATCAGGCTGGGAACACAGTGAGTTCAGAGACGGCAGAGATTTCAGGGCCCGGAGCCAATGCTTGGCTGTCAGGAAGGTTTCGGGGAATTTCCTCCATCTTCACTTCGTACCAAGAACACTCATCCCATAATAATAAAAATGCTCCTGCAGAGTCTGACATGAGCTGGCACACATGATCTAATGCATCCTTGGGGGACTGATGAGGGGATACCATTCCCTTGGTACAGAAGAGGACACTGAGGCTCAGAGAAGTGACTGTCCTGCCCAGGGGCTGGTGGGCAGATGGGATGGGAGCCTAGTGTCCTAATCCCGTGCAGGTGGGGAGGGATGTTGTGAGCTGCAGCCATACAGGGTGCACCACCCTCCAAGATAAGAGGAGGAAGAGGAGGCCTTCACTTCACACGTGGGACCCCTGAGGGTCCTGCCTTTGGGGGGCTCAGGGGATTCACACCTGATGGAGCAGAGACAGCCTGGGTTGGCTATGTCTGAGAAATCAGATCTGTGTGAGTCCTGGGTACTGGGATCCTGAGGACCCCACTAGGGAGAAAGGGCTGTTCTCTGGGACCCTGACCCTGGGGTGCACCCAGGGCCAGAGCCACCTCCCAGGAAGGTCAGTCCATGGTGGAGCCTCTGCCGAGCCCCAACCCTGCCACAAGGAAGAGGCCCCAACAGTGCAGGGTTTCACCCCTGGCCCGGGCGAGGGCTCCACTACGGCAAGCCGCCAGCTCACCGCAGGCCTACAGGGAAGCAGGCTCATATTAAACCAAAGAGAAATTTTGATTTCACCAGGCCTGGGCTTTGTCAATTGCTGTGTGAGATTGTGTTTGTGGTTTGCAGTGACCACAGGGCTGTCTGAGCTAGAGGGCTGAGCAAAGTCACCTTTACGGCCTAAGTTCTTATCTCGTTGGGGCAAGGCTCCCTCCCAGTGCACGGGTTTAAAGGGCCAGTGGGCCACACAAGGAAGCTTGGCTCCACGATTAAACCTACGTGTCCAGTTCGTTCTGTCTGCCCAGCTCCACAGTCTGGAGTCACCCTGGAGGGGAATCATGAGTTCACCCAGCACCTCCCCCAGAGCTTGCTTGGAGCATTGTGAGTCTTTAAAAGGATTTATTGCAGAAATGAAGAAATGGGATTGCTCAATGGGTCTGCAGTTGTAGGTTATCTTGACCCAAATGGACATCTTCACAGCTGATCCTCGTGAGACAAAAGCAGTCTTGGAGCAGGATCTGAGGTTAACGTGGGTTAGGGCAGGGCACCCCTGCCTCCTGCTGCTTGGGGGTGCAGTCCCCTGACTCAGTGAACTGGAATGCTTTTGGTTGGGATGGGTAGGGGAACGGGATGCATTTGACCACAGGGAATGGGATGGGAGGGCCAAGCAGGGAACTTGGCTCAAAGGGGATCTCAGGAGGGACCCTTTCTGTATCACTCAGCCCCGCACCCCGCTCCCCTTCCCATGAACAGGCTTCATTCCACGTGTCCACGCGATGCAGAGCCACAGTCCCTCTCCAGGAACCAGCTACTCAGAGAGTCGTGTTGGAGGCGGGGAGAGGAGACCCATCCCTGTGAAAGGAAAGGCCTGGGGCAGAGTGGACCACTGTGTCTCAGGGCCAGAAATCAGGCAGGTGTGCAAAGCACAATGAATAGAGAGGTGAGGGAGCATTTGAGGCCAACTCACGGAGGGCTTGTGATTTTATTCCAGATGCAGAGGGAGGCACTTGGGACTTGAGGGTGATAAAATGTTGTTGTTGTTGTTGTTTTTCTTAAAAAACAGTTGCTTTAAGGAAACCCCATCTCAGCTGGAGACACACCAGCCACACAAGGGCAGCTGCCAGTCTGTCCACACTTGTGGGCCCGTCCAAGAACCATCTTCACACAAGGAGGCCATAGACCCACCCCTTCCCGTCTGACTCACCCAGGCCCCTCCTGGGAAAAGGATGTGGCCTCTGGAGGAGACCACCCATCATCGACCTCCCATTGACCCATCTGCTGCCCAAGTCCATGGCAGTTGGGTCATTTGAATGGCCAGCGATGAACTCATCGGCCGCCTCCTGCAGGGCCCCTGTCTGAGCGTGTCTGCCGCTTAATCAAGGGACAAGCACGCTGTGTTCCGGGGCCAGGCCGCCAACATCCTTGATGAGTAACTGGGACAGCGAGGGGATGGGGAAGTGGCGACAATGCCACCATTGTTCTTTGGCTCCAGAGCCCCAGAGGGCCAGGGCTGCACAGAGGCCAGGCTGGGCTGGGCTGGCGGCTGCAGCTGCTAGCCAGACCCCCTGCAGCCTCGGTCATCTCAGCAGGAGGGCGAGGGGACAGGTCCAGCTGTCCTGGGGACGCCACCTCCGCAGAGTCCCCAGAGGCTCACGAAGCAGACATGACTTCTTGCCTGCAAACCGCAAAGATTCCTTTCTGTGGAAGGTCTGGGCATTCATGCACCGTGGAGGAACTTTGTGTTCATTCATTCACTCACTCACTCATTCATCCATTCAATCCTTATTCATTCAATATTTACCCAGCCCCTTCAATCGTTTTACCTGATGAGATGAATAGTCAATGCTTAAGAGAGAGACACACACTTTCCCATGTTGGACTGAGAGTTTCAGATTTCATCATCATGTTTAACACTCATAAAGTGCAGGGAATTCTGTTAACCTCAGATGTGCCAAGGTGCTTCAGTTGTGTCCGACTCTTTGTGATCCTATGGACTGTAGCCCACCAAGCACCTCTGTCCGTGGGAGTCTCCAGGCAAGAATACTGAAGTGGGTCACCATTTCCTTCTCCAAACCCCAGATGAGGGAGCCAAATAGCTGGGATGGGACCATCCCCACCTCTCTGGGGGATGTGTGGCCTTGGGTTGATCCCTTCACCTCCATGACATACATTACAGTGGGTGATATTAACTACCTCTTCTAGTTTTAGTCACAGATCTAGACATAAATGTATATCTGTGCATGCATAACTATAGAAGTATAGTTTAATAAATTTGATGCTATGGATGAGTAAAGAAATGGAAAGGTAGAGAATATAATTTCTCTCCCATGAGATATCTATGGGGTAATTACAAAAAAAAATAGCCATAAAAAACATATAACCTCAATAAATCTCTTCAATAACACAGGTGTATTTTGACTGTTATATTGGAAGAAAAACCAATATAACTAATGAAAAAATAATATACAAAAGAATGTATTTATAATTCACCTACTTTGGAAACTATTTGAGAAGAGATATGTTGGTTCTAGAGTTGTACATACGCCTGTTCTCTAACCCTGTGTCTTTACTGAGCTGGAGAAAGGCCGGCAGTGATGTGCTGCCCTGAGAGAGTCCATGCTCTGCTTTTATCTGCATCACTGAGGCAGCTTGAAGTCAACCACAGTGGAAAGATTTACACCGTGGAAATTGGCAGACACTTGTCAGAGTTTTTATTCTGAAGAACTATTGTTCTTCATTTCACTGGTCCAAAGTCATGAACTGAATATTCACGGCAGTGGTATTCGTCATGGCCCCAAGCTGGGTACTCCCTGGATATTCAGGCACAGTAGAAGGATAAATACATTATGACATTTTTTTTCTCGCACCAGAACTTTGCAGCCAGGAGAATAGACACACACCATCACATATGGCAGGATGGATGAATCTCACAGACACAGAACAATTTACCTTCGAGGGTATCTTTTATGTAAATTTCAAAACCAGGCAAAACTCTCTGGGGTGAGAGGTTATGAGAGTGGACGAGGGTGTGCAGGGCATGTCTGGAAAGGGGCACCAGTGGGTCACTGAGGCGGTGGCCGTAAGTATTCTGCTCCTACATCTGAGCTCTGGTTACTTGGGTGTGTTAACTTGGTAAAAAAGCTCATTGAGCTGACATGATCTTACATATTTCTACAAGTATAATCTTTAATAAAAAGTATGCCAAAAATACATGATTTATAAATAAAACATAACAAGCTGAACTAAAAGATTACCTCCTAAATAACCCTTAGGCCAAAGAGAAATTTATAAATGAGCTGGAAAATGTTATTTGTCCTAGGTAATTAATCATGGGCATGTGTAAAGACTAATTGTGAGAATTTTTTATTACAGAAAGGCTCAGAGTAGTAAAAATAAATCGAATATTATCCAAGTGTTTAACAAAGGAAACCAAGTAAACATGTCATGGCAGTCATACAATGGCATATTATACAGTGATTACAATTATGTTGTACAGAAAATGTCTGATGACATAGAAAGCTTCCTGATGTATTATGAAATGGTTATGATAGGCTTCTTAAACATGCGTTTTATACAAGGAAAAATAACTGGAAACAATACATCAAAATTTTGTCATCTTTGTATAAATGGAAGTACAGGCTAAAAATTATTTTTTATTCTTCTTTACATTTCCCAAAGGCTTTGCTGTGAATATATATTACTATTGTAATGTCTCCAAAATTTATTTAAAACAATATAGCTTTATTACTGGGCTTCCCAGGTGGCGCTAGTGGTAATGAACCTGCCTGCTAATACAGGAGACTTAAGAGATGCTGATTTCATCCTTGGGTCAGGAAGATCCCCTGGAGGAAGGCATAACAATCCACTTCAGTATTCTTGCCTGGAGAATCCCCATGCACTGAGGAGCTTGGTGGGCTACAGTCCATGAGGTCTCAATGAGGTGGACATGACTGAAGTGACAAAGCATGCATACACAGCTTTATTATTAAATTCTGGCAACTTGAATGTGCATTGTAGAGAATAAACCGCCAGAGCTTTTTCTGGAGTGAGAGCTTACTGTGTTCTCTTTCTATTAGTCCCTGAAGGTTCATTGACTTGATAGCCACTGTCCACATCCTGTTCCTATTGAAAAGATGTAAATTTGTTCCATCAGAGGGTCTGCCACATTTTTTCTTCTCTCTACTTTCCTCTTCAGCTCAGCTCAATGTTTGCAGAAACTTAAAGAGTTTCCAACTTGATGAACAGATGCCGTTTTCACCTTTGATCAGGGCTGAAAACTACAATTGAGATGCCTGGCTACAGCAATCAATATTGTAATAAAATCACACCTAATTGACTTAGTTCTTCAGATGCACCAGGGTTCTTTTATCTGGATAGAGCTTTTGAAAGTTTCAAAATGAGGAAGATGTATTTGGCTCATGGAATGTCTATGCTCAGCGCTCAAGGACACACAGGCCACAGCCAAGACCTCCAACCTCCGAACTGCTTAGGAAATCAGTGTCCTGGGATGCAGGCTTCCCAAGGATTTTCAAATCTTCTCGTCATGAGACTTAAGCTAGAGGTGGCAGGGTGACCAAAGAAGCCTGATAGTTTATCTGGGCAGTGGTGGGATGGAAATTACTCATATTCTCATGGTAACACTTATTACTGTTTCAGAAAGTGGAGCTCTTTTCTCCAAGTAGGAGGGTTGGGAGGGGAAGGTTTTCAGAGGGAGCTGGGACAGGAAAGCCAGTGGTTTCCCAGCAAAGCCAACAGCAGTCTCAGAGTGGAAAAGATTCGTGAAAAGCCACTGATGACACGTGATCAAAACCCATTTGCCGCAAGCAGTCTTCACTATCCCAGCGGGTCACCTGGAGGTTTTGCTTGCGATCAGATAATTGATATGATGGCAGTGGGGTTTGCTGGCTCTGAGCGCAGAACTGGATGGGTGGGAGGGACCATCTCCAGGAGCCCAGCCCCAGAAAGTGTTCTGCTCACATGGGTTTGCTGAGAGCAAGATGGCCACACTTCTGGAGACAGAGAGGTCCTCTCCTGAAGTCGGCCAAGCAGGCCCCCAATCCTGATCTCCAGCTTTGTAAACAGCACACCGCACTTAGTTCCTTATTTAGTATTAATTTATATTAATCCACTCCTATTTCCTTTCCTCCACCATCACCCACTCTTCTCTGACCCCAGCAAGTGCTCTTAATATGACCATATGACAAATGGTTAAATGCGGGCTTCTGACCTCACTGCCTGACTTGGAATCTGTGCTCTGTCACTTCTAGCTGTGTGATCTTAGGCATGTTGCTGAACCTTTCTGTTTTGTTGGTCCCTCATTTGTAAAATGGTGACAGTGATGATAACAAACATCTAGGGTTAATTCAGGATTAAATATGATCTTTTGCATAAGTCCAGTACAGGTTGGTGCTGGGAGATGAGGAGTTATGTAAAAATGTTGGCCTTTAATATTACTGAAAATAGGTTATTTCCCCACTTCTCTCTTTACCCTCTGTCACTGCCTAGACTCAGTTGACATCCTGCTCCAGGCAGCTCGGCTCGACAGCTTATAACATGGCTCCCTGCTTCCTGTTTTGCCTCCCAAATGTCTTTTGCATATTTCAGCCAGAGGGGAGTTTAAAACGTTGCTTCAGTTTCCAAGACTGCCGTGCAAATTACCGCAAACTTGGTGGCTTAAAACAACAGAAATTTCTCCTGTCATCTTTTTGGAGGCCAGAAGTCTGAAATCAAGGTGTCAGCAGGGCTGCTCCTGAGGCTCTAGGAAAGGATACAGGCCCACAAACCCCCATGGTCTCCTGCCTACGGGTCCCTGTGGGATCATCTGCTCATTCGTTTGATAAACGATGATCGATCCCCTGGCAGGAAGGAGGGGCAAGCATGATGCAAGAGCTGACTGTTTAGAATAGTCATGAGGAAAACACAGTCTGAGCAGTGCCCAGGGCCAGGCGAGGTTGGCCCTGTCAGACAAGAGAGGGTACGGATTCTATTTTCATTGTGATGAAAAATCACTGAGGGTTTTGATCAAGGAGCAAATGATTTTCATCTGTACTTTACAAAAGTCTCCCTGGCTTAGGGTTGCCAAATTTAGCAAGCAAAAATACAGGGTGCCCAGTTAAATTTTAGTTTAAAATAAACAAGCTTATTTTTTTTAGCATAGACTTGTGTGTGAGCTCAGTTGTGTCTGACCCCCATGGACTGTAGCCCACCAGGCTCCTCTGTCCAAGAAATTTTCCAGACAAGAATACTGGAGTGGGTTGCCATTTCCTCCTCCATGAGATCTTCTTGACCCAAGAATTCAACCCACGTCTCTTGTGTCTCCTGCATTAACAGGCAGATTCTTTACCATTGCACCACCTGGGAAACCTTTTTTGTTTGTTTGTTTTAGCATAAGTGTGTCCCAAATATTGCATGGGTTGACACCTGTCTTTAGTTGGATGACTCAGGGTATAATTACGAGCAAAATTAAATTCAAACCAAGCTGTGATCCGTTGAGATGCATGCGTAGTAGAAGGCTCAAAAACTGGAGAAGGATTCTTTCAAAGAAGAGGCCTGTGGTCTCAAACATCCAAGTGATGGTGAGAATCTGGCATTTTCACAAAGACAGGCACTTTTCATCATCCACGGCCGCATTCTCCCCAATCACAGGCAAAGCTTCCCCTTGAGGGTAAGAGGAGGGTCCTCCTCTGGACCTCTCCATTTGAGGCCACCAAACCACAAGCCAGGTGGGCCTTTCCTGCTCAGGTGGGTCCCAGGCAAGTCTCTCCAGGCCCCTGGGAGCACAGCGAGTCTGCTCAGAGCACGGCTGCAGCCACAGGCTTACCCTGGGCCGGAAAGCCGTGCTCCCCTGTGGGTCCCCGCATCAGAGCATCTCTCCTCCTCTCCTCCTGCTTGTACCTGTGAAACCTGGGTCAGGGCGTGTTGGAAGGGAATTCATTTGTCTGCTGGTTTGGTCCCTCACTCACTTGTAGCAGAGAAAGCCAGGTCACCTTGGCACCCAGTCTCAGAACCAGGTCACTTTCAAATAAAGAACCGACTGAGGGTCAGAAATAATTGAAAAGCAATTTCAGTCTTTGCTGAAATCTCTCCAAAGCACTCAAGAAGCTTCCATTTTTGATGCACATTGAAGCTTTCTGACACCCTCTATCCAGCAGTTCTCAGCCTGGCACCAGGCCTGACCGGAGCTTGGTGAGGTCGGAAAGCCCAGGGCAAGCAGGCTCGGTGTGTGTTAAAACAGGGGCTTTGTACCAACCTAGAGAGGGGATGAGGAGGGAGGTGGGAGGGAGGACCAAGAGGGAGGGGACATATGTATACCTACGGCTGATTCATATTAAGCTTTTGACAGAAAACAACAAAATTCTGTAAAGCAATTATCCTTCAATTAAAAAAATTAATTAATTAAAAAAAACTCCCCAGTGATCCCAATGCACAACCTAGTGTGAGAACCTCCCCAAATGTGTTTCAGACCCTCCCTGTTTTTCTCTATCACCCCATGTCCCCTCTGTACTTACTAATCCTGTTTTTAAAACAAGAACAAGAAATGAGTTGGCAAAGCCTGAGTTCTTCTTGATGGGGAGAACGAAGAGTTGGATTTGCTTAATTTGGGGCACACGTCATGGGTCTGCCAACCTTCTTTACATGCCAGGTATTATGTGAGGCCCAGGACAGCAAAGATATTGAAATGAAATAAAAGGGATGAGAGAGGCTGTGGCTTGAGGCAAGCAAGTAAAAGGCAATTAGAATAAAGACCGATACAGATCATAAAAATCACAGCCAATACCACGTACTAACTGCTGGCTGGATTCTGTAAGTCAGTAATGTGGATTAACTTGTTCAGCCCTCACAACAAACCTGTGGTGTAGGTACGGATGTGAACTCCCACTTTGCTCACGGCAAAAAAACAAAAACAGAGAGATTACTCATTTGCGCAAGATCACACAGCAGGGGTGTGGCAGAGCCAGAGTTCCAATCAGAAATATCTGACTTCCAGAGCCTGGCTCTTATGCCTGGCACTATCCTCACAGAAGTCTGTGTGGTGGCAGAATTGGGATTTAAACCAGCCAGGCACCAGGGAAGGCTTCGTGGAGGAGGCAATGCCTGCGCTGAGCCTTGAAGGACCAAAATTTCTGACAGGGTTCCTACATCTCTGTAACCTTTAGCATTTAGGCTGTGCCTGGATAAGACGGGACCTGAGAGTCGGGAGAGGGGAGGAAGGTGGGCAGGCTATCCACAGGAATGTTCTTTGGTTGTGACTTGAACAGGGAAAGAAACCTAAAACACTAGATTAACAACAACAACAACAAACCCAGGATATTTACTGATGCCTACAACTTTGAAGTTGAACAGTTTGGCAGCCTGCAGGCACAGTTGTACCCAGGGGCTTGTCTGACTTACTCTCCTCTCGCTGTGTCTTGGTTCTGCTTATTTCTAGCTGGCCTCATTATTGGGCAAGCTGGGTTTCAAATGACAGTAGGGATGGCCTCCAGCAGTTCTGGGGTTCCATTACTTTCATAGTTAGCAAGTCAGAGAAGTTTCACAATCTTCCTACAAAATCCGTTTCATTTCCCCTAGACTTCCTACAGAATCCATTTCATTTCTCACAGAGGACTCTAATTGGCCCTACTTTGGCCATGTGACTGTCCTCTTCACCTGTCTTGACGTTCCAGGCCATGGACTGCTCTGATTGGTCGGCTGGGGTGAGATGCTCAACCTCAGGGTAGGGGAGGCATTAAGGCCAAGAGGCTGCCAGAGGAAGAAGAGTCTTCTCCCTTCCAGCCCACTCCTCAAGCCTGTCCAGCCAAGGCGTGCCTGGGACGAGGAAGATGGAAAAAGGAGGAAGACAAACCACAAGTTTATATACAAAGTTAAACAACAAACACAAACAGAGCCCTAGTTGGTCCCGGAAAACATCTGAAACTGTTGGAGAAAGAAAAACAGAAAGAGACGGGACCTTTGGAAATGAGATGGAATTAACTGGCTGTGGAACTGAGCACCATGAAATTAAAAATAATTTAATATGAAGCTCTCAGACTTTTGTCTGGCTTTCTCTTAGCATATGGAGAAACTTTGACACACAGATGTGCTCCCAAATGGAGAGCATGGGGGAAGGGAGATAGTGGGACCCCTTCTTTGGGATCAGGTACCTGGGATCTCAGCTATGGGAAAAGGGTCAGGAGTCCTGGGAGGCAGGGCTGCTCCTGTCTCCATGGAGACAGGCCTACCATCTTCCTAAGATTCTACCAGGAGGGCAAGGAGCTCCTGCACAGGCAAGGTCCAGGTGAGCAGCACCCAAGTTAGAATCAGGGGCTCCTGGGTGCCCGAATGCCCGAGGAAAGCGTGTCTCCTAAACTGCAGCTTCCTCAGTCTGTAAAAGAAATGGCTGGTGAACTCAGTGTTGACCAATGTTGGGCAAACACATCACTGGCAGGACTGAGGATTACTTGTGGTACAAAGCAATTTTTACAACTTTAATAACGATATGTTTATCTTTACTTTCACCTTCTATTTTTGTTTTTCCATCCACAGTTGTGATAAATAACTTTATTTTAAAATGTATTTGCTTTTGTGAAAAATGTGTATCGTTTTAAAGAGTAGTTCTAAGTCAATTACAGAGACAGTGCTTAGTCATTCAGTCACGTCCGACTCTTTTGCAATCCCATGGTCTGTAGTCCCCCAGGCTCCTCTGTCCATGGAATTTTCCAGGCAAGAATACTGGAATGGGTTGCCATTTTCCTTCTCCAGGGAATCTTTCTGACCCAGGGTCTGAACCCAAGTCTCCTATGTCTCCTGCATTGCTGGCAGATTCTTTACCCAATGAGCCAGCTTAGAAGGCCATAGAGCCAGTAGGCAAAGGCAGGAAGGCGTTACCCACATGCTCGATGCCTGGGAAAAGCCAGCTGGATGCACTGGGTTTGAGGTACAAGTTCTTATTTTATTTGTACATCGCCCATGAGTAGGAACACTCAAAGTGCCCTGGTGACCAGCTATAGTGCCCAGAGGAAGCATTGAACTTCCCAGGCTTGCTCTCCCAGTGATTCTCCTAGGCACTTCCTGAAAAAACAGCTGTAACCCCTGATACCATGCTGTTCTGAATCCTGCTTTTTTGAAACTTAATATCTGCTGACAGTCACCACATGCCGGCAGACCGTCTCCTCCACTGGGATCATCAGCTTCTGCCTCCAGGTCCCAGTGGGGAAGGTCCTGTCATGTGCTTAACTAACTCTTTTTTGGAAGGAGAGCCCCCATTTTTCGTGACTGTAAACGGCAGTGCTTTGAGCTTTCCTGTAGCCGGACTTTGGCTCTGATGATTCCTAAGGGTGCTTTCCTTGGAAGGAACGTGGCTGGACACTCCTGATCAAGGTGGAGAGGAGCCATCGGCGGCCCAGCTACAGCCCGGAGCTGCTTCCTCCCACGGCAGGAGGCCATTCATCTGCAGTCTTGTCTAGACAGCAAGTGTGCCAGCCACTCACTGCCAGGCCTGAGCCAGCTGTGTGTGTGTGTGTGTGTGTGTGTGTGTGTGTGTGTCTATGTGTGTGCTTGTTTGTTAATTACTCTGGAATGTCTGTTCCGGACACCACGGTGGAAATGTAGGTCATCCCAGTGAGGCGTGTGGCCGTGAGAAGGGGGGTCAGGCCAGCCGGCGGCGCACACACCGTATCGAGGTCACGGCGGTCTGGGAGCCAGCCTGCCGGGGCCGGAGCATGTGAGAAGCAGACAGTCTGGGTTCTTTCTGCATCTCTTTCTCCTCATACATTTCATAGCATTGCTCACATTGTCAGCCTCCAGTGTGTGGCTTCGCCATCATGGAAGAAAGGACAGGTGTCCCATTGTACATCTTAAATTAGATCTCTCATGTAAAATTCCTGTATTGAGCTGGGGACATCCTATTGGGCAATTTCCCCTGCAGGGTCAAGGTCATTTCATCCTTCTACTGGCCCAAGGAGGAGGGTCCTATTTTCATCACAACACCCTAATATATAATCTCCACTTACATTTTACAGGTAAGGAAACCAATGATCAGGAACATCACCCTGCTATAAATAATAATGATTTGTTCCTAACTGCATGCCAGTCTTCTCTGTTCTCAGTTCTTTGTATGTAACAGCTCTGTGAAGCCTCCAACAACCAAACAATGGTGACTGTTCCCATTTTACAGATGAGGAAACTGAGCCATAGAGCAGCCAATCTCAGAGCCAGAGTGGTTCAAGCCCAGGAAGTCTGGTTAGAGGCTGTGCACTTAAACCATGAGTCCTCTATGGTGGTGCTATGGTGCCCAGATTGGCCTGGCATCAGCCTTTATCTTGGATGAACTATTTGGATTAAAATAAAACTGACTTACTTCACTCTGTTTAATGGGTTCCAGGTTCATCCACCTCATTAGAACTGACTCAAATGTGTTCCTTTCTATGGCTGAGTAGTATTTCATAATACATATGTACTGCACCTTCTTTATGGACACTGGCGGGGTGGAGGGGGGGAAGGAGAGGGTGAGACAAATGGAGAGTGTCGCATGGAAGCATATGCACTACCATATGTAAATATATCGCTAAAGGAAATTCACTGTATGATTCGGGAAACTCACCCCAGGACTCTGTAACAACCAAGAGGGGGTGAGAAAGGATGGGAGGGGACATATGTACACCTATGGCTGATTCATGTTGATGTATAGCAGAAATGAAACCAACATTGTAAAGCAATTATCCTTCAATTAAAAATAAATAAATTAAAACCAAGCTGAAGTGAAAGCGGGGCTATTGTGCCCACTGCTGAGAAGCTTTTGGTGAGAAAGAGTTAAGCCTGTTTCCTGCTAGACAAAGGTGGCTCCAGGGGATGCAGCTGAAAAGCCAGATCTTCTCCATGGGATTGTTCACAGGCTGAGGTCTGCAGCATCTTTTATCAACATACACCCTCAGCGTCCTGGCCCCAGGTTAAAAAAAAAAAAAAAATCTAATCTAAGAGACTTTTCCATCTGCGGAACAATACACTGCTGTGTGGGGGCTTTGTTTGTGCACCTGAAAGTAATAATTGTTCAAACATTTATAAACTGTGATGTGATGAGAAAAAGGTTCTAAGAAATAAAAGAAATACAAGGAAGCACTGTTTTAACCCACTCTCTCCTGGAAGCTGGAGCAGGATGCATCCGTTCCCCTCCCCCCGCCCCCAACATTTTATCATAAAAAATTCTAAAATACAGGAACACTGGAAGAATTGCACAGTGGACACCCAGAACCTCACCATGTAGGTCTTTACCATGAATGGTTTAGTATGCTTGCTTTGGCTCTTGTCTACCTATGACAGCCTATGTCTGAAAATGCCTCCTCAGACATTATCTGCAGATAGATTTCCCTCCGCAGGGAACGGGCTCCCAGCCACACAGGGTTTTGGCCATGACTTTTCAAGGATATTTTTATACAGAGTATAATGATGGAGAAGGAGTGGGCTGAGAAATGGCAGCAACTGCTCTTTTCTCAGTGCTCAGGTTCAGGAGTGTTTTCTGTCTTAGATTATAGCAGTAACAGTACTGTCTCCAAGGGCGGCACACACTTGGACAAGTTATCTGACCCCAGTTTCTTTGTGTGTGAAAAGTCAGTGATCATACTCTTTGATGAAAGCAAATGTGAGGTTTTAAGACACAGAAGGTGGACAGACAGCACCCTATACACAGCAGGTGCTCAATAAAAGGTCACTTTCTGTCAATATCTGCTGAGCTTATGGGCTGCGGTGTGTGATTTCCATGTGAGGGGGTTGGTCCTGGGGCTTCTGTGACCGACGAGCAGGAGGATAGTTAGGTCTGGCTCTTCGGAACAATGTGACAGAATGGCCCCCTTGCCACCCGCCACTCCAAGGGTGCCTCATAATCTGTGGGCTTACTCAGTGAGAAGCGTTACGACCTTGGTAATTTGATCACCACTTAACAGTGAATCATATATGTGTCTCATCTGTTTCTTTTGTATTTATCTCTGTTTCTGCCTTCAAGGAGCTGAAAGTCTGCAGAGGAGATATTTTAACCCTTTCTTATGGGACCAGGAAGACTCAGCAAAGGGCTCACTATAACTCAGTGCTTCTCAATGCATCCCACAGCAATTCAACCTAACATAACCTAATTCAACCCTACCCACCTCAAACCAACTTAACCAGACTCAGCTCAACCTAGCTGAACTCCACCCAGCTCAATCTAACCTAGCTCAAACTAGCTCAACCCGAGTCAACCCAACCCAGCCCAATTTAAGCCAGTTCATTTCAACACAACACAGCTCAAACCAACCCAGCTCAGCTTAACTGAGTTCAATCTAACTCAACCAAGCTCAACCCAACCCAATATGACCTAGCTCAATCTACACCAAACCATAACAAACCAGCTCAGCCCAACCCAACTCAGTGGCAACAGCTGTTTCACAGAATGCACATAGGATTTAGAAGCAGAGAGAGTTGAGGAGAAATCTCAGCTCCTTCACGTAGAAGCTGTGTGACCTTGAGCAAGTCACTTCACTTCTGAGTCTGTCTCCTCATCTTTAAAATGCTCTAACTAGCCTTTAGACTATAAATATGGTCCCTGAAAGTGTTGTTGTGCATGGCACGCTAATATGTAGAAATTACTCCCACTGTCTCTGCTCCTATGACCATGAGCATGATACTAGTATAGAAGCCCTCACGTCTCCACGTCACCAAGACACTGGACTGACCAGTGCTCCTCACTGCCACTGTAAACATTCTCAGGATGCCCACAAGCGCCCTGAATGTTTGAGGATAGTCAGCTGCACCTCCTGGAGTCCCTCCACTACTGCTCCAATCTAATAAGTCATGTGGTCACCCACGGTCAGTTGGGCTAGTTCCCAAACCTGCCCACGCCAGTTATACTTATGATTTTAATTTCATAATTCAACCAGACTATCATACAAAGTGAAAAACTATTAGTATGAAAAGAAAGAGAATAGCTATTTTTATATTAAAAAAAAAAGTAAGCCAAATGCTTTGGAATGACTTGATAAATACAAATTGCTCCCCAAATTGCAAAAGAATTAGGTGTGGGAAGGATGACAAAATGCATGGATAATGAAGGACTCTACAGTCAGAATCTTTGCAAGCATCCTTCAGTGTTTTCCTTCACTTTAAAGGATTGGAAACTAGCAATTATAGATAACGTAAAAATGGGTATGGTTTAAGTAAGAAGATTAAGATGGAACTCCAATCAGTGAAACTAAAAATTCCTGATGCAAGCAAAAAGATTGGTAAATGGATGTCCCATTGTGTGATTGAACTGTCAGCTTGAACCGCATTGGGTGGTTTATGGAAGTGTGAGTGCTATGGAGGAAGCTACGTGCTGGTGTCCTGGACCCTGGCTTTGCAGTGGGCTTCAGGTGTTTGTATGAGTGAGTGGGAGCAGGTCCCACCCAGTGGAAAGAACACAATCTGGCATAAACGCCAATGGGCTCAAGGGCCTCACCATCACTCACTCTGTGACCTTGGGTGGACCACATCCCTTCTGAGAGCACTGATTTCTTCCTTGGCAAGAGGAGGTGCTAATAACCAGCTCATGGGGTGTGAAGGTCAAGGGAGGGGTAAGGAGTGTCTATAGTCAGTTTCAGAACCAGAAAATCACCTGCCTCTCCCCTCTGGGCATCCATGGCTCAGTGGTCCAGCATGTGGCTGACTTTCTCATCTCCCAGCCCAGGACGGAGGAGTCTTGGCTCTCAGTTGAAGGGCTCTCCTGGGTGCCACATCTGTGAAATGGATAGATGTCTATGAAACTCACAGTCCTTCAAGCTCAGAAAACGCACCTGACATGGATTTCCCTCGGGTACCTGACATTTTGGTCAGTTGGATCTCTGTAGAGAACAGAGCATCAGGAAAAGATAGGAAGTCCCAGAAATGGAGGGGCAAGGGGCTGCCTCCTGGCTGCATGGAGGATGAGAGAAGCATTGCCTCATGGATTAATTAACGCTTGGCAACCTCATTAACCGCTGTCTGACCTCCGACAGGCAGGCACTCTGGTGGCAGTGCGGTCCAGGGTCATTAACAATGACGTGAATGGCTTCATCGGAGAGACAGCCGTTTCCTTCAAGACTCAGCTTCACACTGAGAAAGCGCGGGCTTCTGCATCTTCTTTGTTCCTGGTGGGGAGACAAGGAGAGGAGAGCTGAGGGCCCTGGGGAGGGCCCCTCTGGGAAGCATGAGAGAAGAGAGTCCGCACGGGGGGCCCATGAGAGCGCCACCATGGGGAGGGGCAGGCTGTGTGGCCGGACTGCAGGGAGGGGTCCTGAGAGCACTGGCCCAGCGGTGGTGTCGCCTGGTGAAGGTCATTGGCTTGCGGGTCAGGAAGACCTGGGGCACAGGTGTGTACCAGTGCTGCCCTCGGCTTTACCTGCCCACACCTCACTCTCCTGGTGTACACGGTAAGGCCTGGGGATCGACCCATAGGTGGATGCTTCCTGCAAGAACCTGACATGGCCAGATGGGTCACCCTCTTCCCCATCTTGGGTCAAATACGTTTTGCTTATTGACTAAAGGAGGATTTTCTTCTTTTAATCTTTGGGAGTTAGATTTCATCAGTTAGCTACTTTAATGCAAGTACTCAGGATATAAGTCCTTTCAGTTAACTGGACCCCATTCTGCTCAGTTATCTCCTAAGGTTCCCGTCCCTTCTCTCAGCTCGCACCCAAAACTGCTCTGCTCCCCACCTAGTATTAGTTGCTCAGTTGTGTCTGAATCTTTGTGACCCCATGGACTGTAGCCCACCTGGCCCTTCTGCCCATGGAATTCTCCAGGCCAGAATATTGGAGTGGGTTACCATTCCCTTCTCCAAGGGATCTTTCCCAGTTAGGGATCAAACCCTGGTCTCCTACATCGGCAGGCAGATTCTTTACCACTGAGCCACCAGGGAAGCCCCCAAAATGTTAGTTGCTTCCATTAGTCATGTTCCCCACTAATCCCTAGGTAAAATAAGGATGATCCATTAGACTTGAATTAAAAAAATATTTAGTGTATGTCCCAGGAAATATTTGGCGTATACAAAAAAAAAAGTTTCATTGTTTATCTGAAATTTTATATTTGCTGGGTGAAAATCAAATTTTTATTTGATTTTTATTTCTATTTGCTCAATCTGACCATGGTGGGTGTGGGGGAGGCTCCAGGGCACCCTAGTTGGGAGTTGGTGCTGTCAATGATCACAATTTCTTTATTGGACTGCCCTTCTGTGCCAGGCACTGTGCGGAGCCCTTAATATCCATCTTCCCGTCTTTAATCCTCACAATCACTTCGCAGATGTGGAAGCAGAGGAAGGGAAAACAGGGGAGACCTGCCCATTAGCCATGCATCACTGAAGCCCACACCCTGTGCCTCCGGAACCGAGACACAGGGCTCTGACCCCCCGCCCATCCCACTCTGCACCTCCACCAACAGCTGCGCCTAGACTTCTTCCTCCAGCTGCCTGAACCTGACTTAGATCCCTTCTATTTTCAATCCACTGCCTGTGCCACATGTAAAGCCTTCGGTTTCCATCTAAATTAGTTCCTGGGGACACCCTGCACCTTCCCTGGCTTATATATGCCTTGATTTGGCTTGCAAAATGAGAGATGTCATCCTAAATGTCCCACTCTCATTCTCCAGCAAGTCTGGTGGAGCCTCTCTGCCCTTGGCTGCGGCCCCAGCCTCATTCTCCATGAAATATTATTTCCAGTAGACCGAGAGACTTAGCAGCCGTCATATGGTACAAATCAGGCAGGAACCTCTGAGCAGCCTCTCCTCATCCCACTGGGTTTCATGGGCCACGGTTCACAGTGATGCTCCAAGGCACGCAGTTTGACGCTGCCTATACCTCCCTCGAGAACAAACAGCTCAGTCTGATCCAAGAGGTTGGCCCTTATTTTGTTCCTTCTTTTATGTGGTCGGCTTTGTGGGAATGGGTGGGTTTGCCAGCTGGAGTCATGCTCCAAAACCAGGCTTTTGGGACTGGAACTTTCAACACAAGTTAGAACGTTCTGTGTTTGCCCTGGTCTGAAATTTGGTGCCAGTTTGAAAAGACAAGTCATTATGGAGCGAGCTGGAGGGTGGCTGATGTCACTGGATAAAGCCAAGGACACCATCTTGCAGCTACTTGGGGACAGTGATCCTGGGAGAGATATTGCAGTTTATCCAACAAGGTTCATTACCACCAAAAATGCCCTCATTTACTCATTTAAGGAATATTTTCTGAGCACTTACTGTGCCTCATGTTAGCACCAGGCATACAGTGAGAAAACTGGGACATGTTCACTGTGTTAAGGGTTCCACCATATCCGAAGTGAGGCGAAGGGATCAGAAGTATAAACAAACAGGCAAACCCACCAGATAGCAGCCACCATGCAGAGCCCCCTGAAGACCTGCAAGGGGGTCATACATTCTGTGGCTCCAGGCAGTGAATCAGGATTGATTTAAACCCATCAGAGCCACCCCATTACCCTTTTGCCAGGCTCTTATTTCTCAGCCTCTGTTGCATCTAGGGTCGCCCGCACCTCTATAAATGAGACTTATATTGAAATGTGGCAGGGAGTCGCTGAAAACTGTTTCACCTCCCTGATAAAAAGACCATATTCACTGGCTTCCCCTTCTGCTTTCTTCTTGTATTAAAAATGTTGATGTGATGCTTTGAGCTCCAGCAGCCATCTTGAGATCATGAGACCACCAACCTGAGGACGAAAAGCCTAGGTGTCTGGAATGCCAGAGGGGGTGGCAGGGACAGCTTCAGTCCCTGACAGAGTCACTGAGACAGGGCCCTCCACCAAGCAGTGCCCCTTCCTCACTCCTCGACCTGCAAGAAAAAAAATAAACTTCTGTTTATTTAAGCAACTGTTGGCTGGCATTTGCGTTACTTGCAGCCCAAACCATTTCTAATAGATGCAGAATTCAGTGATTTTTATCTGGAAGATTTTGGAAAATCTAGACAGAAGAATTTTTAAAATACACAGAGTCCCTTTGTCCTCAAAGATTCTCAGTCTGTCAGGGACACGTAGCGTGTCCTGATTTGTCCTGCCAGCTGGGGGCCATGTTACAAAGGCTGAGCTTAAGAGCTCTGGCCCCTGGGAAGAGGGGAAGTGAAATCAGACTGCTTGGTCCTGCTCAGTTTCCCTGAGATTCCTGCAGAAACTGTCATTTCCAGTCCAGCTGAGCTGTGAAAACACAGAACGCATAGAAGTGCTGATCAAGCCCTGGTGCCCTGACATCACCTAGGGCTCTTCTCCAGATTCAAGTTCAGACCCAATGGGTCCAGAGTCTGCATTTACGGCTCCCAAGTGGTGCCAATGATGCTGCCCTGGGGATGTAGAGAGTGGTCAGCTGCATCTAAAACTGTCCCACTGGTGGCCAGGTCCTTTCTCCTCCTCACGGAATCATCTGTGTGGGTGCTCTGTGCCTCAAAGCATTTGGTTAAAACTTAGCCCCTGTTTCAATTCCAGTTAGTTACTCCCTTCTGTAGTCTATTAGGACCTCTCACTGCTGGGCTCTAGATCAATGTCCCAGAGTTTGGAAGTGTCCCGGCTTGCCCAGGAGAGAGGGGCTTCCCAGGACATGGGAATTTCAGTCCTAGCACACTGGGACCAGTTGGTGGCCCTGTCCAGACTGAAGCCTGAGCAGTTAAACCCAGGAGATAGCTTGGAAGAGGCCATGGCCCCAAACCGAGGAAATACCTAATGAGTGTCAATCAGGGGCGAGTACAGGCCAGGTGAGTGATAGAATTGTCAGAGCGCTCCAATCAATAAAGTGCAACACATCCGCTTTTAGGAATTTCCTCAAGACCTGGTGGCTCAGACAGTAATGAATCTGCCTGCAATGTGAGAGACGCAGGTTTGATCCCTGGGTTGGGAAGATCCCGTGGAGAAGGGAATGGCTACCCACTCCAGTATTCTTGCCTGGAGAATTCCATGGACAGAGGCTTGAACAGTTAGGAGACAAAACAAATAGCCCTCCAACCCCTGTGGGCTTGGCTGCCACGTGGGACTGGTGAGGATGACCCTGTCAGAGCCCCAAGGAGCCCTGAAGACTGACGTGGGATCAGAATGAGATTATGGGATTTCTGCTCCTCCTGAGTTTGCAGGGGCCTCCCCACCTTCCACAGCCCTGGGCGGTTAACGTCTCAGCTCCTTAACAGAAAGAAATACGCACTCATTCCCTGCTGAATGCCCTTAATTTGTCTCATTTGTGCCTAAAGCACAAAATGTCTAAACAAAAAGGCTATTACCATAATGCACAGCCCTCGGCAAAGCTCTTCTGAAAGTGCATTTTTTCCCCATAACCAGACGGAGTGGACGGAGATGTGATCAATATATTAGCAAACAATCTGAGCATAACAGGAGTTCCATGTTTGCTTATATACAAGAACGTTTCATGTTGGCACACACGCGCACACACACGTATCTCAACATCTCCCTCAGTTCACACTCAGGTTAGGAGCCTCACTCATCCACACCTGATGTTAAGACTTTCTACCTTGTTTCAGGCCACTATCCTTCCTCCACATCCACCATAATCACAGGTAAACTTCAGGTCTTCATGAGGAAATACCATATTCACTGTAGTGTTTAGGTATTTTCTGTTTAATGTGTGTAAAACTGAACTAGTTTTTATCTTTTTAAAAAATGTGTCACTGATGATGCTTTGAGAGTTTTGTGTTCTTAACTTGATTTTCCCCGTAAGTCCTGTGGTCTTTATTGTGTGATTTTGCACAGCATGGTGATCTTAGGAGAAGCGCCTTATGGCAAAACTGCCGGCTGTGGGTTGGGTTGATCACGCAGCCTCCTGGGAGCCTTAGTTTCCATATCTGTAACATGGGGGTAGTCATGCCCATCTCACAGGGGATAATAAGAAGAGTCTTGGACTTAGAGTCTCAGTGACCAGGTCACAGACCAGGCTCCAAGATGCAGGGGGCTTCCTCAAGTACTTGGGTTCCCCTGAGACCCTCCAAGCATCAGCTTCATGGGCTGTTGAAGAGGGACCACCTCCTCAGCCCCATCCACCTCACAGAATGGGCTGAGCGGCTTGGAGACTGGCCGCTGGGTGTCCACAGGCTTTGTCAACTTGATGGTCAGCGTCATCCAGTTAATTCAAAATTCGAAAGAAAAAGCCAGAAAGGTATGAAGGAAAAAATGAGAAGTTTCACAAAGTCTAAGCATCATTCATCTCAGTAGGTTCAATTCCAGGTCCTTGTTTGTGACATGTCCTTGCTGGGTGACTTTGTGCTGTGTATGTGTACATATGTATTATATACTAATATATATATTATATTATATAATATATATTGTATATATACTATATACACACATACATATACAATATACAATATAAATATACACAATATATACAATATAATGTATATATAATAATATATTAATATATAGCTATATATACATACAGTTTTTATTCAATGTTTTATCATGAGGAAGCCATTTCCCCTTTATTAGGATTGCTTTGTAAACATCAATTTTAAAAGTTGCATAAACATTTCATCATAAAAACATTCTATAATTTAGCCATTTTGCAACGTTGGTCATTTAATTTTTTTTAAAGTCAAATAATGCCATGATTAATGTCTGTTTATATTAACTTGTTTTCATCTCCTGATTATTTTCTTGGGCCAGATTCCCAAAAGCAGAATTCCTGAATAAAGTAGATGATTGCTTTTAGTACATTTTTATACAAACACATACATCAACAATTTGCTTTTTGTGAAAGTGCTTCTGACAGCATTTGAGGGAGCCCATGGTGACACCATCCCCAGCATTATTATTACTTTAAAAAATTTTTATTGCAGTGTAGTTGATTTACAATGTTGTATTTACTTTTTAAAATCTTCGTTCAATTAAGTTTCTAGATGGTCTCTCATTGTTTCAGTTACATGGATTAATTCTAAAAATATTTCTTCATGGATTTTTTTAAACTCACAATTTCCTAAGTTAGAGCCCCTGAGAGAACATCTTGACTGGATTTTAGAGATGGTCCTTCTGAATGGGCAGGAAGACATCCCCTCTGCTGTGTTGCCGAGCTGCCGCCAGTCGTCATGGTCTGGTCTGCTTAGGCAGAAGGCCAGTGGCCTCAGGGGAAGGTGGTTAACTTCCCACTTTGCAGCAATCTGAGCATTAAGGCTGCACTGACATCGGGCAGCCTGAATGGGAGTGGCCAGTCTGGATTTGGGTGCTAGATGATCTGAGCCTGGGGGGTGATTTGAGAATTGCCATCCTCTGGATGGCACCTGGTCACTTCTGCGCCAACCTTGCCCAAAGGCAGAGCTTAGATTTCCTGTGGTGCGATGAGCCCCAAGAACACTGGCGTCTGCCTAGAGGATTAGATAAACAGCAAAGAGGTTGTAGCCCCAGTGTACCTTTTCAAAGGTTATATGAGATGGCAGTAGGAGTGAAAATCTTGGAGTGTTTGGCTATGGCAGTGTCCCCTCGCCCCGAGTAACTCCCGATGTCTGTAACCTCCTGGAGGCATCTCAGGGACACGAGTGGTTTTCTCTCCATTCTGCTGGCTCACCAGACACACCTTTGCTTCCCAGAACTGCACCTGTCACGTGCCCAAATTCAGGAGCTGCCTTGGCACTTATCAGTCAGCCAGAATGCAGACCTAGTACTTAGAGGACATCTCCTTAATTTTGCAAGTTTGAGTTTCTTCCCTGTTTAAACAATGTATTCAATTCTGTGCAAGGGGAAAGAAAAATCAAACAATTAAAGCAGCCCTCTGTCTGGGACAAGCCTGGGCTTTGGACAATGGTCAAGAGTGCTGCCACTGGGAGGCCATGGAGCTGGGGAAAAGATGGTGGCATTTGGAATCAGGAGACCTGAGTTCAAGTCCAGCTGGGTGACCTAGGGCAAGTCAAGAGCCACTAACCTCCAGGGTTCTCACCTGTGTGTGATGATGAAAATGAAGCAACTTTGTGACCAGCAGAGCAGCATCCAGACATCGGTGATCCCAGCACTGACCACCATCCGATTAATATTGCTGTCGATGGGGGTAACAAAGCCCACCCTTTCTGCTGGTTTTCCTACAACCAACCTTATTTATAAGGTTGCATAAATAACGTATATAAAATATGTATCTTGTAAATGTGCCTGTATATTTTGTATAAATATATACAGCATATGTATTTATTGATACATGATATAGATTATATATACTGATACATAGATACATACATATATATACATATTTATTAACATGATATGCGTATATATCACAATGCACATTTCTTTCTCTGTGTTTTATTTTTAGCTCTAATTATAAACTACAGGCAGACCACTTTTTAATATGAAAGAACACTTCGTTGGTTAAAAAGTTAGTGATTTCTACATCGCCTCCTCTATCAAAATGCTTTTCAAAGAAACACCTAAAAAGTGAAATTTTAAAACCTGATAGAGCCATAATTTCCACCATCATGCTGGCTGGGATGGAGTAGTCTTAGCAGGAGACACAGGCAAAACAGATGCTAAGATTAACCTGCACCCAGAGGAAGCAGTCCAAGGGCCAGATGAAGCTTCCTGGTGGCAGATTTAGCATCTAAACTGCAACTTCGTGGTCATCAAAAGGCTGCAGACTTTCTCTGTTTACTACATACTGACAAACACGTTTGTGCTTTTATGGTGACAGCGATATGTGTGTCTCCAGGCAGATGGCCGTCTTCACGGTCATTTAGCTCCGCAGACTGGCCAGCGTGGGGCTGGCCTGCTTCCTCCTCCAGTGTTAGCTGCCTGGCTAACTGAGTTTGGCTCATCGGGCCATGATGGATTGAGCTTGCATCATTGCCTGTGGGTGAGGTTAGGTGGGGAGGCCAGTCCTTAGGAGGGTGGCAGACTGAGAAAATCCTAACAGTACCCAGCAGGACCCTGGGATGCAGGCCATCTTTCCCTAGGGCACACCTTTCCCAGGGACCCTGAGACTTTTAAGTGTTCATAAAGATGCTCAAGCCTCTTTTAGAATCAGAAAATAATTGGCTTGAAAGTGAAAGACAGCAAGGCATGTCGGGATCTCAGTGTGGCTTCCTGTGTCCTCCCTGGCATCTTTCCTTCAGCAACTAACTTCATTGACTCTCTCATTCCTAACCAGCTACATTGCTCAAAAGAATGCCCGGGTCACCTGCCCTATCTCCTCACCTGACCCTCCCCGCACCCCTACCCCGTCTGCTTTCCACCCCCTGCAGAGGCACTGCTGGTGAACTTCAACATGGCCCTCCAAGTAGCCACATCCCGTGCATGGTCTCCGCTTCTCAGTTTTTAAAAAAATACTTGTATTATTTATTTATTTATTTTTGGCTGTGCTGAGTCTTCATTGGCTGTGCGGGCTTTTCTCTAGTTGTGGCGAGCGAGGTCTATGCTCTAGTTGAGGTGCGCTCACTTCTCATTGCTGTGGCTTCTCTTGTTGTGGAGCACAGGCTCTAGGGTGATTGGGCTTAGTAGTTGCAGCTCCTGGGCTCTAGAGCACAGGTTCAATAGCTGTGGCACATGGGCTTTGTTGCTCTGGGGCATGTCGGATCTTCCTTGACCAGGGATTGAACCTATGCCCCTTGCATTGCAAGGTGGATTCTTTACCATGGAGGCACCTGGGAAGCCCCTCTGCTTCTCCTTTTATCTGATTCTCAGAGGCTTGAGGCACTCACTAAGGATCTGTCATGTGATCTTCTCATCAACATCTTAACTGGAACTTTAACTTTTCCACTGAGATGCACTAAAGGCGAAAGCTGGGGCTTGAATCCCCAGTGCATGGCGACAAGGTTGAAATTTACTTAGAGCTTGTGTTTTATCTTGAAAACTCTTCTCAAGTTTGGCATTTTTCTCCAGTGGATGTCTATATCTTCTTAAAAGAAAAAAGAAGTGCCTCCTGGCAACTTTCTACGCAAAACTGATGCTCTAGGAGGAGGATATGCCGTATTTTCCCGGAGTTTTGCCTGTCGCCTGGTACCTGGGGCCAGGACTGGGGTGAGGCTGGCAAGGATCCCAGGGCTCAAAAATGTCAGGAGGCCCCTATCTCAGTGCCAATCCTGGGCTTGCATGACTCCGAAGACGACAACTCCTTATACTGTGCACCTGTGTCTTCCTCAGCCTCCTCCCAGCCCTGCCTTGTGCCCCACGGTGAACCCCACTTTGAGAGATGGAAGAAGACTGTCCAAAGTACAGGGAAGAGGTGGTGCTTGATGACTCTCCTCCTTTTACACCACCAATTGCCCCCAGTAACCAAGTGTATCAAAGCAGCTGAGAGTCTTACAGAGCCTCTTCGAAGATCTTCTGTGGGACTCACATAGAGACAGTTTGATCATTCAGGATGTCAGCACCCTTTCATGCATTTATTCACTTGCAGGATATTATTACTAAAGACTGGCCAGAGGCCAAGGTGGACACTGGCGACACAGCAGTGCCCAAACGGATGCGGTTCCTCTCAGGGTCTGGTGTTTCAGTGGCTTTGGTGTTTGTACAAACAAAGCCAGACTGGAAAGTAGAAAACTATGTCTGTGTTTGGGTGAAATCAGGGCATTCCTGGGCATGCCTAGGTCCCCAGTTCAACATTTCTAAAGGTGATTGGTTCTTGGGGACACTCGCCCCAAGAGAAAAGGGGTGCTGTGTCCATACGCTCAGAAAATGCTGGATAAGCTGGGACCTCGGAGAGGTTCACGACCTACACATATAAATTAGATGCTGGCCAGTCCTGTGGGTCAGCTCTGTTTGGGGTTTCCATGTTTGACCTTTTCCTGCAACATCTGTTAACATCTGGCCAAACAGGTTCTGCCAGGTCCACTTTCAGAAATGCTCCTCTGTAGTTCTTCCCATGAGTTTGCTGGGCTCAGCACCTTCCTCGTTTGTCCTCATTTGGGGGCTTCCCTAGTAGCTCAGCTGGTAAAGAATCTGCCTGTAATGCAGGAGACTCTGGTTTGATTCCTGGGTTGGGAAGATCCACTGGAGAAGGGAATGGCTACGCACTCCAGTATTCTGGCCTGGAGAATTCCGTAAGGATGTGACTTTCACTTTCTTTCACTTTTCTTTCCTTCCTCCTGGTAAAGACGACAGAAGCCACATGTATGCAGCTTAACTGTGTTTTGGGGATTGTGTACTTGTGGCCAGAGGCTGCTGGTACCGAACCTACTCATAGGGGCTGTCACTGGGAGCTTAGGGACGATTTAGGGGTAAGGAAGATTTTTCGACTTCAGAGAGCTTTGGCAGGGCCCTAAAATGGCAATAATCAATCAGAAGCTTGAAAAACAACAAAGACAAAACAGGATGAGGTGGTTTGGGGGAGGTTAGTTATTTAGTGTTAGTTGCTTAGTTTTGTCTGACTCTGTGACCCCCAGGACTGTAGCTTGCCAGGTTCCTCTGTCCAGGCAAGAATATTGGAGTGGATTGCCATTTCCTCCTCCAGGGGATCTTCTCAATCAAGGGATTGAACCCATGTCACCTGCATTGGCAGGCAGACTCTTAACCATCTGAGCCACCAAGGAAGCCCATATAATTGCATTATTTAGGAAACCAGTATCGCATGTCACAAACAGACAGGATTCTAAAAATATGTACAAAGAGGATCCAGCCAAAGTTCTTCATGTGTCCAGCTGGAGACAGTTGTCTGCAGACTCTGAGCACAAGGCTCCCTTTTCTGTGGTTGCTGCTATCAGAGTGTGAGAATGAGTTGAGGACACGCCAGTGCCCAGGGAGAGTTCCTCCTTGAAGGAGGGAGGGTCTGATGCTTCTGGCGTCTGTTGAGTAGAGACCAGAGGTACCCATTTAACATCCTGTGATGCATAGTACAGTCCTCACCATGGAAAGCCATCTGGCCCAAACACCAGCAGAGCCCAGACGGAGAAAACTTGACCTAGAGCATAAGGTCCCTGATGGCTGGTGTTAAGCGTGGCTTTCTTACTCAGCAAGCTGATCTTCCCTCCCACCCCATTTGCAGCTTCTGGGTGAGGGGGGCGGCGCTGAGGGGGCACATACATCACACGGGGAGCAGACCACGCCTGCTCTTCTCAGGAGGATAAGGGAGCTGTACCCCGCACTGGGAGATCTGAGAAGGGAAAGCACAGTCACCCCCAGCTCTGCAATCTCAAGCAAATTATTCAAACTTGCTGAATCTCAGTTTCCTCACCTGTAGAAAGGGGATGTCATCGTACTTATGACTAGTGTCCCTGTGATTGTTCAGTGAAAGAACAAACACACGTCCCCGGCCCAGTTCAGTGCTCAGCCCGACCACTGCTGGATACTTTCACACTCTTATCATGATGCATCATCAGAAAAGATGAAGACATTCTCCACTACAATTTTACATAATTAATGCCCACATATCTTTAGTGAGTTTGTACATTACATGTGCACACATGCACCTGCCAAGAAGGCTATAAATGTTCTAAACCCTGTCTCCAGGTCCCTCCAGGACTGTGGATGAATATCTTATTTCCCCTCCGGCTTCCTTCTTCCTCACAGGACCCTCAAATGTCCCTGGAGGATAGCACCCTTGTGCGTGAGGGATCCCATCTCTCCTCTCAGCCCTGAAGACGTTTCCCAGGAGGCCTGGATGGTCCTGGAGACCATGAGCTTGGAGGAGTATTGGCTGAAATTACTGGAATAAAGACCCAGGAAGCTAGAGCCTCGTATCTGAGTCCCTCCACCCCATCCCCTGCCCCGTGTCTCCAGCCCAGCCCCAATACCCTGCAGAGCCTCCCTGCTCAAGGAAGGCCTAGGTGGATTGCTTGTCCCAGCAGGTCAGGGAGCCTTCACTTGGGCTGGTCAAAGAGGGATGTCTCCTGGGGTGGGAGCCCACCTCCCTAGCTCTGAGGTAGAGGAGTGGCATTTGGACTTGAGGTGTAGGGAGTCATTCCACGGCTGTGGGCTTAAGTCTCCAAGAGTTCCGTTTGAGAGATGACATCCCTACCTATGAAATGAGGATAAGCCTCCCCACCTCCAGGACTCACTCAGTGGGACAGGGTATTCAGACACCGCCTGAAGCCTGGGACACAGGGAAGCTACAAGAAATGGCAGCTACTTGGGGCTTCCCTGGTAGTCCAGTGGTTAAGACTCCAGGCTTCCCCTGCAGGGGGTGCAGGGTTCAATCCCTGGTTGGGAAAATGAGATCCCACATGCCTGGCAGCCAAAAAAACAAAACAGAAACAATATTGAAACAAATTCAATACAGAACATAAAAATGTCCACATCAAAAAAAAAAAAAAATGGCAGCTACTGTGTATATTTTTAGATCACATGGAGCTTGACCCACTAGAAATAGATGTGCCCAGTCCAGAGCAGTTAATAAATAGAAAGCAAGGAGAAATTTGAACTGGACTGTTTCTAAAAAGTAAGCATTCGGGGAGCGACTGGACTCTCTGTTGCCAGGTGGTGATAAGTGTTGTGGAGGAAAATGAAGGCAGGGCAGATGGCCTGGGGGTGGTATGTGTGTGTGCGTGTGTGTGCAATTTAAATGTAGAGTGGTTAGTTTCAAAGAGAAGGCAGTATTTGTGTAAAGATCTGAAGTAAGGGAGTGACACGTTGGAATGGCATGAGACTATTTCAAGTGCAGGAAACTGCCAGTGCAAAGGCCCTGAGGCAGAAATGGAGTTGGCCATCTGAGATGCGGCAAGAAGGCAGATGGGCCAGAGCAGAGTGGACTGTAGAAATGTGCAAGGAGGCAGGGTCAGCTGACATGGGACCTAGGCCACAGTCAAGACTTCATGAGATGCGACCCTTGGGAGACTCAGGAGCAGAGAAGCGACAGGACTTTGCTTGCAATTAATCTCTAGCCCCTGAGAGGACAGGCTAAAGCCCAGGGCACCCAGAGAGGAGATGGCTGCAGTACACGGGGTGAATAGTGTGGGCTGAACGGGGTAGGATCTTCTTAAAGAATCTATTCGTTGACAAATTTAGAGCCACATAAATGTGGAAGAAAAGGTGGGAAGTCAGGACGACTCTTGCTTTCTGTCCCTGAGTTGGGGCCCCCGTGCTTCCTGGCCTGGCCCCGGGGGGGATGCCCCACTCTGCCACTGCGGCTGGGGGCCGTGGGGGTGGATGGGGGAGGATAGAGCTGGTTGGATGTGCCCTGGAATGGCCGGGCTGCAGAAGTTCCAGGAGTTCCAGCTGGCGGAACAGCCCTTGAACTTGGGTAGACAGGCCCAGCAGGAGCCAGCACCCCGTGGCCTGATTCTGGCCTGCAGCGTAGGGTAAACAGAAATTCAAAGGCTTCCCAGGCCGAGCGGGCAGGTGGGGATGCGGCTGCCTCCACGTCAGCAGTCCCATGGATGTTTGATCCCAGGGAGGAAAGGTGCCCAGTGTTATTTCAGCTGAGCCCGGAGGAGCCCTCACACAGAGCGGCACAGGGGGAGGGCAGGAGAAGGGAGGTCGTGGGGTGCTCCAAGTCCCCTTGTTTGTGGACTGGGCTTCGGCCCAGAGGGAGAGGGGGCTGGGAGGGGAGTCTGGCTGCCAGAGGAGCTGAGGAGCAGGGGCAGGGGGTGCGCTGGTGCAAAGCGAAACCTCTTTAAGTCTGGTGGACTCTCTGAGTGTCTTCATCTGGGAAGCAAGCGTCTGGGGAGCCCAGATTGGCGATTATTTGTAAATAATCTGGAATGGTGCAGAAAGAAAGGATGAAAGAGGGAGATAAAAGCAGACAGAGAGGACCGGTCAGTGCGGCAGAGACAAGTGTGGCATCTCACAGGCCCCTGTCACTCAGCCCACCCAGGGTCACCGAGCACCGACTCAGAGGCCAACCTGAAATAGACTCTGGGGTCCCGCCCAGGTTCCTGATGCTCATCCCACAGCCTGGAATATTCTGTCCATAGAATTCTCCAGGCAAGAATACTAGAGTGGGTAGCTGTTCCCTTCTTCAGGGGATCTTCCCAAGCCAGGGATCGAACCCAAGTCTTCCGCATTGCAGGTGGATTCTTTACCATCTGAGCCACCAGGGAAGCCCGGGATATTCTCTCAGGAAAACTAAATATGTATGTGTCTACCTGTGTGTGTGTGCAGATGTGTATGTATGTGTGTGGGCACGTGTGTGTATATGCATGTGTGTGTGTGTATGTATGTGCACACGTGTGTTTGGACATGTGTGTGTGCATGCGTTTCTCCATAAAGTTAGTCAAGGGCAAGCTGAGGGAGACACTCGGTAGTGTCTTCCCTCCGCCCACCCAGGCTCAGCTCTGAGGGCCGCAGGGTGAATGAAGGAACAAGGGAGCTTCGAATGGGTCCAGACTTCTGGCTGGTCATCAGCATGGAGAACAGACACAGATGTCAAATGTCTACAGCAAATGTGAGACTATTTAGGTACAATTTAGCAGAAACGAGTCATCCTGCAGACATAAACATTTTAATCGGAGTGACAATTTATTCAAACAATTTGACAATGCTCACACATGCTGAACAGATGGGCTGGGGCCGGGGCCCAGCAAGTGCGCTGCTGGGGGAGGGAACCCCGGCCGAGGCTGGCTGGCCTGCAGGAGGGGCAGAGTGGACGATAAGCTCCCGCCCGACAGCAGAGAGGCTCCTGGGACGACCCCAGGTCCCCTCTCCCAGGGGAACCTGCCTGCACTTTCAGGCACCTCTGATGTCCCATTGATGCTGATGATGTAGGAAGAATTCTTGATGGAAGAAGGCCATTCACTTACTCATTCACGTAATTTGAAGAATTTGCCGAGTATAATCACGGGCCAGGCACTGTGTTGGATGCTGTTGTGTGTGTGTGTTGCCGTCATTTAACCGCTAAGTTGTGTCTGACTCTGTGTGACCCCAGGGACTGTAGCCGGCCAGGCTCCTCTGTTCATGGGATTTCCCCGGAAAGAATACTGGAGTGGGTTGCCATTTCCTCCTCCAGGAGATTTTTCTGACCCAGGGATTGAACTCGCGCCTCCTGCATTGGCAGGCAGATTCTTTACCTCTGTGCCACCAGGGAAGCCCCACCCACCTACTCAGGTGAGGGCAAATACTACCCTCCACACACACATCCAGAAATAAAGTTTTATCAGCTATAGAAGCCCAGTCACATGAAATTAACCATCAGAGAGACCAACTCACTTAACACCATGGCATAAAATCCTCCCTCCCCACCTCAAACTCGTGGAGGGAAAAGGCAGTACCATCAAGCCGGATGCAACTCATTTCAGCCTCTATTTTCTTTCCCTTGATGAAACATTCATTGGGAAAAAGCTGTGAGTGACTGTGTGACCCCCACGGCATGTAGGGCAAATGTTCTGTGATAAACAAGCTGGTCGTCTACTCCGAGTAGCGGGGGTGGGGGGAGCCGCATCACCTCTTCCCGTGTCGGGTTTTCTGAGTCTAGACACTTCCCAATTTATCTCTAAATATAATCACCAGTTACCCACGTCCCTCTCCCAAGCAAGTGGAATGGTTTTGCAATTTAATTTAATCACCCACTGAGTTTCCAAAATTAATTTCCTGTTAGAAATAAATATTGTACTATGAATTATAAATCAGACCAGGCGGTAATTTACAGAGAACCAGTAAATTAAAATTTTGACTGTTGTTTTCTGTAGCAGACAAAAGTGGAAGCACTTAGAGGGTGCCCAGGGTGGAAAGTCCATAGCTCCTTGGGGGAGGTTGGGCAGAGCTATTTCATGTCATTCTGGTCAAGCAGCTCTTGGAGTGTGTCCACTGCATGCTGGACACTGGAAATAAATGGTGAATAACTAAGTGCTGGTCCAGAGGCTCCTAGCTGTGGCTCAGCTGCAGAGATAAGGCCTCTGGAAGACCCTCGTGTTGCCCTGGCTTTGGATCCACCCTGAGGACTGTCCTCAGGGTCTGCACTTATCAAGTTAATCTTCATGATAATCAGACACAGAAGCTTCTATCATTAGTACAGTTTCATTTTTGAGAGAAAGGAGGTACAGACAACACCAGTAACAAACACATCAGAGATGGTGAGCTAGCAAGTGGCAGAGCTCAGGTGCAGGAGACCCCCAGTTCCAGAGTTCGGGTCCCCACTGCATCACACCCAGTCCTGGTTGGCCCACCTCCCCCTCTGAGGCCAGGCCATTCCTGTTCTCTCCACTTTGGTGCCATTCCACCTCCCAGCAGTTTCTCGTTCAACCCCTTTCAGCCCCGCTCCCCAACACACACACACCACATCACTCTGGGAGAACTTCAGAAACGTGATTGTGAAGTCCCACAGTGTTGCTCCCACCCAGGACCACCCTCTGCCCTAAATGAACAAGGCAGAAGCTCTGCCCCAAGCTGCACCCAGGTGGCAGGTGTGACAAACCCACAGCAGTGGCTCCCAGTTCCAGGCAGCCAGATGCAGGTTTTTTTACCAAAACGTGATGATCTTGTAGGTTGGGGGATGGGAGGGGCAGGGTCCTGGGAGTAGTTGGCATTTCCACATCAGCATGTCTCTGGTGAGCAAACCAATGGTGCAAAGTCTCAGCAAAATATTTATTGAGTGGATGCAAAATGCTCAAAATTGGGGGGCTCAGTGGGGATGGGAGAGGTAAGCCCTAGCCCCCAGGTAATTTCCAGTTCTGGGAGGAAGATATCTGCAGGTGATCCCCATGCAGGAAGGCATGTGTGTAATGGGGCTTGGAGGTCTGAGGGTCTCCAGGTGGCTTCCTGTCTCCTCCCCAGCAAGTGGCATTACCATGACCTTATCCTGTGGGGAGTGGGGACAGGAATAACAGGTGAGGTGAGCTCCCCTGGGCCACATAGGTGGTACATAGCAGAGTGCAGGCCTTACCAGGCAACTGGTTGCAGAACCTGTGGGGTGACCACCATGAGTGCTGCCTCTTCTTGCCTGATTGTCAGGCATTTGTTGAATGAGCTGGTCAAGTGGGGCCACAGGTGAGAGCAGACCCTCCTCTCACCCCACCACTGGCAGGTCATCCTCTCCCTCCAGACAGGCTTTTCATTGGTGAGGCTTTCTCCTGTACTTCATGAAGGACAACTTAAACTAGCTAAGAAACAGAAGGAAATTTGCTGGCTGATTTTTTATCCTGAATTCCAGGAGTTCTGGCTTCAAGTATGGCTGGATCCAGGGACTCCAGTTCTGTCTTCAGGAATCTGTCTCTTTTTTGATTCTACTTGGCTTCTGCTCTGCCTTACAATAGGATGGCAGCCTCACTATCCCTTGTGTGTGTCTTTCCAGCTTTGCATCCTAAAGAAGGGCCCTTTAGGGAAGGGCGTTGAGTAGCCTGGCCAAGGCACCTGCTCACTGCCGGGCCCACTACTGTGACAAGAGGCACCAGTGCTGTGGCTGGCTCATGTTGTTGGATAGAGATGAGACAAGAGCGTTTGGTGTCGGCCACTGCGTCCTCCAAGTGTGGCAGAAGTGGCTTCTACTGCTTGAGGCATTTGGGGGGCTACTCCAAGGAAAGTCATGAGGGAGACACCTGTCTTAGGGAAGGGAGGCCTCCTAAACCAAGGGTAGGTTCCCACCACCCCTCCAGTCCTGCCTTCCTGGTCTTTAGGGATTGATGGTGGAGGCTGAGCCAGCACTGGTAGGGGAGTGGGGGGGTGGTGTGTGGCTGGGTTGGGGCTCCTGGGAAAGTGAAAGCTGCTCAGTCGTGTCTGACTCTTTGCGACCCCATGGACTATACAGTCCATGGAATTCTCCAGGCCAGAATACTGGAGTGGGTAACTTTTCCCTTTTCCAGGGGATCTTCCCAACCCAGGGATTGAACGCAGGTCTCCTGCATTGCAGGTGGATTCTTTACCAGCTGAGCCACAGGGGAAGCCCAGGGGCTCCTGGGACTTGGAGTAAAAAGCTTCTCAGATGCAAATGTTGGCTGGAGGGGGAGCTGTCGCCATCACCAGCCTCCTCCCATCCCTCTTTCTCTTCCATCAGTATAAGGTCCACTGAACCCATATTAGGGTTCAGTGTGCTCCAGAGCAGAGCTCGTTCTGTGCATTAGATCATTGCATCCCCACAGTGGACGCTCAAGGTACGTTCTACAAGCAATCCTCATTTTCACTCAGAGGGCAGAGCTGGCCCCCCAGCTCTCTCTGACTCCATGTCCACGTTCTCTCCTTCTCTGCACACAAGACAGTCTTGCCTCACTTTCTAACGCACGCAAACCGTCCACCCACTTGGAAGCATTTCCCGTTCCAGGGGGTCCACTGCACCCCCTAGGGTGAACGAACCAGCACAACCCCTACCACATGACTGGCTGTGGCTGGAACAGCTGGGCAGAACATCTGGTTTTCTTTCTTGTCCAATTTCTCTCGGTGCATAAATTCCCTTTTCTTTGCTTCTTTCATCTGGCTCCAGCCCTGGTTCCCTGGGGACACAGAGAACCAAAGCTAATATTTACCTGAGGCAGACTTGGCTTCAGTTTAGGCTAGCCTTTTTAAAATGTAGATGTGGAAACAGCCAGACCCTCGGGGTTATATCTTCTTGGCCCCAGTCTGGCTGGTAAAACAGAACAGAGAACTAACTCTATGAGGAGGTCACCCCTTGGAAGGGCTGGTGCTCCAGGAGTTGGAGCTGGGCTTTGGCTGTGGTCTCAGTGGTCCTAGGGGGCACCTTTAGTGGGGGGTACTAGGTGTGGTGAAGGTAGGGGGAGGTGTGATGGGGTGAAAGAACCAGAGAGATTCAGGACCCCAATTTTTAGTCATTTGAGCTCCAGACAAGGAGTTGAAACTTCCTAGTTGGTGATTGAAGCTTTGGGCAAAGCAATCTCCACTGGTTACCCCAAAGGGTCATACTTGTAGATTTGCCCTTTGGATAAACTGCTTTTTTATTGTGGTGAAATATATATATATATATATATATATATATATATATATATATATATAATAAATGTATCTGTTTAAGTGTACCATTTGGTGGGACTAAGTACATTTACAGTCATATAACCATCACCCCCATCCATCTCCAGGACTCTCTCATCTTCCTCAAACCAAAACTCTGTCCCTACTAAACACGGACTTCCTACCTCCCACTCTCCCTCCAGCCCCAGCACCCACCATTTTGCTTTCTGTGTTTGTGAATTTCTCTATACCTGGTACTTCCTTGCTCTAGCTTATATGTTTGTGTCCCCCCAAACTCATAGGTTGATAACCTAAAGCCCAAGGGCTTCCCAGGTGGCGCTAGTGATAAAGAACAAGCCTGCCAATGCAGGAGACATAAGAGACACAGGTTCCATCCCTGGGTTGGGAAGATCCCCTGGAGGAGGGCATGGCAACCCACTCCAGTATTCTTGCCTGGAGAATCCCACGGACAGAGGAGCCTGGAGGGCAATGGTCAAAGAGTCAGACACAAGTGAAGCAACTTAGCACACACACACGTGCAATGCCCAAGGTGATGGTGTTAGGAGATAGGGCCTTTGGGAACAGATCACGTCATCATCTTGTGAACAGGATCAGCACCCTTATGAGAGGCCTTGCCGAGTTCCCCCTGCCCCTCTCCCTGGGTTGGGGCACAGAGAGGGGTCTGCAGTCTGCAGCTGAGAACAGGGTCTCCTCCAGGACTCCGCTGTGTGGGCACCTGCTCTTGGACTTCCAACCTCTGAAACTGTTAAGAAGTGAGTTCTTGTTGTCAGTCCTCCTGACTGAAATGTTTAGGCAGAGTTCTCTTCAACTTCCGAAAACATGCCCGGGCTCTCCCGATCCCACATTACGGGAGCCAACATTTCTCAGCCTAAGAGATGATCTGCTCACTTAGGGACCAAATGAACAATCAGGGGTGCATTGACAATGGGATAATTGCATTCCTGAAGGATGAGAGATCAGGGCTAAGCATGGGAAAGACGAGTTTCTGTTTACGTGACCAAGAATGAGAAGCCTGCTTCTCACGAGAGATCCCTGACTCCCGTCCTGCCGACATTAATTGGCCAACTGTAAGAGACAACAGCAAAGGTTGTGGAAACTTCCCACTGCCTCATCTCCAGCCTGCAGAACATCACGAACTTTCAACACCGTTGTCTCCCTGGGCCTTGTCCATAACTCTGGCCTGTAACAAGAGCTTAAATGTTATAAGTTCTGACGTCCAGTTTGTTTGAGACACTGACCCACTATGCCTCACGTGCCTCTCACAGAATGAGTCAAAAGCCCTGGGAGGGACTCCAGGTGGATTTGACTCTGTTCTGGGTCTCGTCCCAAAGCAGGATTTCTGAGCTTGAACAGGAAAGTTCCAGAAGGCCGGCAGCATTATGCTCATAGGTTCCCACATCATTCTGCCAGAGTCCTTCTTTTCTTGGTGGAAGCTTTTACCCTGCAAGACACAGTCGGCCCTTGGTATTCACAGTGCATTGGTGTCAGGACACCCTCTCCCCACTTCCCCCACTTGGACACCAAAATCTGAACTTTTTCTCAAGTCCCTTATATAAAATGGTGCAAAACTTGCATATAATCTAAGCTCCTCCTCCAGTGCACTTTAAATCATTTCTAGATTACTTATGATATTTAATACAATGTACGTGCTATCTAAATAGTTGTCAGCTCATAGCAAATTCGGGTACCTGTTGCGGGGAGAGTGAGGTGCCCAGGTCAGCCAGCACAGCCGCCTCCCTAGAAAGGCAGTCCTCAGGGAGCCCCAGTAAATCACTGCATCTGCCCACCCGAGGCCCTTTGGTGCATGAGTTCTGTTGTCTTAAAGGCCAAAGGGAGAAAGCAAGACATCCTTTTATTCTTATTCTAAATGTGCGTGCTCAGTTGCTAAGTTGTGTCTGACTCTGTGCGACCCCTTAGACTATAGCCCACCGGGCTCCTCTGTCCATGGGATTTTTCCAGGCAAGAATACTGGACTGGGTTGTCATTTCGTACTCCAGGGGATCTTCCTGACCCAGGTACTGAACCCATGTCTCCTGCATTAGCAGGCAAATTCTTTACCACCAGGGCCACCTGGGAAGCCTCCTAAAATAATCATAATTAGTTTAGTTTTTCCTTATTTTGGGCTTCCCCTGTGGCTTAGCTGGTAAAGAATCTGCCTGCAGTGCGGGAGACCTGGGTTCAATCCCTGGGTTGGGAAGATCCCCTGGAGAAGGGAAAGGCTACCCACTCCAGTATTCTGGCCTGGAGAATTCCATGGGCTGTATAGTCCACGGGGTCGCAAAGAGTCAGACACGACTGAGTGACTTTCATTCACTCATTCCTCATTTTACTTTTTCAAATTTTTGGCCACACCACGAGACATGTGGGATCTTAGCTCCCCCACCAGAGATCGAACCTGCTGTGATGGATGTGCAAAGCCTTAACTACTGGACCACCAGGGACATCACTAGTTTGAGTGCCTACCCTAATCCAGTGTGACTTCAAGTGTGTGTGTGTTAAGTCACTTCAGTCATGTCCAACCCTTTGCGACCTTATGGACTGTAGCCTGCCAGGCTCCTCTGTTCATAGGATTTCCCAGACAAGAATACTAGAGTGGGTAGCCATGCCCTCCTCCAAGGGATCTTCCTAACTCAGGGATCAAACCTATGTCTCTTACCTCTCCTGCATTAGCAGGTGGGTTCTTTACCCCTTGCCCCACTTGGGAAACCCAGTGTGACCTTGACTCATTACATCTGCAAAGACCCCATTTCCGTATAAGGTCACACTCTGAGGTTCTGGGTAGACATGGGTTTTGAGAGAATATTGTCGAGCCCAGAACTGCATCTCCTATGTGAGGGCTCAGTGCTTCCCAGACATGATGGCCTCCCATCCTCTGAGCCTCCTCAGGAAAAAGGGACATCGAGGTGGGGAAGGCGGCCCTCAGGCTGTGTGACCGTCTTTGTCTTCACTTTGAATTCATCTGACTTGCGAAGGGGGAGTCCCCACCTTGACATTTCTTTCAAATCAACAGGAGAGCAGCCGGACCACAGGAGCTGGGTTCCAAAGCACCCTGTGTTCACAGGCACTTGGGCCAGAAGCAAGGGCTTGGTTATAAAACGGACACCGAGCAGAGCTGCTGGGAGGCCGGAGAGCAGGAATGCAAGGCTGTTTCCAAGACGATGCCGGTGGGCAGGTAAAGCCATGGTGGTCTCAAGGTAGCCCGAGGGCCCAGGGAAGCGTGCTGGGCATCCAGCTGCTCCATGAAGAAGGACTGTTTCTTTCTCAAACATTCAGGTAACCTCATCTCAACCTGGCACAGTCTTCACCCTTCCTGGGGTCATGAGGAATGTTTGCTGCTGACGTCAATAAAATTCAGCTCCATAAAGTCTCTCCTGGGGATGTGTTTGTGTGGGTTGATTCAAAGCCGTTCTGAGCACAGAGCCAGAGGGACTTACTGGGTCTTTTGAGAAGAGTCCACCCCTCAGCCATCTCCACCTGTATCCTAAAGAGCATCGTTTCTTCTCTGCCCGTGTCTGCCTGCTGACACCGAAAGCTCTGAATGGCTCTTTGCTTGTTAGGTTTCTCTTTCCCATCACCAGTCCAAGGCTGGCTCTGCTCTTGTCATCTTTCTGGCAAGTACCCTATCCTGCTTCCCTAAATCAGCCTCGGATCATGGGTCATCCTTGTTACAAAGGTAGATCTGGGGCCCCCAGCTCAAAGATGCTACCTCAGTAGGTTGGGGTTCATGAAGCTGTCTTTGAAATGGGCTCTCTGAGTAACTGATCCAAACGGTCTGCGTGCTACTCTGGGAAAGATGCTGAACTGGCTTGGGAAGAAGTTCCAGAGGCACTCTGGAGCTTGAAATTATTTTGCCAAATTAGAGAGATTTTAAGGGAAGATTTAAACCAGTGTTTTCCAAAGCATACGGGTCAAGGGCAATGTGGTTTTAGGTGATGCATGCATGTGACATTAAACAACATTGATTCACACAGTGTGAAAATTAGTCCTCTTTCCATCCCTCTGGTTAGACCAAGGGAAAAGTCTTCGTCTCGCACTAGGAGTCTTTAGCACCTTCTGACATTTCTAATCTCTCCTGTGAACAACGACAGAAGAGCCCCAGGCTCACAGACTTCACAGGCAGCGGCATGTGGCTCGAAGTTAGTAGTATTAGTTTAGAAACAACTGTTTCTCAATGTTTCTAAATAATCAAGCAATTATTATTTAGAAATAATTATTTCAAGGTGTCTCTTTCTGTAGTCACTTTATATTAATGGCAAGACACACTGATTTTTCTCTTTATGGTGGCAACACCAAGGTTCCTTTTAAACTAAGTGCAATTAATTTAAAATATGAGGTGGTTTACAGGAAAAAAATGTGACTGCATTCTAGTTCAGGTGGCAGAAGAGGCCAAAATTATGGCAGTGTGGGGCAATGATGGAATTTTGGGAAATGCTCATCTAGTCCAGGCTTTATATTACTTGCATGAAAAAATGGAGACCGAGGGATGGGGAGGAACTTGTCCAAGTTAGCACAGCATCCAAGGATGTTCCCCAATGTCACCTCCAGGTACCCACTGCAGAGTCCAGCAGAGCCAACACGGCAGGGGAAGATTTTATTTATTTATTTATTTTTCACAAACCTGAGGATCTGAGCTCATCAGGGAGGTGTGATTCTCAAGACACCAACATCTTTAAAACAGATCAAAATAAAGCGGCAAGAGTGACCTCACCCGGCATGTGGTGACCGAGTAGGAGCAGAGGGCTATAAAACTTAATTGCTCTCTCTCTGGTGACCTGCTACAGCAGGCGGGCCCCCAGCCAGGGGGTCACCCAAAAGGCAGGGGGAAATAGAGACATTCTTTGGGACTGACACAGCGGTTCTGCGGTGATCTCACCCGGACAACAGAGCCTTGTTATTCCAAACTGAACTTCATTTTGTTTCTAAGCGCTGGGGAACTGGGGCTTGTGAGAAGCTTTGTCATCAAGATGAAGGTCTAAATCAAAAAGCATGGATGGTCCTCAATGTCTGCAGAGCATGGACGTCAACAGTTGCTGGTCCCAGGGCTTCCTTGTCTGTATCTGAGATACCTTGTTGACTGTGCTGGTCTCCACATGCGCTTGGAGTGAACCTGAGATGTGGAACCTGGGAGGAGAGCTTTGATGGGCATTTTCACCACGGTGTGATTTTGAGTGAGGCCTCTCAGGAGAAGCTGGGCAAGCAGGGGGAGCAGGGATGAGCCGGAACAAATCTACATGTGATGAGGAAACTCAGATGCCACTGACGGTCTTGAAAGAGGCCCATCCCCACCTGACAATTTCCCACCAACCTTGGGCTGACGATGAGTACAGGAGCCGGGCAAGCTTCCCTGCTGGGGAACATCCTGAAGTAATCTTCTCACAAAGGCTTCTCCTCAGTCACCGTGGGTGCTTCTCTTCAGGGCACACCCTGCCCTGTGAATTGTACATCATGGCAGTGGGGTGACTTTGGAGCTGTTTCTTCTTGGTGTTCTAGCGAAGTGATTGTGGACTGTGACCCTGTGCATATGTGTTGTCTGCACCTAAGTCCTCTCTATTTTCAGTCTCTCAGTCATGTCCAGCTCTTTGCAACCCCATGGACTGCAGCACACCAGGCTTCCTTGTCCTTTACCATCTCCCAGAGCTTGCTCAAACTCGTGTCCATCGAGTCGGTGATGCCATCCAACCATCTCATCCTCTGTCATCCCCTTCTCCTCCTGATTTCAATCTTTCCCAGCATCAGGGTCTTTTCTAATGAGTTGGCGCTTTGCATCAGGTAGCCAAACTATTGGACCTTCAGCTTCTGCGTCAGTCCTTCCAATAAATATTCAGTGTTGATTTCCTTTAGGATTGACTGGTTTGATCTCCTTGCTGTCCAAGGGACTCTCAAGAGTCTTCTTCAACACTACATGTCAAAAGCAGCAATTCTTCGGTGCTTAGCCTTCTTTATGGTCCACCTCTCACATCCATACATGACTACTGGAAAAACCAGAGCTTTGACTGGAAGGACCTTCGTCAGCAAAGTAAAGTCCTCCATCCTTCATCTTTAAAATGTCCATCTTATCTTGCAGAACAAATACATTAAATAGATACACACTTACAGGGAAAAAAAAAAAAAAAAAGCCCAGTGGAGGCTGTGGTGGGCTAGAACCCAGGCTCAGCTGCATCCCATGGGAAGTGTAGGTTCCACCGCAGAGTTGAATCTGCCTCAGGCATCAAGCACTGCACCCTCCCCGCTGTGAGTCAGTCCTTGGTGTGGGATGCCTTAGGGTTGGGCAGGGAGGCTCTCCTGAGCATCTTTCCAGAGGAAGGAGCTGGTCTCAGGAAGATGTGAAACCAGTTCTCTGAGGGCAGGAAGAGCAAAGTCCAGATTTATAACTTTTGCCCACTTTTGTGGTGTGAATTCAAAGCTACCAGTGGTGCAACCGAAAACTGACAAAATTCCTGCATGTTTAACAGTGAGCTCTCACTGGCCAGGAAGAGCTGACCCCCACCCCTGCCACTAGAACCCCCTGCATTAGCAGAGGCTGGAGGGAGCAGAGAGCAGGGAAAGGCACTCTGGGTACCAGGTCAGCATTTTTTTGGCTTTGTGATGACCACAACTTCCTTTCAGTCTGTCTTCCTGCTCCTCTCTACCCCTGGTAATATTTCCTTCCCCAGTGAGCAGGAGCACTTTGTTCATACACAGTTCCAGCCTGTCCCCCTGTGTTAACCCTTCATGGGCTCCCTGTCACCTTTAAGGTAAAGTCCCTTCCTCATCTTGGTCCACAAAACCCAGCTGCCCCAACCCCTGCCACCCTCCCCAGCCTGGTCTCTCTGCCCTCACTTTTTCGTGGAATTTCCACTCTGGTCACACTGGACTTCACCCTTGTCCTTGAGGTCTGGACCCTCTCTCACTGCCAGACCTCCTCATGCAACTCTCTTGGCTGGGAACAGGTTTTCCCCTGTCCTGTCCACCCAGCAGCCTGACCAGCTCCCCAGACATCTTTGCTACAGCTTCCACTTTACAGCCCATCTGGTTTACCAGCAGGGCATCGGGACTTGCTTTGTGAGCTTGGGCAAGCGCACCCCTCTCTCTGGGCTCAGCCTGTCTTCCACACTGGATTGGTTGTTCCTTAAACATGAAGGGCTTTTCTGGTTTCATTACTCCATATCCGTAGCACCCACCACAGGTGGGTAGATCAAACGAATGAATGAACAATAAAGTCATCAGCCTATCAAGTAACTTATTCATGACCCAGTGGTCAAGGCACCTGCCTGGTAACAAATGTCAGGTAGAAGAGCTGTCATCCATCTGTCCTGACAGCCGTGTTCCGGGGACCTGAGCTGGGGATGGAGCACGGTGATGTACAGGCCCGGCCCTAGAGTGCACCTGCTGTTTCCCGCACTTGGCTGCATTCACTCTTCACAGCGAGCCTGGGGGAGAACAGAGCACTGTCCCGTTTTAGCGACAAGGACATGGGGGCACTCAGGAGATAAATCACTCAGGGCCATATGCTGCTCATTGATGAGGGTTAACAACTTGCCTTCTCACCAGCAGCATGTCCTGGGCCTCTCACTGCATCTCTGCACAGGGCAAAAACAGCCCCGTCCCTTTTTCTCTGCTGCTCCCAGTCGACCCTATGGATGCGCCTTCCTCTAAGTGACCCCTTTATGGAGCATTCATTTTTTTTTCCTTTTTCCTTTCTGCTTTCCTTTTTTCCCTTTTCTAAACAATGCTGCGTGGACATCTTCATGTGGATATCTGCACACTTGTACGAGCATTGGTACCTGAAAAGGAAGAAGTACGGACATTGCAGTTCACACCTTGATAGATTTTGCAACTAAACTTCTGGGCAGTAGGGAGTCATTGCGCACAGAGAGAGGTCTGCCTTTGCCCAACTCCTGGGGGGTGTCACCTCTACGCCCTTGGAATGTCCTGCCTGATAAGGTGTCCGTGTGTACCTGGCGATCTTGGGCCATGCCAGAGATTCTATGCTGACAATGTGATTTAGGATGGGCGCCTTGGGCCACAAAATGTCAGCTTGACCCGTAGAGGGGCTGGAGACCAAGGTCAGCCACACAGCAGCACAGTCTATGTGCTCAAGCACATAGACTTGGAGGCCGGGTTGGGGGATAGAGGGCGGTCCCTGTGAGCAGTGCTGACATGTGCTTGTAACTGAAAGTAGGGGTCTGGCTGCTCATCGATGGACAAGTTCTGTGGAAAGGAAAGTTTGCTTTATTTTGGATGCTGGCGATTGAAGGGTAGGAGGGCAGGGGGAGGGCAGACTCTTGTCCAAAAGCCAACTCCCTGAAAATGACAATCAGTGGGCAAGAGCTTTTATAGACAGATGGAGTGGGCTACATGTAGAAACAGCTCAGTCAGCTCTGAGAGTCACCTTGAAATTAGTCAGGCAGTGGTCTGACCATCGTCATCTTGATTGTTTCAAGTATGATTAATCTTAAATTCCAGGGTCAGTCTGTTCCCATTTTTGTTTGTTCCCATTTATTTGAGACCAATTCTCAGAACTATGGCAGTTTATGTCTTGGCTACAGTCTGGTTATCATGTAGTTAGTTAACTTCTTCCACCTGGTGGGGGTCTCAATATCTACAAGACAGCTCACAGGACATGGTTCAGAATATTATCTTCAGCCCCCTGAGAAGGAACTAAAGGTCTTTGATCATGCTTAATGAATAAGCTATTATTATTTAGTCTTGTTGGGTTGTTTTCCTTTGTTTCTGTATTTTTTCACTTCTCTGATTAAACTTACTCTTTGGCTAAAGTTTCTCCACAGACAAAGGGCAGGCAGAGGACGTGGAGGAGGCAAGGACCCTAGGGTCCTGATCCATTTCAGCTTCCCACATCTTTGTCAGGAAAGGTTGGGGCTGTTCATGACTCCCAGAGAGAGGACAACTAGAAGCTTTGAGTATGGAGCATTCCTGGGCTCTGGCCCTGGGGCTCTTGACTGGGTTAATTTTATCCATATCCTTTGCTATAATAAACTATTATGTGAGTGTATCAGCTTCGAGTGAGTTCTGAGTCTTTCCAGGGAGTTATCAAAACTGGGAGTGCTCTTGGGGAGCTCCCACTTTGCAGGCCAAGTGACAGTGGTCTTGGAGATCCCTGGACCCTTCACTGTCCTCTTCTGTGGCCAGCCCTGGGATGCAAGGACCAGGGTCTCAGGTCAGGCCCTGTTCACTCTACATCCCTGGGCCCCAGCACACGGCAGTGTATTGTAACAGCAACCCTCAACATTCAGTAAGGCTGGATTGTTGGTTTTATTCTTCCCACCTTACGAGGTGAAGCTGGACTTGGAAGGGGCAGTGACTTGCTGAAACCGCACAGCTGAGCCGGGATTTGAACTTTGGTCTGAGGTTCTGAAGGCATACTTAGCACTGTGCTCTGTTCCTCTGTGGGTCTGGCTTCCTTGCTGCACGACTGGGAAGATGAAAGGCCAGGAATAAGGAGGCCAGGGAAGCAGGAGTTAGGAGAGGAAGCAGCCAGGGAATAGTCAGGAGGGGCCGGCCAGGGGTGGCTTGGCTCTTCAGAGCTGGGCTCTGCAGTGATGTTATCTGTCACGCGTGTGGGTCTGGCCTCAGAAAAAGAAAAGAGGAGTGATGGAGAGAGAGGGGCTGGACCCTGTGTGAGTTATGAAAGGGAAGACCAGATGAGAGGAGATAACTGCTTCAATGCCTTGCTTTTATTATACAAATCTGCACTTCGAGCTGGAAGAAAAGATTTTTTTTTTCTATTGGTGGTTATTTGCTTAAGAGAACTGGAGACCTGAGAGCTGTCTTGGTGGATGATTAATGGGAAAAAAATTACATTTCGATGAGGTCGCTCCTCCTGGAGGGTGACTCTCATCAAAGGGATGTGTACAGTGGGTGTCAGGTTCATTTCCGCATTTCCGTCTCAGCTGGGGCTGAAAGAGATGATTTTAAGGGGGAATGGGGTAGAAAAGCAGCAGTGTAAGGCTCCTCATTAATAATAATCCCAGCTCACATTGATGGGGGCGGGGGCTGTGCTGAGCGTGCAGCTTGTGGTGTTGGCACGTTTAATAAACCCATGAATTAGGAGCCGTGATTGTCCCCATTTCACAGAGGAACCAAATGATGCTCAGGGAACTTAGGCAGTTGTGACCGGGTCATAGGGTGAAACATGACTGAAACCAGATCTGCCTGGCTTCTCTGTACTGGCTCTTCCTTCGGATCCACTTGAGGACTGGACCAGCATCTTTCAGGGATGGCCTTGGGAAAGTGTCCGTCTGGTCTCAATGAAAGGGATTGGAAGAGCCAAGAAATGTCCCTCCTATGCAACTGTCCATCTAAACGAGTATGTGTGGTCACCTGGCCATGCCCTAATAGGGTCCCACCATCTCACTGGGTGTCTCCTCTTATGCATGGGGGGAGGGTTATGGTTTGTGACCAGGAGGGGATGCAGGAACCTCGCTTCCCACCGCTTTGGGGCCCCAAGTGCAGACTTCTGTGGAGGTTCTTCCTGTTTCCGCTTGGGACCCAGCCCTGCCCCAGGTTTTCCAGGATGTTGGGGGAGGGGCTGTTGGCATGGACGCTGTGCTCATGATGGGTAGCTGTTCAGTGTCAGGCAGACATTGACACGGAGGCTGGCCTCATGGTGAGTGCACCAGGAGACTGTGGACTCACACAAGTTCACTCAGAATTACCTAGGGGTGGGGCGTCCTCCGATGCCACTCTGGGGGCTGTGAACCCAGAGTCCTGGCTATCACACACCTTTCACTGTTCTTGTCCATGAATCTTCTGAGTGTCTTCTCCATCTTGTTTATATTTTCAGCCTTTGCCAGCTCTTGAGTGGAGAGAGTTCCAACACTTAGTTCCTTTTCTTTTTTGTCCCCTTGCCCTCATGCCATCCTAGTTAATGCCCACGGGAGTGGAGGTCCCAAAATGGCATGTGGAGAGGGTGTGCTAAAGGCATGTGTGCGTGTATGTGTGTGCGTGCTAAGTTGCTTCAGTTGTGTCCAACTCTTTGTGACCCTATGGACTGTAGCCCGTCAGGTTCTTTTGTCCATGGGGATTCTCCAGGCAAGAATACTGGAGTGAGTTACTTGGCCCTCCTCCAGGGCATCTTCCTGACTCAGGGACTGAACCCACATCTTACATCTCCTGCATTGGCAAGTGGGTTCTTTACCCCTAGCACCACTTGGGAAGTCTGTGTTGATAGCATCTATCCCTTAAATTCGCCAAGCATCTCAGATAGAGGCTGCCTTGACCAGCCTGAGAGAGTCAAGGCAGCCAAGACTCTCTTCTTCTTTTCCCCTGGTAGTTCCAAGAGGGTTCTGCTATGGGGAACTACTGCAGAACACAGATCAGGGTTTGTCCTATAACCCTGAGAAGGAAGAGCTTGGCAGGCTACCTTCCACAAGGTTGCAAAGAGTCGCACGTGACTGTAGCGACTTGGTACGCACACGATGATTAGTGATGTTGATAAAGTCTTTGCTTTTCAGGATCCATGGAACTAGACTGGGTCCACCTAGACACCTAGATACCCAGGTGATCTGGGCTAACCTCCTATCTCAAGAACCTCGATGTAATCCCATCCACTAAGTCCGTTTGCCATTTAAGGTGACATCTTTACAGGTTCCAGTGATTGGGACATAGCCACCTTGGGGCCATTATTTTGCCTTCCACACTTGAGCAGCTGGAATGAACCTGGAGAGATTCAGGGGTTGGGGGCGGTGATCAACCAGGAGCTTAAAGGACCTTCAGCATCTTAACGAAAATGTGGTTGCTGTTGTTAACTTGCCCAGATCTTAAGAGAGGACTTATCTGAAAGTCACAGATCTCTCAGTACCTCTCGGTCTGTCCATCGGGGCAGGTCTTCCAGGCCGGGTGTCAGGCAGGTGTCCCCAGCAGTGGACAAGGTCCTGTGTAGGAGACAAAACCGCAGCATCACAAGGTTACAGTGTGGTTACGAGTGTGTTCGAGTGATGAAGAGACCCCAGGGTTCCATGAGCGTAAACCTCAGCTTTGCTGAGATGCCCAGAGCAAGAGTCACACAAGCCAAGGCTGAGGGGAGAGCTTCCCAGCAGAAGCTACAGAATACGCAAAGGCCTTTGTGGCTCAGACAGTGAAGAATCTGCCTGCAATGCAGGAGACCTGGGTTCATTCCTTGAGTTGGGAAGATCCCCTGGAGAAGGGAATGACAACCTACTCCAGTATTCTTGTCTGCAGAATCCCATGGACAGAGGAGCCTGGCATGCTACAGTCCATGGACTTGCAAAGAGTTGAGACACTACTGAACTTAACACTTTCACTGAGGTTGGCAGGGATCTGGGGTAGGGTTCTGGGCTCTGAGAGATGGTGAAGGTGGAAGAGGCTGGAGACATCAGCGATCCCACTTCTTGTTTGAGAAATTTCTATGATGTTAAGCTTGCTCAGTAAGGGACTGTCTCCCCTTCTGCAAAAGTCACCAAAACGCCAGAGTAGGAATTAGTGTGGGGCCCTTTTACTTACTAGTAATCAACACGACTGCATCACTTTTTAGTAAGAAATTCAGCCTTCAGTTTATTATTCCAGGAGGGAGATTAAACACCCAGCATTCATGAAATAAAAATGAAAATTTGGTGACCCCCAGGGTGCTACAGGGTGTGTGGGGGGAATTTCATTCCTTTCTCATCCCAGCCTTGCACCTCCTGCCACTCTGCCCTTCCCCCTCACCCCAGGTTGTTGCCCCCCCAAAGGTCTCTCTTTCGAGTTGAGTCACAAACAGATGAATCTCTTAACAGCCCCCATTTCCTCTGCTCCGGGAGGCCCGCACGATGAAACGGCTTCTCCCCACGGCGGAAGCCAAGCCAAACAGATTAATGTGAGATGCATCTGCTGTAGATTAAACATTTGGAAAAGCCATTTTATAAATATTTTTTTCCACAACCACATCCCCATATGGCCGCGAGCTCGGGTCCCTGTTCCCAAGGCTGCTGGCAGTCTCAGGCGTTATGTACTGAATGTACACTCGGGGTTCAGGACTTCTGTGCCCAGCCTCCCTGGAGCCTTCCCAAGCAACAGCTAATCTACCTTGGGAGGGGCAATCAGGACAGATGGTGCCCACCTCAGGTGGGGCTGGGCGTGCAGGTAAGTGAGAGAGACCTCCTCTCGGTCTTTTTTCCAGATGCACAACCCACAGCCCTTTGTCTGCTCTGTGCTGAGTCAGGACTAGGAACTCCTGAAGCCTAGGTTCTTGTCTTTCTAGAACCCCCATCCAGCAGAAAAATACCACCTAGGGGCAGCTCTTACCCCCTTGAACCACTACACCCCTGAGAACCACCAAGCCCTGTCCCTTCTCCCCAGGAAGTCACTTCCATCACCTCCACCCACTGCTCCCTGTTGGACCACCATCAGTCTCTTCACTGAACCCCAAGTCCCCCAACCCCTCCCTCCATGGATCCCCACAGCCTGAGGGATCACACGTGCCTGGCTTACAACCCACCATCAGTGCTTTGAAGATGTATTCATTTTAATTTTTAGCACCGTTAATAGTGATACATTCAAACGTCTTGGACAAAAGCTCTTTGGAATCCTCAGTAACTGTTCAGAGGATAAAGGGATCCTCAAAATTTGAGAACCTCTGATCTAGCTCTTGCCACAGGAAGCGCTAAGGATAATCGCCATTGGAGGGTATTACACCCATTTCACGATGAGAACAATGAGGTTCATAGGTTATACCAGCTGTGGTTCTTGGGCTACAAGCCTCAGAAACCAACCTGGCTTACCTAGGTGAGACAGGATTTACTGGGACTCTTGGGGTGGAAGAGGACGATTACACAGGCGGCATCCAAGGATGGAGAGAATGGTTTGCTTGATGGAAGCAGCTGTCTGTGGTCCTGCAGCCCAGTAGAGCAATGAGAAGGTGTCCTACACTCTCCTGGGCTAGAGGTTGGCACATAGTTGGGGTAGTGGGATTCCTCCCCCTGGAACCTGGTTCTTAAGAAGTTAGGCAACAGACTAACTTTCTGGAGCAAAAGGAAGCTTCTCCCCAGGGTCCAGAAACCTCATTTAGCTAATAGCCACTTGGAAGAATGCAGTCTCCCATAGACCACCTGATGCGAAGAGCCAACTCATTGGAAAAGACCCTGATGTTAGGAAAGATTGAAGGCAGGAGGAGAAAGGGATGACAGAGGATGAGATGGTTGGATGACTTCACCGACTCAAAGGACATGAGTTTGAGCAAACTCTGGGAGATAGTGAAGGACAGGGAAGCCTGGCATGCTGCCGTCCATAGGGTCACACAGAGTTGGACACAACTGAGCGACTGAACAACAAAAAATGTAGATCTTCCTGGGGCTCACTGGGGCAAATGTTTAAACCAACTCCTGCCCCAGAAAGATGCCCAGCCAGGGAGTGTCTGCACCTTTTCATTCTTAATGGATCTCCCTCCCCATGCAGCCCCCCTCATCCCCTGGATCTTGTGGTATTTGTGGGGGCTGTGTGTGTGCTGTCTTCCACCCAGCAGGAAGTCTTTTTCTGGATTTATTGGAGAAATTGCCTGTCAGATATGATTATTTGTTTGGAGTCCTGTAAATCAAGATCTGCTGGAGCTGGCATGTTGTCACACACAGTTTATAGGTACATGGTGGGCACAGTCCCATTAAAAGCCCGTTAAAAAATATGCTTGGGTAAAAAACAACCACCACCTTGTTTACAGTGAACTTAATCACAGAATCCTTCTTCCCTGGGGACTGTCTGTCTGCCGCCTGTAGCAGAGGAACGGTGTGACTTTGAGCTCAGTCCCCACGGCGGCCACCACCACCGACTCCTTTTCACCACCAACTTTTCAGGAGCAAGGCCCGAGGACAGCCCTCCTTCGTCCACAATTTATTTCCTCTTCGTTTAATCACAGCAGGTGAGATGGATCCAGGCTGACTAGCCCTGGGAAAACAGCCCATCTGGCTTGGCTGAAATGATGTTGCAGGCAGGGATTTGATCAGCAGAATTAAAAGGCGGAAGAAATCCATCCATCCATGAGCCTGGTGAGACATATCAATGTTAGCTGCATGGTTCTTTGGGGTTTTGCAAACTGGGAAGACCTGTTGGGTCAGGACTGAAGTCCTGCTGGCCCATCCTGCCTCTCCCCTCTGCCCTGCCTGGCCTGGGCCTCTGTCCTTCACCTGCCGGCCAAGCTTCTTGCAGGACTGGAAGGTCTGATACTCTCACCTGGTTGTGAATAGCCGACAGTGCTGACAAGAGAGGCCCTCCAGTGGATCATGTGTCCTGGGTACACGCCTATACAGGATGTTGGCACCTTCTGATTGGCCCTGTTGGCGTACATCTGCTCAAATAAGCTAACATCCTTATTTTGGCAGACTCAGCTGGCAGGGATGAGGCATCCACCTGATGATGAAAGGCTGCCCATGGGGCCCCTCCTCCGAGAACCATACAGCATACTGCATGCTTGGCTCGGCCAGGCTTTGAGAAAGGTCAGCTTCACCTCTCCCATGGCTTCTGTGGTCCTGGCTGCTGGCCTCAGCCCAACCTCAGTGCAGCCCTCAAGTCTTGCAGTTTGCAATTCAACAGAGAAGAGTGAGAGCAAGCTTTCATGCTTTCTCAGGGCAGGGGGTCAGCTATGGCATGCTTCCCCAAAGGATGGGAACAGAAATGTACTCGTGCTTTGTGAATGGGTCTACTGAGAGTTCTCAAAGATATTAAAACTTTCAAGACTCCAATATACTGTTGAAATGGTAAAAAAACCAAAAAAGACTTTACTCAAGGAACTACTGCAATAGAAGAGAAGAGACATGGACTCAGTTCAAACTACAACAAGGACAAGTGGGGATTTGAAGGTGAGGAGTGGGGTGGGGTCAGAAACTGGAAAATCACTAAGAGGAAATGTTGGGGTGAGGGGGGACTCTGGCTAAAGTGAACCAGCTCTGATGGCATGCCAGGGTTATCAGATATGGCCTAGGGGGTGATGAGGGGGAGGAACCCACTCATATCTCCAGTGATCAGATGTTGAGGCTGGGGGTTCTCTCCAACTGACTTTGCACGATTCTTGGGGCAGCTGGACTCTACAAGGGTAGTTTCTTCCAGAACACCTCATATGTGGAAAACTGCCTGGGAGTTGCACCCTCCAGGCAATCCCCTCCATGGATCATGGTCTTCCTTTCAGGGGAAAAAAAATCTCACTTGATATCAATGATTATATCATCACCTGACTTCCAGATTCAAAAGCAACTCCTTTTGCTTTTCTTACATACAAGCAACCAAGGTGAAAACTTAGTTCTTGACTGGATTCCTGGCTTTTAGACACAGCCCAGGGACAGTTCCATCCATAAGGATGTCAGGAAGGAGTTATTGTCTATGCAGCAAAAGGCAGGAATTTCAGCAACTGCTAGGTGGTCTAACGTGGAGTGAAATTCCTCTCTCCCCACCAGGATGGTACTTGAGCACTTTGAAGATGCTAATGTTTCCAGATTCAGACTCTGTGGTTTCTCAATAGCACAGATAGCACAGTAAATTTTAGTGTCAGTTGCCTATTGATTTTACAATTTCCTTGTTTCCCTTTCCCCCCTCTCTGTCTTTGATTTTATTTATTAGAGACTCAATCTCGCCAGGTATGCAAGGCTCAAGGTCTAACCACTACTGTTGGCCTGAAGTCCCAGGCCCAAACCTGGCAAGAAGGGCTTCTCTCAGGCGGCATTTGCTCACCAGCCTCCTGGGGCCAGAAGTGAAGCTGGACTTGAGGACACAAGAGGACTAAGACTCAGTTCCCCCTGGAGGAACTCACTGTCCCATTGGATGGATAAAAGGAACAGTGATTTAAACTTCGAGCCGCAACTAAAGATCCTTCAAGCTGAAACAAAGATCAAAGATCTTGGCTCGACCAAATAAATATATTTAAAAACTCACAATGAGAAAATGTTTTAGAAAAATAATAAAATAAAATATGAGCCCCTAACAAGTGTCACAAGGCAGGAGTTCTAATCTGGAGGTGCTGATTCCTGATCTCATGGTTTCTTATAGTAACGATGGGGAAGCCCCGTCTGGGTAGAGAAGGGGTAGAGATGATAAACACAGATCAGTGATGTGCCCGATGACCTTCGAGAGGTGGGCCACACTGCAGGTGGTCTTAGACCGGGTTTTCACTCGGCTGTGATTCTCCCCTCCTCTGGGGAACCCACATCCTCCAGCACATGTCTGGCTTTGCTCAAGTTTGGAAGAACATTTTCCACTAGGTATGACTTCCTTTCAAAACCAGTCATCAGCTCTCCATTTAAGCAGAGCTGGAGCAGTGGTGCTTCAATATGGTGGGAGCGGGTGGGGTCCAAACTGGCCTCAGACATGGTCTACAGAACCCTCCAACTGTGCTGGTCTGGACAGGACCCTGAATGCAGAACCCCAAGGTCCCCCCAGGGAGAGGCACACCCAGGGATTGGCAGGACCTTGGCTTCCGGAGACCCTGATGGAAAAACTATGCCCCAAAAATAACTTCCCCTGAAATAAATGAATAATTACCCCCATTCCCCTTTAATGTGACTCCATGTGGCTGCTGGCATTTCCACCTACGAATGGAGCAGTTCTGACGCCCTTGGCAGGCTCTGCTTCACTAATTCATTGATGATTCCTGGCTGCAGGCCACGCCCCTTCCGGGCAGGAGAGGAGATGTGGGCTCCCTTGCTGGTCCCCCCACCGGCCCCCTGGCAGGGGAGGCTGCCGGGAAGCCTTGGCGGTGGGTAAACCTGAGGGAGATACCCCACCTCCCTGAGACTTTAGTTTCCTCATCTGTAAAATGGAGGTGTTAATAACGGAACATAGAGTCCAATTTTAAAATGTGTCAGTTAATCTAATTACTCTCATTAGTCTAATTACACAACTTGAAACACATGCCCCAGGCTGGCTGCTGGCGAGTTCACTCTCTGATCCCTCGGAACACGGTAGGACTTGAAAGCCGTTTTCTCGTGAGTGAAACACTGCCCAGAGCGGGATGTTGCTGCTGCGTGCTGCAAACACGTTTCAGACGGAGGGGAGACACTGTCTTCAGAGGACCTTCTTCCTAGGGTCCTGAGAAGCCTAAGGGCCAGCCCACCCAGGAGAAGAGTCTAGAAGGGAGAGAGGAGAAGCACATGACTGCCCTGACCAGGGCGTCTGTAAGTGCCCAGACATCAGCTGGAGCACAGACCCGTGGCCCTGCCCGAGTCTGCGAGATTTTCTGAAGCTGGGTTTAGAGACGAAGAGGCTAATAAGAAACCATTCGCTGCACTCCAGAGCATCCTCAGTAGTCTGATGGTGGAAGCAGAAAAGAACCTTCTTTTCATACTCCACTTGAATGGATGGCTCGCGTGGACCACAGGCAGTTGCAGCATGAGATGTCTCATGATCATTTGTGAGATGGGAAGAGGTGGGAGACCCACAGCGTCTCCCCAACCCGGCTGACCCTCTGACCCAAACTTTCCCCACCAACTTGCCTAGCAGCTGGGCCTGAGGTTCCACATAGGGCCATCAAGAAGGAGCTTGGTCACCTGGGGACTTGTGAACCCCCAGGCTAGGGGACTCCTTCTTCCCCCAGGAACAATTCTGTGGTGGACATATTCTGTGGTAAGTGCATAGGGTGCACATCTCCCCCTAGCCTGATGTGGCTACTCTCATGGAAGGAGCGCTGGACTGGGGGTCCGCAGGTGTGGCTCCAGTTCTGGCTGCCCTGACCCCAGTCCCTGCCAGCAGCATGACCCCAATCTCATCTTCATCTTGGAAGAGGGGAGCTTGCTCATTCATCATCATTGTTTACAAAGACGTGTGAACACTCTGACCTGCTGTGGAGGTGAGAGCTCTGTGCAGGTGTAAGGTAGGAGGAGGACCACAACAATGCGTCTGAGGTCTGCCCAGCTCATCCTGCACTCGCTTAGCCAGGAGGCAGTGAGCAGTTATGACATGAACAGAGATTCTCTGCTGTCCTGAAATCATTTCTCTTCCACTGAGAGCCCAGAGCATCCGTCTTACCCTGTACCCCATGGATTTGAATGCTCCAAATTCAAAACCAAGTCAGATGTGTCAGTTCCCGAGCAGGACCCAGAAGACAGAACCTGTGTCTGTGATGACTTAGGTAGTGTCCTAGAGTCTTTAGGACACATACACGCACACACACACACACGCCAGGAACATGGGCAACATTTATATTCACTTAATGTTCGCAACTGATGCTGAAGCTCCAATACTTTGGCCACCTGATGTGAAGATCTGACTCATTGTAAGAGACCCTGATGCTGGAAAAAATTGAAGGTGGGAGGAGAAGGGGCCGACAGAGGATGAGATGGTCCAACGTCAAGTCCATCACTGACTTGATGGACATGAGTTTGAGAAAGCTCTGGGAGTTGGTGATGGACAGGGAAGCCTGATGTGCTGCAGTCCATGAGGTCCCAAAGGGTCAGACATAACTGAGCGACTGAACCGAACTGAATGCTCATGATAAGCCTATTGTTCTCCCATTTCTCGGATGAGAAAGCTGAGACCATTACAGACAAGTATGTAGACAGACAGATTAGATAGATAAAAATGATAAAACAAAGACTCGTGGACTTCTATAGATGTGCATGTGGAAAAACAGATCAGATAGACAGGAAGGGAGGGAGGAAGAAGGAAAAATGGGAAGCAGGAAGAAGGGCAGCTGTGTGGAAGGCAGAAACTATTTCTTCCATTCAAACAATGAGTTGGAGTTTACTCTTGTGTTTGATCTCATGTGTGTGTTTGTTTTTGTTTGTTTGATTATTACTACTGCTTCTCCTCCTTGTAGGAAATCACAAAAATAAATATTTTCTGGTGATAAAATGAAGCCAGAACCCAGCCACCTCTCTTTCCTGCTGCTGCCGGCAACTGTGCAGGATGGTGGATACTCGCGTCAGAAAGATGGGGGACGTGTGGCCTCCCACAGTCAATTAATGGCGATAATTACACCCTGTAAACAGTCTCGGATATAATTAAGGCTGGAGGCCCAGGGCTGGGTTTGCTCCTGTTGAGCCTGGCATCACAGATGTGGGGGCTGGAGGCTTGGCTCCCTCCAGGATACATCAAAGTGTCCGTCTGGACCTTGGTGAAGGGTGTGGGGGGTGGCTGCCTCTTCCTCCCCACCTCCTCCCTATTCCTCCTCCTAGGACAGAGTCCACCTTCAGAGGGGAGCCGCCATCCAGTCAGGTGCCCGGCTCAGCAGAGCTGATGCCCAGAAACAAAGCACCCAGTGACCCCCAGGCCCGTGAGTGAGCCTCACCCTGGGAGGGGGAGGTGGCCACTCCTGGGACGCCAGAAACCCACCGGGTCTGAAATTGAGCTCTGCTTTCCCCTCATCTTCCTCCCACTGAGCCACCGTACCGAGAGCTCTAAGACCCACTTCGGGGCTCAAACTCCAAACCTGGGGGTCTACCCTGAAGTCTCCCTCTCGTGTTTGACTGCAATCCTTTCATTCATCTGTTCACTTCTTCCATAAATATTCATGGGAGCCTCCTATGATCTCGCTCTGTGTCATTAACAAGAGCCATCAGTTTTACCTCCCAAATGTTCTCCGTTTTCACCCCGCCTGCCTGGAGCAAGCTGTCTCCTCCCAGGTCTCCAGGATGACCTTAGAAAACTCAAGTCTGGCCAAGTCCTTCTCTGCTTAAAACCTTCCAAGAGCCCACCATTGTCCTTGTGACCGGATAAAGTCCTGATCAGGCTGTACCACCAGGCTCCAGACATGTCCAGTTTCTTCTCTTGTGCTCTGAGCTCCAGCCAGTCTCCTCTTCGCTCAGTCTTCCTGCTGCAGAAACTTTGCACAAGCTGTTCCCTCTGCCAGGAATGCCCTCTCCCCACCTCCTTGCCTCACCTAGAAAACCCCAATGTCTTTTACTCATTTCAAACATCTTTTCTTCAAAGGGACTTCCCCTAACTTTCTGCTTGGGTCCAAACTCCTCCTTGCCAAGTACAAGGTTTTAGGATTCCATGACTTTGCCTTTTGATAGTTAAATATTTGAAATTATGTGTTTATTTATTTATTTTTTTTTGAAATTATGTGTTTAATGTGTCCTTCCCTCTTGACAATTGTTAGGTTCCATGACAGCAGGGCCTCATCTGGCTGGTTTGTTGCTGCATCTCTACCACCTGAAACAGTGCCTTGCACATAGAAAGTGAAGTGAAAGTTGCTCAGTCACATCCGACTCTTTGTGACCCCATGGACTATACAGTCCACGGAATTCTCCAGGCCAGAATACTGGAGTGGGTAGCCGTTCCTTTCCCCAGGGGATCTTCCCAACCCAGGGATCAAACCCAGGTCTCCCTCATTGCAGGAGGATTCTTTACCAGCTGAGCCACATGGGAAACCCTGCACATATTGAATGAATGAATGAAACAGTAAATGAATATACGAACAAACAGCTTTTAGTTTCTCCCTAGGATATATAGAGACAACCTGTTGCACTTTTTACTTTCTGTTTTTGACTTTTACTTTCTGTTTTGACTCACCTTGATCATTCTTTTTTTTTTTTTTTTTGGTTTGATTCTTGTCACTGGTCATTTCTGTTCTTCAAGTTCTCAAGTACTGAGAGGTTCAGGGTTGTGGGGATTAAAATATTAGTTGCTCAATCGTGCCCGACTCTTTGCAACCCCATGGACGCTAACCTGCCAGGATCCTCTGTCCATGAGATATTCCAGGCAAGAATACTGGAGTGGGTAGCCATAAGGTTCTCCAGGGCATCTTCCCGACCCAGGGATCAAACCCACGTCTCCCACATTACAGGCAGATTCTTACTGTCTGAGCCACCAGGAAAGCCCTGTGGGGGTTAAAGAAGGCTACAGATCATTTTATATTCCTCTGATCGATATGTAAAAGCCTGAAACTGGACTGGTCTGTGATGATTTGAACTCTTGGGTATTGTGAAAGAGATCTCTATCTACTCCAGGCCTTCTGTTTAAGAGGACTGGCAGCTTCCACATCTTTCCTCTTAGAACCCTGAGCCGCTGTGCAAGGAGTTCGATTACCCTCAGGCTGCCATGCTGTGAGGAAGCCCAAGCTATCTGCATGGAGAGACATGCAGAGAGAGCAAGGGAGAGATGCTTGGTCAACCTCAGCCATTGGAGTCAGCCCAGCTGACACCCCAGAGGTGAGCATCCCTGCTGAGAGTTGTCTGCCCAACCCACAGAACCCTGATATTTAATAATAAATTTCTATTTTAAGCCACAAAATTTGGGATCACTCGTTATGCAGCAAGAGACAGCTAGAACGGGGGTTCCTCAGCTTTGGGAAAGAAGACAGTACTTTCAGACATTTAAATAATGCCACACCTGCCCCCTACTCACCACATTTGCAAATCTTCCCACGAGAGAGCTTGCTCATCTAAAGTGCTCCTCTGAGTAAAAGCAAACAGATAAATAGCATATCCATGGGTTTCTGACTTTGGGGGCAAGAACATTCTTTTGGTTTTGTGTTTTGGAGAGCCTCTCCTTGTGGCCTTTTATTTTTGCAAAACAGACTCTCAGCTGGTTTTTATTACCCATGTGACTGCTGGAAAATTCTAATCTCTAATGCAAGACCTATATTTTTAAGAACATCAGTCAAGAAAAATAGGGAAAACACTATGTTCAAGAGGAATGAAGCAAGGGGGTGAGGGGGCTCTCTGAGACCAGAAAACCTGCTGTTACTTTTCAGTGCATGGTCCCAACCTGGAGCTCGCCTTCCCTGGGAGGATGCTGGATGTGAGACCAGATGGCGATGGATGTAGAATTAGTTTAATGGTCGAAAACTTGGTCTTCTCTGGCAAGTGGAGGACCCCTGTTCTGGTTGTCTGTTGCTGTGATGTGTCTCTTGGCTGAACAGAAGTGGACCCTCCTCTGAAGCTAAGCTGTGAGGGTCTTGTCTGCAGGTAGAAAAGCCCTTGGGACCCTCAGCTCACACCTTCTTCTACAGAGATGCGTTTGGCATTGCGGGTGTGCCAGCCAGCTGCACGGGGTCCTGGCATCCAATACTCCCTGGCAACTTCCACGGGGCTCCCATTGACACCTTTCTCAGATGAGTCCCTGGGAGACTGTGTTTGGGCTGCTGCATGGACAGGCAGGAACACATAAGGATCAAGGCAGATGTCACCCGGAGGAGGAGAGATTCCATCTCTCTTATCGCGTTTCCTTCAGGGGAGGGGGCCCAGCTCTTGGGTTGGTAAAAATGCTGAAGGGGAGAAGAGGGGGAGAGAGAGAGACTGAGTGGGAAGGTCTGAGTGACCCTAAAATACCGGGGGAAGGGGAAAACAAAGGGGGAGAGCAGAGGATGCAGAGTGTGGTTGGATTCCTAAACAGAACAGTTGGAGCTGGCATGGGATGAAGAAAGAGCAGAGAGACCCCTGGTCAGGGTGCCCCAAGGGAGGAGGAACCACTAGTGGGTCAAGCAAGACACTCAGAGATGACTCTGTCAGAGGAGCCGGGGAAGGGCTGGGTTCAAACATTCCAGACCCTTCAGTCTTACAAACTGCACTCCACCCAGCACCCCAGCATCTTCTCTGAACCTAATGAAGCCACGTCTTGCTCACTCTGCTTCCAAACTGCCGTGGCTTCCCAGTGTCTCAGGAAAGAAACCGCCTTCTCTTCCCCACTTCTCACTTGCCATAAACCAGCCTGTCTGTCCCAGCCCAGAGTGGGCTCTGGCTTGTCCCAGTCAGAGGGCTTTTTCTGACATCCTCTCTCGCTCCAAATGCAAAAAGCAATTCTCAAAGTGTTTGTGAATCTAAATGTAAAACAGTAAGTCTTCAAGAGGAGCTTCCCAGGTGGCGCTAGTGGTAAACAACCTGCCTGCCCATACAGGAGATGCAAGAGATGCAGGTTCAATCCCTGGGTTGGGAAGATCCCCTGGAGTAGGAAGTGGCAATTCGCTCCAGTATTCTTGCCTGGAAAATTCCATGGAGAGAGGAGCCTGGTGGACTACAGTCTATGGGGCTGCAAAGAGTTGGACATGACTGAAAGACTGAGCACAAGGCTTCAAGAGGAACATGTAAGAAAAGATCTTTAAGCCTTGGGATAGGCAAAGAACTCTGAAATAGAACATGAAAAGCATTGACCAGAAAGGAAAAAATTGTGAAACTGGACTACATTATAAGAAGTAACCATCAAAGAAACCATTAAGAGAATAATAGGCTGGCACAGAGTAGGACAAAATATTCACATTACAGATATTCAACAAAATATTTGTATGTAGAGAATAAATAAAAGAGCTCCTACAAGTGAGTAAGAAAAAACAAACAATCTGCCAGAAAGAGAGGGAAAGACTTGCAGGGCCAAAGAGAACATTCCGGCAGACAATCAACACATCGGAGGGGATTCACCTGTTCAGTCATCAGGAAATGCAAATTAAAGCCAGAATAAGATGCTGCACACAACCGCTGGAATTACTCAGACTTAAACTGAGGAAGCATCAAGTGTGGGTTAAAATGTGGAGTGACTGCAAGTTGGTGTGAGTGTAAAGGGGTTTGACTCTGGGAAATAATCTGGCATCATTTAGTTAAGTAGTAGTAGTAGCACAAGTCACTTACTTGTGTACAACTTTTTGCAACCCCATGGGCTGTAGCCCACCAGGCTCCTCTGTCCATAGAAGTCTCATAGAAAGAATACTGGAGTAGGTTGCCATTCCCTTCTCCAGGGGATCTTCCTGACCCAGGGATCAAACCTGGATCACCTGTATTACAGACGGATTCTTTATAATCCAAGCCACCAGGGAAGCCCAGCATTTACTAAACCTACTACTATTTCTACCTTAGGACCTATCAGTTTCATTCCTGGGTGTAGACCCAACAGACATAGGTACAGATGACCACAACATGTGTCCTAGGAGTTCCTAGGAGCACCATTCCAATAGCTCTCAGCTGGAGACCACCCAAATGTCCACCCCTCAAAAAAGGGAACATTATGGAGCACAGACAGACCTCTTTTTGTTACACTTCACTTTACTGAGCTTTGCAGATTCTTAATTTTTTTTTTTTTTTACAAATTATAGGTTGGTTGCAACCCTACATTGAGCAAATCTGGCAGAACCATTTTTCTAACGGCATTTGCTCACATCACACCTCTGCCTCCCCTTTTGGTAATTCTCACGATATTTCAAACTTGATCATTATTTTTATATCTGTTATAGTTATCTGTGATCAGTGATCTTTGATGTTACTATTGTTACTACAATTCACTAAGAGCTCCCACGATGATCAGCATTTTTTTTTAGCAATGAAGTATTTTAAAATTAAGGTATGTGCCTTGTTTTATTAGACACTTAGTAGACTATGGTGCAGTATAAACAGAACTTTGATAAGCACAGGGAAACCAAAATATCTGTGTGACTTGCTCTATTGCCGTCTTTGCTATAGTGTGGTGGTCTGGGACTGAACCCAGAATATCTCAGAGGCCTGCCTGTACTTCATGCAACAGCTTGGGGTTGCGGACAGAGCAGGAATAAACCACTGCTGACGCCCTGCACTGTGGACAAACCTCGTAGACTTATGTTTGAGAGAAGCCAGGTGCAGCGGAGTGTGTGTACAAAGTGGCTCCATCTACACACAGTTCAAGAAGAGATAAAGCTAATCCGTGGGGACAGATAACGGCAGGGGCTGGGATGGGGCCCAGGGGTCTGCCTGGTTCTTTTCCTTCATGTGGAGGGTGATGACATGGTTTGGTTGTTTCGTGAAGACACACTGGACTGAATGCTTATGGTTTCTGCATTTTTCCGAATGTGAGTTATATTTCTTTTGTGTGCTTAGTCGCTCAGTCGTGTCCGACTCTTTGCGACCCCATGGACTATACAGTTCATGGAATTCTCCAGGCCAGAATAGTGTAGTGGGTAGCCTTTCCCTTTTTCAGGGGATCTTTCCAACCCAGGGACTGAACCCAGGTCTCCTGCAATGCAGGTGAGTTCTTTACCAGCTGAGCCACAAGGGAAGCCCAAGAATAGTGGAGTGGGTAGCCCATTCCTTTTCCAGTGGATCTTCCCGACCCAGGAATTGAACCAGGGTCTCCTGCATTGCAGGCAGATTCTTTACCAACTGAGCTATCAGGTAAAGTTTATCTTAAAAAATACACAAAAAGAAATAAAGCAGGCTGGTACCCCCAGATACTCATTCTTCCAAGAAACATTTTATTTTCCTTGCAGTGCCTATGAGAGGGATTCACCAAGGTACTCAGCGCCCTCATTTTGAGAGTGCCGCTGACATGCTGTGTGACTTCAGGCAAGTTACTGAACGTACCTGTGCCTCAGTTTCTCCATCTGTGAAATAGGAGTGACTGTAGTGGTGGATGGTACTTGCTGCACAGGACTTCTGCCATCATCACAGCTCTTCCTGCTCTCTGAGATCATCTTTCAAATGGGGTGTCCATCTCCCCCACTGAAAAGCCAGCTTTGATGGAACAGAGGTTCTGCCAGGGATGCTGCTCTGCCACCGCAAGCATTCAGTAAACCTTGTATTAAAGTTTATCTAAAAAGTACATAAATACATAAATCCAGCGACTGAGTGGAGAGTTGGGGACCCCTGAGGCAGAGCCGCCTGAGAATCAGCTTTGAGAGAAGGAAATGGCAACCCACTCCAGTATTCTTGGCTGGAAAATCCCATGGATGGAGGAGCCTGGCAGGCTACAGTCCGTGGGGCCACAAAGAGTCGGACATGACTGAGAGACTTCACTTTCCTTTTCCTTTCCCGGTGCAAGAGCAGAGCTGATGGCAGGTCAGTGGGGCCACCTTCATCCCTCCTACTTGTCCAGCTCCTGGAAATGGCTGCAACTCAGACTCACACCTTTCAGCCAACAGCAGCCTTGGGAAGAAAGAGAGACGAAAGAGGAAAGAGGCACAATCCAGTGTTTCTCTAGCCGGGGTGGAATGTGTTTCAAGTTATGCCAGGACCACCAAAGCCCAAGGGCAGTGTTCCTTGGAACCGCTGGACCGGACGCTAAGTCTCCCGACACCTGCCTCGGCCCTGCTGAGGAGGCCTAGTTGGAGTCGCCTGGGACATGGTGGGGACAGGGCCACCGGGCTCCCACCTCTTCCAGTGAGCTCCTTTTGACAGTACGTAATAAAAAAGTCTTTTAATCTTTGTCACTGAGGGTAGGCAGAGAGGCCAAAAGTCTCCATGTTTTAAAGGGAAATTTTAATTAGTATGTAAATTCGACTGGCGGCATTAAAATGTCATTTGCTAAGTAAATGTTGCTGCACTCGGAGTTCAGGTATTTATTTGATCCTGTCCTGCCAAGGTGCCTTTGTGGGCTTCCTGAGTGTGTAATAACAGCATTTCAAAAACAAAATGAAATTCTCCCTCTGTTACAATGCACCCGGGTTATGGCTTCGCCGCCGGCGATGTGACTGGAATATTTTAAGGTAGTGGCCGCCGGCTCTGGCAGCCACGCACGTGTCCCCTCCTTCCTGCCTGTCTGAGACGGCCTCTGGGGACTGCCAAGGAGACCCTCGCATCATTGAATCAGGACCCCCAGCATCCAGCTGGCAGCGTCTGAGGTGACTACCAGCTAATTGCCAAGGGTGGGGGGAAACGTGATGAATGTCCAGCCTCTCAGATGAGGGGCGGACAGCTGAGAGGTCAGGTCACATCTCAGCCTTCAGAAAACCCATGAGGAGCCACCCACAGAGGGAAGGGTAGAAGGAAGCCACCAGGGGCCACATTCTCCTTAATTCTAAGGTAAATGATGGCTTAATGCTGGGAACCCAAAGAGCAGAAGATGACCGCCGAGTCTTTGGATTCCAGGGCCCAGACTGCACAGGAATTCCCACCTGGAGTGACCAAAGCATCCTCTGAATGCTAATTAAGCCTCTCTGAACCTTCCCCGTATCATGTGTGTGGATTCATGCATGTGCATGTGTGTGCATTCATGTTTGCAGCTCCAAGCTGCCTGCTCCAACAGTAGGAGTCCATTCAGCTCCCATCCTGTCTAGATAGCAAGAGTGCCAGCCACTGCCAGGCCAGAGCTGGCTTTGTGTATGCACATGTGTTTGCGTGTGTGTACATGTGCACGTGTGCATGTGTGTCGGGGGTAATCCTAAGGACCACTGCATTTACCAGATGTACAAACTGAGCCCAGGGATGTGACCCCATGCATCCCTCCTCTAACTGCCCTTACACCCCTTCTTGGAGGAAGATGACTTGGGGGCATTGTCAGGAGCCCAGAAGGGGCTGGGACAGAAGTCTCCACAAGTGCATTGGTTCTCATGCTGGCCCTGCCACTCATCAGCTGTGAAGCTTCTGTTCCCTGAATCCCCACCCCCAGTGTTTCTCCCAGATCCCCATCTTCTCCAGGTCAGAACGTGGCACAGAGCGGTCCAGGAGGCTGAGCCCCAAAACCAGGTCTGGGGCTTGCCTCAGGGCACCCTCTGTCATGAGGAGCAGAGAGGAGGTGAGAAAGTAGTGGGGCATGGCCAGGCAGAAATGGGTGGTTTCTGCTCAGTTTACAGGTGTTAAGTCCACACTCAGGAACTGCCTCCTCCCACCTTCTGATAAGTCATACCTGTCCAACTCACCAGAGCACTAAAAAGTTACAGTTTCCACACAGCTCTTTTCATCCCCTTATTTCACCATCACTAACGACACTGGCTGAGGGTCTGCTATCCCATCACCTCGACTGCTCACCCTCTGAACAGAGGTTTAAAGGGCAGGCTTTGGTGTCAGGAGAGCCAGGCTGGAATCTTGGTGCAGCCACTTCCTGGCTGAGTGAGGTTAATTAACCTATCTGAGCCTCAGTGGCCTTGTGGGTTGGTTGGTGATGACGGCGGAGCCTATTTCAGAGGTGCTCCTGTGAAGTACAAGGCACAGCCTGGGGTCATGTGGAGCCCGAAGGCAGGTTTGATTACTGCTGGGGTTTCCCAGGTGGCACTAGTGGTAAAGAACCACCTGCCAATGCAGGAGACATAAGAGATGCTGGTTCGATCCCTGGGTCGGGAAGGAGGGCGTGGCAACACACTCCAGTATTCTTGCCTGGGTCCCGTGGACAGAGGAGCCAGGTGGGCTATGGTTCATAGGGTTGCAGAGAGCTGGACACTAGTAAAGCGACTCGGCACGGCACGGCACGCCCAAGGGAGCTTCCAGCCCATTCTGACCATCCCTGACACGACATGCCACTGAAGAGGAATGGCTGGGCAGAGTGGGTGCTGTGTTTCCTCACTGACTTTATAGACAGAGCCCCCTCCTGGGTTCAGAGTTCTTCCCAAACCCCCCTGCCCACGTTCCAGAGTTTCCAGAGTTAATATTTCTAGAAACCTGACAAGCTGTAAATATGCAAAGATGCTTAGGTGGGCTTGGAGGGGTCTGAAATTGGGGAGGAGTTGACGTAAGGCTTTGTCTCCCGAAATGTGAGATACAGCTTTTCTTTTTCTCCTGGCTCCCCTTGAAGGGCTTTTCAGCAAAGCTGGTGGACTAGTGAGTGGGAATTTGGGAGGAATGCACCCAGGAAGCGGCCATCCACGGCAACACTCTCAAGCAATGAAGGTCTCCTCGCCTGTCCTCAGCCCCAGCTCACAGGAGAGGGAGTCACCTGGGGAGCCTTGAAACTGCCACTGCCTGGGGCCCGCTTGGTAGCAAGGCTGATTTCATAGGCAGGATGGAGGTCTGAGGATCAGTGGGTCTTAAAACTTCCCCAGTGATTCCCTTGTGGGGCCAGGCCTGAGAACCACTGGTTCCAGGCTGTGGTAGGTAGAAGGGCAAGGGAGGGATGAGTGAGTGGCAGAAGCTTCTGCAAGAGGCAAGGAGTCAGGATTTCTTGGGAGAAAATTTCCTGGACCCTAGTTATAAGATGTACTTGGATACAGTCAGATGTGGCTATGCAGCTGGGAAAATGCCAAGACACTTGCCCTCAAGGAGAGTATAGCCTAAAAGGGGAAACAAACAGGCCTGGGTATCACATAAAAAAGCAAGAAAGTTTCCAATAATGGCAAGGGCTGCAGAGACATACAGCTTTCTACCTAGAAAATGAGGATTCTAATAAAACCCCTCAAGGTCAATGTAAAGATTAAATTAAATCGTGAAGATATACACAGCATGGTAACGGGTGTATAGAAGGTGTTCAAAACTTACCGACAGCATTGGGTGAGAAGAGAATCAGCCCAGCACATGGAGGAAGGTAACGTCTCTGTATCCCGGATGTAACCATCAATTATAGAAACACCACGAAGGGTAGAGATACAGGGCCTACTTGGTCCAACAGGAGACCCTGGGATCAGTGCATTTCCCTAAATACCAGTCCTCTCCTGTTCCCCTAATGGACTTCTCAGGTAACTCAGAGGTAAAGGACCTGCCTGCTAGTGCAGGAGATGAAAGGTGCAGTTTCGATCCTTGGGTCTGGAAGATCCCCTGGAGGAGGAAATAGCAACCCACTCCAGTATTCTTGCTTGGAGAATCCCCATGGACAGAGGAGCTTGGCAGGCTACAGTCCAAGGGGTTGCAAAGAGTTGGACACGACTGATCACACACGCAGGCCTGTCTTTATACAGTTTAGGAAACTTAGGTGGGTCTCATTAGCCAGGCCACCCAAGGGCAAGCCCTCTAATTCCATCCCATTGTAAGTAAAAGGGGTAATTCCAGTTGGAGAGGAAAATCTGCCTTAAACAGAAACTGCTGGGTGGGGGCTGGGAGGAACAGAGGAGAGGATTCAGACCAGAAGGGGCCTCAGACCCTGGTTGTCTATAGGTTGTGGGGACCTGCCCAAGGGGGTTCTCCAATCCCAAAAGATGGAGTCTGGGAAAGGGTCACATAGAAGTCTGTGGAAATAGTTGTTTCCTGCAGTGTCCCCAGCCCTTGGACCAGCGCCCGCCCTGAATGCTGGGCTTACAAGTGTCTGTTTCATGAGTGTTAATAGCTCTGGTTGTTGAGCATTTATGATGTGTGGGATAGTCCATGTAATTCTGAGTATTAATTGTCTCATTGACTTTTTACAACAACCACAAGGGACAATTTTTTGTGCATATTTTATTGACAAGGAAACTGGGACAGAGCAGTGAACTTAGCCAGGCCATAGCCTGGAAGCCCTGATCTGGGAATCAAGTCCAGGGCGATGGACTGAAGAGTCTGTTCTGTCCTGTTATTTCTCAGCTGTTCTGTCACTATGTGGAATGAACAAGTGAACCACTGAATGGATGGCTGAGGTGAGGCGCACCCGGCTCAGATGTGTGGGCTGTGCCCCAGCGGGCACTGGTTTGCTGGCTGAGCTGGGACACGCACACCTTCTACAGGCCTCGGTTTCTCTTGCAGAACTTCAAGCTCTTCCTGCCTTTGATCGAATTCTCTCCTTCCCACCATCCTTTCCTAAGTGGCCCGTCCCACTCCACATTAGCCCAGGTCACTGGGGAGAGCTATTCTGTACTGAGTCACCCAGAGCAGAGACCTCAACCAAGCAGGTCCCACTCATTCCAGGCATTTTCTTACTTCCAACTGCTGTGACTCTTGGGGACAGAGAGTGTAAGGGACCAGTCCAGCACAGAAAGTGGGCCTGGGGGTCTGAGCTCCTCCCCCAAGGCTGTTTGAATCCTCAGTTCAATTTTTCTATCCAGTTCCAGGCATGACTGGTTTGCTAGGCAGCCCGGAGAGAGATATAAAGTATTCATGGTTATCAATTCATCAGCTGACAGAAATAAATTGTCCCTCTGGAATGCATTTCAAATTTCCATCCGGCAAGCCCAGGGCCAGGTAATTCCTGCTTACAGACTGGGGCTACCGCCCATCCTGGAGTATCCGGATGGGCCTGTGGGATGCACTGCTGGGGCCTTGGGGACACTGTGAATGCAGAATCCTCATCAGAGCACCTACTGTGTGCCTGGCTTGTTCCACACTTGACCTCATCTCATGTGAGTGGTGTGAGAGCCTGCAAAGTCAGAGCCTCCTGAAGGTTGGGTCTGGCAGTTGGGGTTAGAGAGATAAGTTCAGGTCTGCCCGACCCCACAGCTGTTATGCCATTAGGTCCCGTCCAAGGCACCGTTGCAATTTTTTCTGGGCTCTTCAAGCCTTGGTTTTTTCCTTTACCTTAAAGAGAATAAAGAGCTCACTTGAGTTTTATTCTAATGATATGCATTTTCTCAATATCAAAAGTGGGTATAGAAGGTCTAAGAAATTTGTGTGTGATATGTGAGACTGCTTGTATAAGAAGTGTTGCCGAGGGTTCTAAATGGACTTATCTTTCATGAACTGTATTTACTGAAAGAATCAAAGCTCATAAGGCCACACCAGGGCATTACCAACACTTCACTGGCCTGAAGATGTTTTAACTGTTGACCAAGAGAAAAGAGTCACACCCAGGCTGCCAATTCCAGAGGGATGGGCCCTAATATTCAACAAAATTTCAGTACAACAAAGTCCCCAGACAACAGCAATCTTTCCCCTAAGACTTGGCCTTGACTGGGTTGAAATGGATCTGGACTACTTTGCTAACTAAGTAGAGTGTGTTATTTTTATCATCTTTGACTAAAAAAAAAAAAAAAATGGAATAACTCATGCTGAATCCAGAGGACCCCCATAGCACATCAGTAGAAATGTTCGTGGTATTCTGTGCTATGGTAGGGAGAAAATCTTCCAAATAAAATTTATAATGACAAAAATCCAACTCTTTTTTTTAACTGCTTTATGGATGCTACATACCTGGTGAGTTCTTGTTGGAAGCAAAGAAATGCTCACCCTGCAGACACGTTGAAGTTGTGTCGTCTTGTTTGATGTGGCTCTTGACAGGGGTTGTTTGTCTGCCTTTGTGAGAAGGTTTTTGTTCCTCATCACTAGAGGGGCCCACAGTGATCTGAAGAGGATGCTGGGGTGGGATTGTCACTCCCCAGAACTGGGGACGGAGGCTAGGAGTTCCTGGGAGAGCTTTTAAACCTCCCAGTGGCCAGAATGCATCTCAGAACAACTCTGTGGGAATCTCTGGGTTTGTGTCCCAGCATTTAATGAAGTATAGTTGATTTACAATGTTGTGTTAATTTCTCAGGTACAGCAAAACTTCACAGTTACCCAGGGCCTTGTCCTGCTGTTCCATGCTTCCCAGGCCCCAGGCACAGTGGCGCTAAGAGCTTCCCAACTCACCTCATCCTCACAGCAACCCTTCTATACCCATTTCCCAGATGAGCTAACTGGGCTCAGAGAGGGTGACTAATTTGCCTCAGGACACACAGCCTCAAAGCAAGGCCACCTGATCCAAGTGAGGGAGCCCTTCACCCACAATGCACCCCCTTTCTCCCATTCAATAATTGCCAGCACACAGTGGTGAAATTGGGGAAGAATTTGGAAATCAATAAATAATGTGGATATTTAGCATTTGCAGAAGAATTTAAATGGAAACCCTGGAAGGAACACTGGTGTTTTCACCCCAAAGGGATTCTGTGAATGCTGGTGACATGGCCCTGGGAGAATAAGCTCAAGGGATCAGGGGGTTAAAGAGAAATAAATGGGTAATTTATCATTTCTCTCTCCCTCCTGCCCATCCTTCTGGCCACCACTGAACACAGGGTCTTGTCTAACACCATGATTTATTCATGTACAAATACCAACAGAGTGTCTCCAATGGGACTCGATGATTGCTGTTCTCTGCGCTCTAATAATTTCCTCATGTTGCATAACGGCTTCACTGCTTTGGATCCAGAGCCACCGCCCCGGGAGGCCTGTGGTCCTTGAGTGCTGGGTGAGCGAACACCAGGCTGGCTGGAGACTCAGCGTTGCCTGGGGCTTTCAGGAACTTCCTTTAGATAATCACCCTGCCAGACAGTGGAGAACTGCCAGACGAATTAGGAAGACCTGCCTGACGGGGCCTTTATAGATGCCTTTGAGAGGAGGAAACGTGCTCCTTTCTGAGAAGGATACCTGTCCAGGTAGGGCTAAACTGCCTCCTTATTCTCAGGGCTTCCTGCAAAGCCTCGGTGCTCTGGGGAGCCAGGACTGCCAGCTCTTGGCAGAAGAGACAAGGTTGCCTTCAAGCCAATTTGACCTTGAGGGGCGGGATGCTCAGAGCCCAGCCTCCTGGCTGGGGCTTAAGAGCAGATTATTTCCAGAGAAAAATGAGGCATCTCTTTCAGCCTCAGGCCAGAGTTGACATTTTTTTTTCTCCCTTGGACTTGTAGGTGGTAAAATAAAATCAGGTCTTTATTTATCAAGACTCATTCCTATCAGAACTGAATGCCTTGCTTGTCCTGAAAAGACAAAAGGGAAAAAGTCATGGGGGAGGCACCTGTGATAGGTGGAAGGAGTGGGGCCCAGAGAGTGCACGTCACATACCCTGGGTCATACAGGCAAGTGGTCTTCAAATGGGAGGAGTCAGTCCATGCTTCCAGAACATTTCAGCACATTCATGTTTCTACTAGAGTGGGATTTCCCATCCTTGACACTATTAGCATTTGATTCTTTGTTGTGAGGGACTGCCGTGTGGGTTACTGGGTGTTCAGCAGATTCCCTGGCCTCTGCCAACACTGGTAGCCCCACCCCAACCCCAGTGATGACAATAGTGTGCCTAGAGGACAGAGCTCTCCCTCCACGTGTCCTGTTTTAAAGAATGTGGCCTGGACCGTGAGTTCTCTTACCAGCAGTGGGAATCCTATGAACCAGGCAGGAGGACACGCCCAGGTGTGGGGTGTCCTGAAGGACCAGAGGACGTGGCAGCCTGGTCTGACCACGTCCTTCAGCTTACTCCTTCCTCCCAGTGCCCCGAGGGATGCCTATCTCACAGAGAGGGCCACGGCTACCCTCTGCCCTCAGCTGGTGACGAGTCCCAGGAAAGGCACAGGTGCTCAGGACCAGACCAGCAGATCGCCAGGGAGGCCCTCAAGTCCCAGGAAAGGCACAGGTACTCGGGTCCAGACCAGCAGACTACCAGGGAGGCCCTCAGGATCTGGTGATGAGTTCTAGGAAAAGCACAGGTGCTCAGGACCAGACCAGCACACAGTCAGAGAGGCCCTCGAGTCCCAGGAAAGGCACAGGTACTCAGGCCCAGCCTGGCAGACCTCCAGGGAGGCCTTCGGGATCTTTTCTGGCACACCTTTTTTCTCTTTCTTTTAATTATTCATGAAACAAACTCTTCCTGGGGGCCTCAGCATGGCTCCTGGCTTTTGAGGGGCCCAAGGAAGGAAGCCAAGCAGAGGCTCAGCATCTTTGTGGGAAGTGACCAAGGTGTTGGGGGCTGGGCTGCTACCTCTGCAGGAGGCGGATGGTAGGGTTGCAGCCACCCTTTCCTCTCTGTCCACATTCTCCTGTGACATCCTTCCCCCACATCCTTTTTCATCCTCTCTCCAGCTGCCCTCTCCCTGGGGCCCCCTTTTCTGGAGTAGCCCAGCACTGCCTGTCCTTACAAGAACCACGGTGCCCACAGTGGTGGCCTCAACTCACTGCCTTCCCATCCCATCTCAGGCCCCCCTCCCCACTGATGCTTTCTGAGTGGATGCCCCTGGAAACTGTCTCCCAGACCCATGAGGGTCTGCTGTTAGGGTAGCCCAGAGTAAGTGCCAGCCACGTCTATAACCACGGGGGCTGGCAAGTGTTTGCTGGCTCCACTGCCTCTGGCAGAATCATATCCAGGTTCTCCCAAACTTCCCTTTTGGGTCCTAGGCCTGTATCTCACCCTCATCTCTCATACACCACCTCTGCTCTCCTCTGACCACCTGCTCTGGGCCTCCTTCTGATCCATGAACACAGCAGAAAGGCTGTCTGCACCCCCAGGACCTTTACACATGCTGGCCCCACTGCCTGAAATCCCCCTCCCAGGTCTGCATGGGACAGCTCCTTCATGTCTTTCTTTCTGAGCCCAGGCTCACCCTGTACCTCCCCAGCCTGGCAGCCATGCTCTGCCCCATAGCCCGGCTTTCCAGCCTCAGCACTCAGAGCTCTCTGAGATCACCTTCTCTGAGCCCATATCTATTCATTTGCTGCCTCTCTTGTAGCAGCAGGTGAGCTACACAGGGGCAGGAAGCCCACCAGCTTGTTCACTGCACGATCTCCATCCAGAACAGCATGGGGATGGTATGTTCAATGGATGTTTGTAGGAGGGACAAATGGACGGATGAATGAAGGCAAAGCCAGGCCGTGGAGGAGCGGAGGAGGGGCCAGCTTTGAAAGGATGCCCTGAATTTCCCCACGTTCCCAAGATGCCGGCCAGTCGGCATCCAACATCCATAGGAGCCTGTCTTGGGCAGCTGGTCTTCATACCACAGGAGACACTGGTGAGGACTTGGAATGGCTCCCTCTCTGTCCTCTGTTGAGAAGGAGGCCCCCAGTGATGAGCAGGACACCAGCACTTGGCCGTGTTCCAAGAGAGCAGAGGGAGAGAGAAATCCAGCATCCCTGGACAGCTGAGGAGCTATGCAGTGCTTTGAAAATAGCTCTTCTAGCAGCTGCCAGCGGATTACTCTTTCTGTGCAGACTGGATGGCTTTAATAAAAAATGAGAACTTCTCCATCTGCTCTTTAAAGATAAGCCCCCGGTTCCCCAAATCGGAGAGCGACAGAGGCCCTAGGGGGCTCAAGGAGGCTGGGAAGAGCCAGGCAGGCCGGTGACAGAGCCAATTAGCTGGGACCCAGTGGCTCGCGGCTGATTGGGCCTCCTTTCTGCGGGATGGAGGTGGAGGCTGAAGGAGGTGGAGGCGAGGGAGTTGGAGGCCAAGGGAGGCAGAGGCCAAGAGATGAAGCCTGTGGTGGCCGTCTGACCCTCCCCAGGGTCATGCGCCAGCCTTCTCTCCTTCCTGCTGTCAGGACAAGGACAGATCTCCAGGAGCCTGGTAACCTTAGGATCATGACTGGGTCCCCAAGAGTGACAAGGAATCAGCCTGGTTGATGGAGACCAATGGTTAAAGAAGATCCCATGTCCCTTGAGCAGCATTAACTGCCAAGATGGGTGTGTGTGCACCCAAAAGACACTGCCAGGCGGTCCCCTATTCCTCATGTCAGAGCAGCTCTCCTAGCTCTACTATTGGAGAAGGATCAGGCAGATGCGGGTTCTGTGGGGCCTGATGCTGGTGCAACTGGCGGGGGCTTACATGAGCAAATGAATACAGGATAATGGACAGAAAGCTGTTAGAGCCTTTCCCAGGGCCTTGGAAGGGCAACCAAAGGGAGAGGCCTTGGGATTCAGGCCGTATGGGCTTCACTATAAATGTGTGTGTCAGTGAGAGAGAGAGAGAGAGAGAGAGAGAGAGAGAGAGTGTGTGTGTGTACAGAGCTGGGCTCTTCCCACCTGAGCCTTCTTTGGTTTGAAGTCCCAGGTGCAACGTGAAATAAAGAACCTTTATTAGGTGGTACTAGTGGTAAAGAACTCGCTTGCCAATGCAGGAAATGCAAGAGATGCAGATTCAATCTCTGGATCTGGAAGATCCCCTGGAAGAGGAAATGGCAATCCACTCCATTATTCTTGTCCGGGAAATTCCATGGACAGAGGAGCCCAGCCGGCTACAGTCCATGGGATCGCAAAAAGTTGGACACAGCTGAGTACAACACAGCCCATCTCCTGCTTCAGTTCCTGCTTCCAGCCCCCAGTCAAGAACTACTCTCTGCCAACCACCTCCCAGAATTTTGTGATACAGAATCAGAAGGCTAGGACTAAAAGGCAGGAGGGGAGAGGGGAAGACCTGCCCAGAGAAGCCGAGTTTGCCCACATGACAATGACAGAGATTCATTGGAAGGAAGGGAGATGGAAACTCAACAGGCAGCAAGCCTGAAAGAGCCCAGAGCTTGTAGAAGGTGAGGCTCCTCGGGCGGTTATGGTCTTGACCTGTCACGTGCCTGGTGGTAAACTGGATCCTCTGAAGTTCTCAGAGAGACACAGGTAACCAGCCAAATGCCTTTTTATTGACTGTTGGTTGTAGCAACCACGTGGTTGCTAGGGTATCAGTCAGGTAACACAGGGCCCAGATTTTAATTGGCTTATGCTTGAGTCCGGGCTTCCCAAGTGATGCTAGTGGTGAAGAACCCGCCTGCCAATGCAGGAGACAAAAGAGACACGGGTAGATCCCTGGGTCGAGAAGATCCCCTGGAGGAGGGTGTGGCAACCCACTCCAGTATTCTTACCTGGAGAATCCCATGGACAGAGGAGCCTGACAGACTACACAGTCCATGGGGTCACAAAGTGTCAGACATGACTGAAGCAACTTAGCACGCATAACGTACGCTTGAATTGAGGAAGGGATTCTCCTGCCCAGGTATGTGCATGCATCCATGTGTGCATGTGTGTATACAAGTGTGTGTGTACGTGTGCGTCTGTGTTCATGTGGGAAGTGAGGTGCCAACCTCCTGCTTGATAAGTCACAAAGCACCATCCGCATATTTTCTCTTTTATGGTGTTGAGACATGAGTCAAGCCTGGAAGTAAAAGGAAAATATTCACTGCGTGTTCTTTCTGAATCCTACTAGAACAATACCAAACGTGCCTGGATAAAAATGGTCTGACTTTGTGATGTGTAACTTGTTATTTACTATTGATTACAATCCAGACTAAAGGTAAAGTAAAATGTTAGCTTATAGAGATTGGAAAGTTACAAGGACTGTTTGTCCAGAAGAGATGGAAATGATTAATGGCTAATAGAAAAGATTATCTCAGAGTTCATAATTATTTACTTTGCCCTGTAAGATACAAGACATGAACCAGTGTTGGATCTCACTTGTATCCCGCTCTCACATCCTTTTAAATCGACTTTGCCATCTTGCTATTTCCCTCATTAACAAATATTAATATAATAACTGTGACATCTACTCACTGTGTGCCTGCCTGAAAATTATGTTTTTAATTGTTTTGAATATTATACTTTGACATTAGTCCCCTTTCTCTAGTCCCTCCGGCCGTAAACTTATTTTATACCCCACAGATTATTCCAAATGAGAAGCCCAAACTTAAAGCATATCATTGTGGAAACTTCATTGTTTCTTTTTTTTTTTCATAATCCAAACTACAGTTTCAATTGTGATTCAAATAACTCCTATGCTCCACCAGGCTCAGCCTCTGCTAGTCAAAGAAACATGGCTAAATAATCAAGAGGAAACAAAATGCAATTCAAATTCTCACTTGCATTTTCAAAGGATATTGAGGAGATCCAGGTCACAGCCCACAAGACACTCCTGAAAAATGCCTTTTGCCTCCTCCTTGGCTCTCACACCCAGCAAACTCCTTCTGAGTCCCTCATTCAGCACTGCCTGCATATTCACTCCCTGCACTACTTCTCCTGAACACACTCCTCGATGGTACATACTAGGAATGCTTTTGATTGCAATAGATAACCCAATAGGCCTTATGGTTTAAATCATAAGCATATTGTATGTTCACTTAATCAGATGCCCAGAAATACCTGGTCACAGGGCAGGTTCAGACATTCAACAGTATCATCATCTGGGTTTTTTCTATCCTTACACCCAATGAAATTTTGTCCTCATGCTTGTGGCCTCATGGTCACAAGATGGCTACCACAATTCCAAACATCATACCCTTATACACAACATGTTCAGCAGGAAGAATAAAGTAGGAACTAAAGACTTTCGACCCAAATGATTCCTTTTATTCAGGAAGAAAATTCTTTCCAAGCATAATCCAGAAGACTTTTTCCTTTCTTCTCAATGTCTGAAACTGGGTCACATGGCCACTCCTAGTTTTCAGGAAGATTTGGAGAAACGCATTTGGCAAAGTAGAAAGGAATCATCATGACTGGCTTAGACCAATCACAACTCATTCCCTGGGGTTGGAAACATCACAAGCCCATGCCTTGGAGGCAGGAGGGGAAGCAGGATGCTATTGGCTGTTGGGGAAGTGACTCACACTGTTGGTCACACTCTATTTTGAAATTGGAGAAGCAACCCTAAGACAAATAACGAACTTACATACACCAAGCAACCACAGCATCTCACATGGCACATCATTCTGGAAGAACTGCCATCCTCGGCACTCAGCTTTCTTACCTGCTGAACCACTGGTGCCTTGCAGCAGCTCAGCTCAGGTTTGCAGCCCCAGAAAGTCCTCAGCAATTTGAACAACAGATGTGGGACTCTTCCAGATGCGTCACCTCTAGCCATCCAGGTGCAACCAGGCAGGAACTAGGACAGGTCTCTACTGGACCAAGCAGCCACCACACCTGGAGCCCTCGGTCTGTACCCAGCCTCAGTTCAAGCACCACAAGTTGATCTACTTCTAAAAAATGCACCTAGTGGACACCATTGTTTTCTGTCTTATGCATGAATGTTAAAGAAGATCAAAGTTATGTGACATGGTCAAGGGCAGCTAGTAAGTAGGTAGTTGAGTTGAGATTTGGCCCAGCTCTATGACTTCAAATCTGGTTGGTTTAAAAAAAAAAATCTCCTTAATACCCTCTTCATTCTCTTAGCAGAGAAGGAGGTAGAGAGAAAGCAGACTGCTGGACCACTGGGGCTGCTGGGGCTGGACCAGGCTTTGATGTTCAGACCTTCTGGAACCTTACCCCATGGCATCTGGGGCCCATGTCTCACACCTCTATCTCCTGTAGACACTGCAGAGGCCCCAGCTCCACAAACGCTCCCTTTGTCACAAACTGTCACTTACACCTCCTGTTTTTTGAAAGTTCTGGAATCCATTCCATCACCACCTAATTCAGAGGGTTCCAAGGCATGTGGCCAGTTGGGCCATCAGAGCTGGAATGATCTCAAGAGTAGCCCTCATTTTCCAGGGCCGGCAGTGATTAAGAGCAGGATGAACCATCAATGGGATTTCAACATTAGGAAGGGAAGGAAAATGTCAAGGTCACTCTGACATTGGCCATTGAGGGACTATATTTTGAGGCAGCCCTGTCACTGTCAGGGCAGGCAAAATGCACCATGGACCTGGCTGGCCTCTGGCTCTGCCTGGAGCAGAGAGGCTGCCCTGGCCAGGCTGCATTTCCCTCGGCTCCAGCGGTCTAGGAAACAGGGCTGTGGGCCAATGAAGATGCTAGCTCTGGAGATCTGGGTTTGAAGCCCTGTACCCCCCACCCTCCCACCTTACTGACTATGCAACCTTGCACAACTCATTCCAGCACTCCAAGCTCATTTTCAGGCAATGGCAGTAGCGTGTCTCAGTGGGAAGCTGCACACTGGAAAGTATTAATATACAAGAAAAGCCCCTGTCCTGCTGCGCATGCAAGTAAAACACTGGCCTCCATGACAACTGTGCCTAAATACTTCTTGTGGCTAATCTTAGGTTCAGTAAGCCATGCAGTCAATGATCCAAAACTTTTCCTCACACTGTCCGACTTTCCTTTTAGTGCCCTGAATCCTTTAGGTACTAATGTGTGGGCTGGTGTTTGTCTCCCATCTGGGCATGATGGGTGGATCAAACCCATATTCTGGAATCCTCCAGAATTTTCCAAAGCCCTTAGGATTATCAAGGATGTTCAGGGACCTTCAAGGATTTTCCAGAACCCCCAAGAAGCTTCCAGAAGTCCCTAGGTGCTTTCAGAATCCCCTAGGCTCTTCTGGAACCACCAAGAATCTGCTAGGATCTTCCAGAACTTCTGAAAACACTCAAGTACATTCCAGAACTCCCAAGAACCTTTGAGAAGCCCCTAGAATCTTTCAGGAATGTCCAGAATCCCCAAGAATTGTTCAGAATTCTTTAGATTCTTCTAGAATATTCTATAATTTTCTAGGATGTTCCAGGACCTTATAGAATCCTCTAGGATCTTCCAGAACCCCTGACATTTGCTCTGTACCCTCCAGTCCTGGCTCATCCTATCCCTCACTGTGGCTGAGCACATAACTTGCTGACCAGTGACTGGGGGTTTTGTACAAGATGTTAATACAGGTGTTAGCATGCTGGAGAGAAATTCTCAGAAGCAGAAGTAGTCACTGCTAGTCTGGCAGTGAGGTGTCCTGTGTGACAGCCAATACATGGGCCTACTGAAGTTTAAATAATGTTTAAAATTCTGTTCTTTAGTCACATCAGCTATGTTTCCAGTGGTTGGCAGCTACACATGACAAGTGGTGTCAGATGGGGTAGATGTAAAAGTGCATTTCCATCATTGTACAAAGTTCTAATGGACAGCACTGGTCTTGAGGAGAGCCCTGGGTTTTAATTATTTTTTTCTAGATTTTATTGGTGTTTTTTATAACAAATGTAACAATTATTTGTCATAACCATGTGGAAAATACAGAAAACAGCAGAGCAGAGAGGGACCCAGCTGAGACCCTCAGCTGAATCACTGAAGGACTGAAACCTCAAGGGACATCAGTGTCCTCATGATGTGCCTGGACTCTGTCCCTCAGCCAGAGTGTCACCGAGGGGCAGAGGAATCAAGGGAGAGAAGAGCACAGTCAAAACCTTCCCCACTGTTAGATGGTCTGTGCCTGGGGCTTGGTCGTGGTGGGAAGGACTGTTAGCTGGTCAAGATCCCAGACTAAAATGGAGCCCAGATGTTGCTCAAAAGAAGGATGGGGGTGCCAGGAACCTCTCACAAAAGTGTCGGAAGAGCTGAAAAAGCCAAACACAAGGGCATGAGGGCAACACAAAGATTAGCATCTGCAGGATATCTTCACTGCCCAACTCCACTCCCTGGCCAGAGGGCCTCAGGCAGGGAGGCTGTGCCCGAGTTGAGACCATTCTGGAAGAAGCCCAGCGGAAACTGTCCAGGGGAGGAGGACCCACAGAGGAGCCTCCTCTACTGCCTGGGATGCCTTCTGGGAAGGGAAGTCCTCCTGAGGGCCTCTTCCTCCCCTCTTCCTTCCCCATCTGCTCTCCAGGCCTCCTACTGGCCCCATGAAGAGGGCAGCCAGTGAGCAAGGCAGCCTGGGAAATGTGGTCTCAGGGGAAGGGTGAGGGTGGACGTGGTGGCTGTTACTGATGTCCTGGGCCAGGGACTGAAGTGAGCCCCCACAGATCCCTCCGCTAAAGCTTTAACACCAATGTAACTGAATCTGGAGGTAATTAAGGGCTTCCTAGGTGGTGCAGTGGTAAAGAATCTGCCTGCCAATGCAAGAGATGCAAGACATATGGGTTCAATCCCTGGGTCGGGAAGATCCCATGGAGGAGGAAGTGGCAACCCATTTCAGTATTCTTGCCTGAAGAATCCCATAGACAGAGGAGCCTGGTGGGCTATAGTCTGTGGGGATGCAGAGAGTCAGACCCGAATGAGCACACACACACACACACACACACACACACACACACACAAGGTTAAATGAGGACGTAGGAGTGGCCTTTTAAGAGGAGGGGCAGGGAGAGAGAAGAGGGGAGGTGGAAAGAGACAGAAACATCTTCCATCTATCCCACTTGTAAGGCAGGAGGGCATTCTCAGTGGAGCCCACCATGTGGGCACTCAGACTGAGCTCAAATTCCTAACCTCCTGAACTGCAGGGAAATACATTTCACTATTTAGGGCCACCAGTCCATGGGATTTTGTTGCAGCAGCCTGAGCTGAGACATCCTGCAATTTGGAAATCCATCTCCACAAACTAAGAGCTAGGGAGGATCATGTCCCTCCCCCAAAAATGTCCACCCCAAGCCCCCAGAACCTGCTGTGGCAAAAGGGTCTTGACAGATGTGATGGACTTAAATCTCTTGAGATGGGAGATGACCCTGGGCTCAGGAGGTGAACCTGATATAATCACGAGGGTCCTCATAAGGGAGAAAGGGAGGTGGCAGTCAGTATCAGGTGGCGGGGGAGAGGTGATGATGGAGGCAGAGGCTGGAGGGACGCAGCTGACAGTTTTGAAGATGGAGGAAGGGGCCACAACCCAAGGAAGGCAGCAGTTTCTAGAAGCTGGAAGGGCCAGGAAACAGTCCCCTTTCAGACTTCTGACCTTCAGAACAACACGAGAATAAACTTATGCTGTTGTGAGCTGCTACCTTTGTGGTGATATACTACAACAACAAGAGCTGTTGGCACTCTGGCACAAAGTCTGTGAACCACGGAGGCAGGCAGGAAGTGGCCAAGATGACAACTTGAAGGTCCCGCATCCTGGATTTCAAGCCCTGGATCCCCCACTGACTAGCTGTGTGTCCTTGAGAAAGCCACCCACCCTCTCTGAGGCTCAGATTTTCTGTTGGGAACATGGAGGAGAGTGATCATACCTGCCTTGCCTGCTGCTGAGAGGTCAGTCTTTCTCTCCTTGATTGTCGGTCACTGCCAAGCAGAGTTCCAGGCACCAGGGAGCCTGGCATTCCAGAAACCAAGATCCTGACCACTGAGCCCACGCTCGGGCGACTTTAGTAATTGGATGTCATTTTGGCACAGTACCAGATATACAAGAGGTACTCAAGCAGTGTAGACCAAAACGTCCTCACTGAAGAAATCATAGAGGAGTCACCATCTTACAAAGTCAAAGTGAGCAGGTACAGGGTGGAACTAGACTCCAGGTTTCCAACCTCAGACCCCAAGGGAACTGAACTAGAGAACGGGCTTCTCTCGCATTCTGAGGCTGTCAAAACTTGAGGCTCTGGGGTTTGGAGTTTAGCTCACTAAAGGCTTGAGGGGCCAAGTGAGATGAAGAATAGTTTCAAGGCACTTGAAGGACTTAACATGGGTTTCCCTGGAGGCTCAGTGGTAAAGAATCTGCCTGCCAATGCAGGAGACAAGGGTTGGATCCATGCTCTGAGAAGATCCCACATGCCAGGGAGCAACCAAGTCCGTGTGCCACCATTGAGCCTGTGCTCTGGAGCCCAGGAGCCACAACGACTGAACCCACGTGCCCTAGAGCCTGTGCTCCACAACGAGAAGTCACCATAATGAGAAGCCCATGCAATGCAACTAGAGAGTAGGCCCTGCTTGCTGTAACTAGGAAAAAAAAAGCTGGTGCAGCAATGAAGACCCAGTGCAGCCAAAAATAAATAAGTTTAAAAAAAAATTTTTTTTTTTTTTTAAAAAAGGACTTAGCATGAAACCTCCCTAAAGTGCTAGCCCTGCCTGGGGGCTATGTGACAGCAAGTCCCAGGGGCCGGGCCCAGAGCCTTGTTCCCTGACACATCCTGAAGTTCCCAGGAGATGGCCTTCCTGCCTTGTCCTCCCCCACCACACAGGGGTCACAGGGTCTCAGAACTCTTGGGATATTACTGAAAAATCCCCGAGAACAAGAGCAGAATTGCTTCTCCAAGGCTCCCACGGGCTTGGCTCCTGGAGACGAGGAGGCGGGAAGCCGGGAGCCTGGGGTCCTCTCAGGATTGGGGGATGGGATTTGTGGGGGGGGAGGGGGGGCATGGGCCACCAGCCAGATTTGCTCTGTCCAGTCCAGTTTTTTAAATCAGAGTAAGTTCACACTCACTCCCAGGTTTTAGCTTCTTTTGGAAGCAGAGTGGGGTTGATATGGGATCTGGCAACACCAGGCATTCGACCCTGCTGAGGGTCCCCAGTTCACCACAATCCTAGCACCCTGGGCCTCCTCTGCCCCGTGTGTGACCTCTGGCCCTTGCTCTCGGGCTGCGGTTCTCAGTCACCGGCGTTTTGCCCTCAGCGGGTGTTTGGCAACATCTACAGACATGTTCGGGCATCATGGAAGGGCCAGAGGCTGCTCCTGGCATCTAGCGGGGCTGCCCCCACAACAGAGAGCAACCCACCCTGTGTCAAGGAGGCTACAGTGAACCTGCGGGAAGGTGGCGGATCTTGCTTTGCTTTCCCCAAAGCAGAGCTGGAGGCAAGACTTGGGTGCAAGCAGTTTTTGAAGGTGATTGCAGCAGGCAGGTGTGGAAAGGGGATCCTGGGGCAAGAGATGGGAAAAGACAGTAAACGGGGACCTCCTGAGCTAGGCCCTCGTGGACCTCTGGGGCACCTCAAGGATGTCCTCAGACCCGACCACGGATGGGGGGACAGAGAGGATGGGACGCTAACCTCTGATTCCTGCTCCTCAGTGAGGGTGGTCTCCTTGGACTGCTTGTGCCAGGGCAACATCTGCTTAAACTTGAACTGGGAGCCTGGCAGTGGGTGGGCTTAACCCCTGAGCCCCCTCCCCAGCCACATGGCTTTGCCCCCCAGGGAGCTTTCCCACCTCTGATGCACAGATCTTCTGCATGGATGGCCCAGAGTCAGAGACGGGCAGGTTCAACCTCAGCTCTGCTTTTTGTGAACCAGCGGCTCACCTTGGCTCTGCCCTGACAAATTCTAATTCAAAAGTCAACGTTTCTTTAATCTTCCGGCCAAGAAAATGTGGTGCAAAGAAAACCACCCCAGCACCGGCCTCCAGGATTGGTAGGATAGAGAGGCACGTGGCCCAGGAACTTGCCAAGATCCTAACTTACTGGCAAAATATGGCCTATGCTGGAGTTGAATTTCAGCAGATAAAGAGCATGCAGCTTCATCAAGTGTCTCTTAGACACAAATGAAGGAAACTCTGGTCAGACTCTGCCTGACTGGTGACAGGTGACTCTGGTGACTCCCATCTTTTCCAAGTCTCCTCATTCCCTCTCTTTGCAGGAAGGAGGTTGGAGACCATACTTCTCAACTCAAAGCTGCCCTCATCACTCTAATGTTGGTGATACTTCTTGCCAAGGGACCAGAAACTCATTTTTGCATCCCACCCTTGCACAGTGCTCCAGCATCCACTCCAGGGAAATAGAAGGAGGAGGCCCTGCAGTCTGCCAAGGCCGGACCGTTCTTCACTTGGAAATATCATCCCAGCCCTGCTCCCACAGCCCCCTCCTTCCTCTGCCCCACAAGGCTATTCGTGAAAGAATTAAAAATGAGTCCAGCACTAAGGCGATCTGAGTAATAAATGTGTTGGGACAACCAGACAGCCATTTGGAAAGAAGATAAAATTAATCCATTTCTCATCCCAAACACAAGAATAACTCCACATGGATCAGTGATCTACATATAAAAATGAAACTACATGGGTACTGGAAGGAAATGTGAGTGAATTTCTCTAAGCTGGGTGAAAGGGAAGACCTTCTAAACTGTCAGGAAAAAATCAGCACTGATATATAATTTAATACATACAAGTTAAAAATGGTTGCATAGTTTAAAACACCATATGCAAAGTCAAAGGACAAATGGTAATTTGGTAGAAAATATCTAACATCAGAGACAAAAAGTTAATACTGTTTAAAAGGCATAGAGCATTTAAAAATTGAAGAAAACAGACCAAAAAATACTATGGGAAAATGACAAAAAGTCTTAAACAGACAATTCACAAAAAGAGATATAAAATGGCCTTTAAACATGTGAAACATGCCAAATAAAGAAAATGCAAATGGAAACTCCACCCAGGTACCATTTCTCACCCATCAGAATGGCAAAGGTCAGAACATGACCCTAGTCTCTGTCAGAAAGACTGGGAAACAGCCACGCTCCTACATTCCTGGTGGAGATGAAACATGGTAGAATCTCAAAGGGAGAAAACTGGGCAATGACATACAAAATGATACATGTGCTTACCCTTTGAATACAAGATCTCATAGCCAGCAATTTACCCTAAAGGTGCATCTCCAATTATGTGAAAACACACATGCACATTGTTTGCAATTGCAGAATATTACAAAAAACAAAACAAAACAAAACAAACCTGAATGCCCATATGCAGGAGCAAGATTGAGTAAATGATGGCATTCCCATGAGATGGAGTACTACACAGCTATTAAAAAGCTGAGGAAGACCTCTGTAAAGGATTAGGGAGTGATTTCCAGGAGATGTTGCTGACTGTAAAGAGCAAAGTGCAGAAGAGCACATGTAGTATGATACACATGCTACCTTCTGTGTAAAAAAAAGGGTGGGGGGATAAGCCGTGTGCAGGAGGTAAACCATGAAAAGGAGAAAAGAGAAAACAGTGAACTTGATCCTTAACAGGGATGGAGTGAGGGGAGGATGGGAGAGACACAGAAGGGAGTGGTTCTCGGGGTGTGCCTTTTGGTCCAGTTTTGCCATTTGGAAGCATGTTAAGTTTTACATATTCAAAAACATAAAATCAAATCTGAAAGGATGTGTATGGGGGGCGGGGGCTTTGGGGTGGGGGCTAAGGAAGCTAAATGAACTCATTGTATTTCAAATGAACACCATAGTCACACTGAAAGGAAAGGAGAAAAAGAAACTAAAGAAAACAAGAACCAATCCCACTGACTCACAAGCAGGGTCTTGGGCGACTCTGGGGCAGGGGTTGGGAGAGAGCTGCAGACACTCCAAGCTCTTCGAATGGATGTTTCTGTGATGCTCTCAGCAGCACAAGTAGGGAATTATTTCAGATATTAAAACTGAGCATATGAATGTGTGATGTTATTTTCAGGATCCAGGGTCTCACTGGGAGAGAAGGGGCAACAAATTGAAACTGGGAGGGCAAGAAAGACCCCCAGGGTGTGGGCTGGGATTGGAGGCATGTGGGTGGACGTGGAGGTGGGAGTGCCCTGGATATGAAGGCAAGGGGAGGGTCCAGGATTCGGCCAGGGGGGCTGTCAAATTATATGCAGATGTAACAAAGTCTGCCAGCCTGACAGAGTTCCAGAGCAAGGACTGTCCACAGAGGGGTCCCAGACTGGCAACAAGCAGATCCTCATAGCACCGCCTGTCCAGCCACTGGCTGGAGGTCTTCCCCAGAGGCGCACACCTTCAGCTTGAAAGCTGAGGGGGACCTTCAGCAAGCTGACAGCTGGGGACTGCACTCTGCACAGCTGGGAATCTGAGAGGTGACCTTCCATGTCTGCACGGAGGTGTCAGGTGAAGGCATGATTTCCAAGATAAATTTGCGTGTATGTGTGTGAGTGTGCTTGCATATGTGTATATGTATACATGCAACTGTATCTATATATATCAGTTATTTCTTAGCTCTGTCTGTTAGAAAGCCTTGTCGATTCAATGGACATGGTTTTGAACAAACTCTGGGAGATAGTGAAGGACAGAGGAGCCAGGTACACTGCAGTCCATGGGGTCACCAAGAGTCTGGCACAACTTAGTGACTGAACAAGAACAACAACTAGAAAGACCCAGAAACAAAAACACCCCAGTATCTACAAGCACCCCTGGTGCCAGATCTGAGTTTCTCAAGCCATCTGCTCTGAGAGGAACAGGATCCTCAGAGAAATGGTCAGTTCCAAGACTGGGATGTGGAAGGTTCTAGATGAGCCTCAAATAGCTTATTATTCCCCAAAGTAAGGAGGTATTAAGACAAAAATGAAGAAGATGTCTTAAGAACACAGCTTGAAAAGGCTCCCCAAGGGTTAAATATGGGATAATTTGAGCACCAAAACGATTAAGAACAGTAATGAATTATAAACCATTGGGGGAAACATGGGCATTTCGGAGTCCACACCAATACTAAATAGATGAGTGAATGAATGAACGAGTGAATCAATGAATGAGTGGATCAATAAATTAGTGAATGAATGAATAAATGGGGGAGGAAGATCTCTTACTTACAAAAGAACTGCCAAGTACTGTAAGGGGACTGAGGAGTGCTGAGAGAGCTGGAGTTAGAAACATCACTTTGCAACCCTGGTTGCAAAGATAGTAGGGCCGGGGTCACCAATGGGTAATAGGGAATTCATTGAGGAGCTGGATGTTTATATGCTTTTAAGGAAAAAGCAGTGGAGAAATCAGGCAATATTCTGACCAGGTGATAAAACTAACATCCCAGCGTGGGGCACAAGGGCCCCTGATGAGCACACATATCACCATGCAGTCAACTGGCAGAATCCCTAGTGTAAAAGTGCAGGTCGCTCAGTCATGTCTGACTCTTTGTGGCCATATGGACTGTAGCCTGCCAGGTTTTCTCTGTCCATGGGATTCTCCAGGCCAGAATACTGGAGTCAATAGCCATTCCCTTCTCCAGGGGATCTTCCCCACCCAGGGATGGAACCCAGGTGTCCTGCATTGGCAGGTGGATTCTTTACCGTCTGAGCCACCAGGGAAAACGCAGAATCCCTAACACATCCCTAACCACATGGAAAACAACAGATCCATCCAAAGAGATGAACATACTGTTTGTTTGGTTTTTTTAGCAGGATGGGGGGGAGGACTGTATTTTTAAATATGTCAGTGTCGCAAAGACAAAGAAAGACTGCAGAAATGTTCCACCTTGAAGGACGCTAAAGAGACATGACAACTCAATATAAAACCCAGTTTCTGGACAGAATCCTGTCCAGTAGGAGAAAATGCTAGCAAGGCTGGCATTGGGCCAAACTGGAATATGGATGGAAAATCAGACAAAAGAATTGGACTCATGTCAACTTCCTGTATGTGGTTATATATGAGAATATTCCTTTTCTTAGGAAATACAGACTATAGTATTGAGGGGGAAAGTCCTCTTACAAGGCTCAGAAAAATCTATACAAATCAGGAGATGGATAAAAGAGGGCAGATTGAGATCAAGAGACAAGGAGGGACAGAGAGAGAGCTCAGAAATGATGAAACAAAGGGATAAAATGTGAGCCGTCAATTTCGGCCAAAGGTTATATAGGGGTTCTTTGCACAATCCTATTCTTTCAACTCTTGAGTAAAGTTTGAAATTATTTTCAAATTTTGAAAAGTCTTTAAACATGAGCCCCTTCTCTCCCTTGGACGGTATTTCACAGAGATTTACCAGTGTCCCATCGCGGGTCAGCCTCTGACCCTGGATGCCTCTTGAGTGAACAAGACGTCCCTGGGGTACCCCCAGTTGCCTCACCTCAGGGCCAAGGACAGGTGGAAGGAAGGACTCAGTGTGTTGTGAAACCAGGGGGAAGGCAGGGGTCCCTTGGCCTTGTGACCCACACATGGTCATATGACCCCCCCTTCCTCTCTTCCATCCCTGGGTAGGGAGGATGGGCCACATGTGGGCAAGCCAGCCCCCCATTTTCCTGTTCCCAAAGCTGACCCTTCCCCCTACTGTCCTCTTTGGAATCCACTTGCACTCCCACTCCCTAAACCCTTGCGCACACAAACCACATACAACCCCTCCTCTTGCTTCACACAGTGTGGTCCCTGGACCAGCAGCATCGCACCCTCTGGTAGCTACTCAGACAGGCAGAATCCTGGGTCCCACCCCATTCTGCTGAACCCAAACCTGCATTCTAACAAGAACTCCGAAGGTTTGTGTGAGTGCATTAGGATCTAAGAGGCCCTGAGCTAACTTTGTAAAAAAAATAAAAAAGGTCACATCTCGAAACAGGGGGCTAAGGAAGCAGTTTCTGTCACTGTGAGCATTACAGGGGCTGGGATTTCTCTGGGTTTGCTGGCTCTTTGGCCTTGCTGAGGGCACCCCCGGTCTCCCCTGCCAGGTGGCCAGGCTACAGACTCCAGCACCCACCATATCACATCTGTACCTCGCAGCCAAGCCTCTGTGGCCTGGGCTTCGAGAGGAGACTCAGGACTGGGGCTGGAGAGGGATCACACTCTGGCAATCCGAATCCAAGAGCTCAAAGGCACTAGTTTACCGCCAACAAAACAACCATCTGGAATTAGCAAAAAGCATCTGGAACCAAAGGGGCCTCCAGGCAATTCGAGTTGTTAATCTTGATTGACTGTCCTTTGTGATCAAGAGAAGGTCTTGTGGAAACTGGCCGTGTGGTCCTGTGCGGGGCCGAGAGGAGGGGTGCCAGGGGGCATAGGGTCTACACCAGCTCTCAGCTCTAAGACACAGCCCAGTGCAGGGTGGGGTCCTGGCTCTGCCACTCACCAATCATGGTCTGTGGGCAAGTTTCGGGATCGGGGCCTCAGTTTCCCCCATGAAGGATGGGGTGATGACAGCTCCTGTGTCTGCGAGCGCTCAGAGGGTACAGAGCACTCAGCACAGACAGAGGTGTGTGTGTGTGTGTTTGTGTGTGTGTATGTGTGTGTGTTTGTGTGTATGTGTGTGTGTTTATGTGTGTGTTTGTGTGTGCGTATGTGTGTGTGTTTATGTGTGTGTGTTTGTGTGTGTGTATGTGTGTGTGTGTTTGTGTGTGTGTGTTTGTGTGTGTGTGTGTGTGTGTGTGGTTATTTCTTCATCCTGCTTGTGGAGGGCGGGGTGGAGGAGCCGGCCCTGCATTTGTTTTCCCTGCATAGGAAGGAATGACTACCACTCCAGTATTCTTGCCCAGAAAATTCCATGGACAGAGGAGCCTGGCAGGCTAGAGTCCATGGGGTCACAAAGAGTCAAACACGACCAAGCAACTAACACACACACACATACACTCCAGCCCAGGGCCTCGATCTGGTCGTTGGACCCCCTTGCAATGTGATTCTCCTTTGTGAGACGAAGTCAGAGTGTTGATGCCTCCCCATGGGAAAACCCGTTGCTGTCCTCGTGGAGGTCAGCGCCTTCACTGTTCCTGTTTCACAGGCAAGAACGCACCTGCACAGAGGGGCTGAGACGTCTCCTGAGGTTAGACCCCACCCTCCTGCCCTTGGATACCGGGTCCAGCTCAGATCCTCAGGAGGCAGGTGACCTCTGCAATTTGGGAAGATGCAGGTTGAGAGGTGGGCAGGGGTGGAGGCCAGAGAGAGGTCTGCAACCTGCTCATGCTAAGTCACTTCAGGTGCAACCTTTGTGACCCCAGGCTCCTCTGTCCATGGGATTCTCCAGGCAAGAATACTGGAGTGGTTTGCCAAGCTCTCCTCCAGGGGATCTTCCCGACCCAGGGATCAAACCTTCCTCTCTTATGTCTCCTGCATTGGCAGGCAGATTCTTTACCACTAAGTGCCACCTACGTGCTCAGTCTCCACATACCACCCAATGATGCCCAAAATGGATGCGTACAGGTACCCGGTGCCTCCTCCACCACTTCTCAGCTTCAAGGAGAAACACGACTTCAGACAGGGGCTCTGGAAGCACCCGCAGGGCAGGGCTGAGGAAGGGGTTGTCACGGGCCCCAGGACGGCGGTCCTAGTTTGGCCGCACTGACTCTCTGTGACCGCCCCTCCATTTCCTGTTGGGGATGAGGGTCGGGTCTTGAAGAGGAAACCACGCACGGGCTTGTCTCAGCCGGAAAGATGAGACAGAAGAGCTGCCCCTCAGAGGCCAGAGAGGATGTGACAAATGCCCCCTACACACAATGTGTCGCCCCAGGACTCCTTTCCCGGCCCAGCTCCAGCTGTTGTTAAGGCCAGAGTCTGACCTCAAGGTGTCTGCTCCATAGGTTGGCCAATAACCCGTGACTTAGGCAAACACCCGGAAGAAGAGACATGAGCTGTGGCAGGGATTTGAACCAGGAACTTTCTGAGAGGACATGTGGAGTGAGTGGAGATTGAGGGGCCATGTGATGGGATGTGGGGGCACAGATGCCCAGAGGTGGCAGGAGTGGGAAGGGAGGATGCTGGGGAGGTGGGGGAAGGGAGGCATGGGGAGGGGGAGAGTCCCAGGAGGCTGAAGAGGGTCACGCCCTAACATCTTGCCCTTTAGCTGCCCTGCCCAGGGCCCTGGGTCCCCAGGAAGTCCCAACACAGCCTGCACCCTCCCTCCCTGAGCTTCTCCTGACATCTCCCATCCCAAGTCTACCCAGGGACCTTGAGGGCAGCTAGAACACTCACCCCCATCCCAAGGAGCACATTCTCCTCCCCTGCCATCCCGCAGGCCTTGGCCTGACTGCTGACCACCTGCTTCTCAGAGCTGGCTCAGAGTTGCCTCATCCATGCTCCTGAATGGATATTGTCCCAAGCAGAGCTCCCCCGCTTCTAAAGCCCACCCTGTACCCCTGCACATCCCCGATCCCAGGGATGCTGAAGGCTGAGAAGTGTGTCTCTCCGGCTTCACCTGGCACACAGTAGGAGCTGAAGAAACATAGAGGGAATGGATGACAGAGTGAAGGAGCCCTGGATGGGAATCCTGGCTCTTGTCCTGGGAGTGGGCAGCTCACTCTTCCGACATAACTGTGGAAATTCAGGAAACATAAGTGGTAATTGAATGTTGTTTGTTCCTTTGGGGTGTGGATCTCCCCAGTGTCTCTAACTCCCAGGAAAATCTTCCATGCACGCACATGTTTTGGGAGAATGACAGCTTCTGGTGGAAATACAGGAAAGGCTGAGTCCCTCACATGAGTCAGCGCCATGAAGCATGGAGAACAAGATACCATCACTCTAACTCATTCCGGGGACAAACCAGAGGTGACCATGATAGACTGATGCCCCTCCCCCAAATTTACAGACACTGAGTGGAGAGTTTGGACTTCCACTGTGTGTTGGGGGTTGGGGTGGGGGGCAGTTAGAAACCATCTTTTCTTAGGTGGCAGGGAGATCACAGCTGATATTTGAACTCTAGTTCTACACCCACCCAGAAGCCAATGGCATGAGTCTGTTGACAAAATAAAGGAATAAACAAATAGCCTGGGGGTGGCCCAGTTAGTCAGGTGACTGTTCTTTTCCTTTTTTACCTTTTTTTTTTTTTCATATTTATGGGGGGAAAAGGGGAGGAGAGACAAACCAGGATGCTGACAACCCCCTTTATACTTCCAAAGCCAGGTGTACCACTACAAGACAGGCTGGCTGGCTTTCAGAAAGACAAAGTTTTTGAAAGGCAAAGTCCAGCTCCCCTCTGTGAGCAGAGAGTCCCGCCCCCCAACAAATTGAGCAGAAGGATCTGATGGGTTGAGAGCAGGAAGTGCTTGCTAAAAAGCCTGTGTCAAGGCTGAATCCCAGAGCTTGTTTGCTTGACCCAGGACCAGCAGCTTCATGGAGAAGCGGCACTTGAAGGTCACCTTGTACTGCTCTGGACCAAGGAGGCAACCTTGGCCCAGCTGGGACCTGGGGTCTGCAACATCTCTCTGTCGGACTCCATTCTCTGGCGGTGCTCCATCTGCCCTTGGAAAAAATTAAAAGCTAGAGACCAGGAATGAAGGGGATGGAATGAATTATCCAGAGGACCAGACACTTCGGTTTAAGCCCAGGACCTCGCAGAGTCTTGCATGAAATCTAACGAGCAGTATAAACAGAGCGGCCGCCAACCTCGCCACCAGAAATATTCAATAATAAAACACAGCTGTCAGCGCTGGCTTTTCCCAAGCAGAGTTTGTCATTCTTGCCGTTAGAAATGCTGACAAAGACAAAAACTGTAAAATGAAAGCCAGTTTTCTTTTCCCCACGAAAGAGGGAGGTTTTTGTGAACTGCAGTCTAAATATTCACTTAAAAAACTAGAACGATCCATAAAAATAATTCAAGACAGAACTTCTCCTTGAAAACCCATTTTGGCCGAGGGTTCGTGAGAGACCTTGGTTGATCCTGGCTAGGATAATTGCTTTGATTTGAGAGCTGTGTCTTGATTATTAAAATACCCTCCAGCCCTTCTTCTTGGCTCGCCCCGGGGGTAATTAAGCGGGAGTCTTCTTAGCCGACTCCGGGTGATGGAGTTGACGTGGAGCTGGCAGCAGTGGCTGGCTCCTCTTGTTGGGACTTTACGACAGTAAAATCTTATAACTCTTCTGTGCAAAGAGAAAGACCCAGATGTGGGCGACAAGAAATGTCTGGAGCCACACAACTCAATCCTCTGGCTTCAAAGTTTCCCACTCCCTGGGGTCCCAAAGATGCCAGAAGGAATTTTAGTAATAAAAACAGAGCTTTTGTGGGGAGCAGGGTGCAGGGAGATAAGGCTGCCGAAAGGACATGTGTTCCATGTAATCCTGTGTTCTCCAGGTTTTTTCTCATCAGGAAGATATGTACCATCAAAGATACACATCCAAACCAGGGTGTGGGTTGTGAGGGGAGGCAGGAGATGGGAAACTGGGGTAGTGGGGAGCAAGAGAGTAAGTGAGGTGAGATGGAGGCTTTCCAGGGACTGGGGAAGATGGAGAGCTTTTTTTTTTTAACTTCTAATTTTATATTGGAGTATAGCCAATTAACAATGTTGTGATAGTTTTAGGTGGACAGCAAAGGGACTCAGCCACACGTATACATATACCCATCCTCCCCATAACTCCCCTCCCATCCAGGCTGCCACACAAAATTGAGCAGAATCCCCTGTGCTGTCCTTATAAGCTATCCATTTTAAACATAGCAGTATGTACGTGTCCAACTCAAATTCCCTAACTGTCCCTTCCCTCCAGCCCTCCCCCTGGCAACAAAAAGTTCATTGTCTAAGTCTGTGAGTCTTTTTCTGTTCTGTAAATAAATTTACGAGTATCATTTCTTTTCAGATTCCATATATAAGGGATGTTATATGATACTTCTTCTTCTCTGTCTGACATTTCACTCAGTTTGATAATCTCTAAGTCCATCCATGTTGCTGCAAATGACATTATTTCATTCTTTTTAATGGCTGAGTAATGGGAAAAGATGGAGAGTTTTGAGCTTAGGAGTTAGATACATTCAAATCTCTGAACCTAAGACCCAAAACATACAAAAAAAAAAAAAAGAAGAAGAAGAAGAAGAGCATTAGGAGCAGGGAAAAGTGATGCTGAATAGCACATGTTGGTGGTTCAATGCAGCGTGTCATAGATTTCAGCCTGGAACAACGATTGCCCAGATCTCAAAGTGGCTTCTACCTTTGGTGGCTCTTTCTGCCTGTGGTTTCTGTTTAAGGACTGATTACATTTAGCCAAGTGCTCACAGAGGCCAGACAAAAAGATGGCCCTGCCCTTGGACGCCTCTCTGAGCATGAAGCACAATGGCAGGGCAGCAAAGGGGAGAACACTGTGACTTTAAAAGAGCAATTTTTACCCTAGCAGCAGGGAAGGACTGTTATCACTTTAAAAAAAAAATTCCATATTTATTCCTGCCTTGCCTTAACACAGAAGGGCTGGATGCAATTGTAACGAGTTCACTCCAGAGCTGCAGGCTTCCGTCGGACTCCAGACAGGGATGCTGTAATCAAATGCACAGGTCTTATCTCCTTCGAATAAAGCTATCTCCAGCTGAGAAGAGGGCAGGGCAGCGACTGGCAGGAACGTGCTGCCTGGGGTTCCAGGGCTGTCAGCAGACTCACCCAGGCTGGTGTCTTGACCTCTCCTATTTTCTTGCATCTCCTTTCACTTTGATTGGAGCATCACAGACATTTGGAAAGTGCAGACACCCTCAATCTTGCCAACCAGGAGGACCCACTAGAGGACCAACTAGGTGACCCACACCCAGATCGAGCAGTGTAGACCCAACCTGCTGCTGCCACCCCACCTGGTCTCCTGGAGCCGCTCAGAGTGGCTGCCTCTTAGCCACACTTGAAAGTGAAAGTGATAGTCACTTAGTCGAGTCTGACTCTTTGTGACCCCATGGACTGTAGCCTGCCAGACTCCTTTGTCCATGGAATTCTCCAAGCAAGAATACTGGCGTGGGTTGCCATTTCCTTCTGCAGGGAATCTCTCCAACCCTGAGATCGAACCCGGGTCTCTTGCATTGCAGGGAGTTTCTTTACCATCTGAGCCACCAGGGAAGCCAGACTTTGAAAGGGTTAATCACATCAGACAGGCCTCCCCCACCCTCTTTCTACTCATCAGCTCAGAGAGCTAGGGAGGGGATCCACTGGCTAGACAGCTTCAGTTCAATCAATAAAATAGTGTTTAAAAAATGAAGTTAAGCGCACCAACTCTCCATTCCATGGGTTGGGCTTGCCCCGGGACACTGCTGGTGTTGCAGGTCCCCCAAGGTAGGCAGTGCCCAGGTTTCTTGCTATGTTGAATGAATTCAGTCTATTGAAACACAGCATCCCGGGTAGGGACTGGGAGCAAGCAATCGCTTTTCTTTTTAAGCCTTCAAAGTATGTTTTTGTCACACTGAAGGAGAAGACTGCAGAGTTCAGGATGGACTCTCCACCTCTCCTCGAGTATCCACAGCTGGCCTGGCACAGGTGTTGTCTCCATCCCTCAGCCCTTCATGAATTCCTGCGGGTCTCCCATGGAACCTACCCCATTCGAGACCCTTGAGTGCCTTTCAAGATAGCTTGACCTATGAAGTAGGAGGACGAGTGACTTCTAACTCAGTTTAGGTCCTCAAACGGGCTTCCCTGGTGTCTCTGATGGTAAAGGATTCATCTGCAATGCGGGAGACCTGGGTTCAATCCCTGAGTTGGGAAGATCCCTTGGAGGAGAGCATGACATCCCACTCCAGTATTCTTGCCTGGAGAATCCCCATGGACAGGGAAACCTGGCAGATTACAGTCCATGGGGTTGCAGAGTTGGACACAACTGAGTGACTAACCACACGGACAGGTCCTCAAACATTCACCATGAACCTACCATGTGCCAAGTAATCAAAATCAACAACAATGACCCTGTGCTGATCACCATTCTAAAGACTGTAAGGTACAGTTCCGGCGAGGCAGAAAAGGAAAGACGACCTCAACAGAAGTAGGTTACCTTTATTCAGGCAAGGAGGGGTGACAGTCGGCCTAACGACCAGGCTGAGCACCGAGAGGGATCAGGGAGGCTTCATACTTATAGGGAGGTTTGTGGAAGTGATAAGGGAAACGTCAATCAGGCGGGATATTTTGAGTATTCTTTTGTTGAGATGACATTTGTAGTTGGGCAGGGGGTGATAAGTCTTCTGGGCGGGTGTAGGGGGTGGAAGGTTTCCAGACTGGAGGTGATAAGTCCCTGATGCCTGGAGCATCAGGGTGGAACTAAAGTTATGCTTTGTTTTCTCTGAAGTTAGATGATTCAGCAAGGGGGCCTTTGAGACTGTTGTTCTCTTTTCTAGGCCCAAAATACTCCTTCAAAGACCCTTCCAGGTATCAGCTCCTTGAGTCTTTACAACACCCTAGGGTGATAAGTAGGGAGGGTTATCTGAGCAGCAGGGAAACTGAGGCACAGGAAGTAGAGTAAGTTGCCCAAAGTCACAGTGGTCATAAATCGAGGAGGTAAGATTCCAATCCCATCAGTCTAGCCTCAGGGCCGTGGCCCTGACCCTTGTGCTCCAGGGAAACGGACAAAAGCCTCAGTCCAGGTGGGAGGGAGGTCCCAACTCAGGCAGATGGAGACCTGCCAACACTTCAGACCACTGAACCTGCAGCTCTGCCTCCATCAGAAGCCTTGAAAGGAATAGACATTCCACTCACCGCCCGGGGCTGCCACACTACCAAAGGCCCTCTTCGAGTGAGCACAGCCCTAGCGCAGGAATTTTGTTCTTCCATAAAAGGAAGCTGTATTTGCAGAAGGAGCCACATTTGGCTGGTGAAATTCATCCAATCGAAAGTTGTACCCGAGTTGTTATAATTCAAACTCAGATGTCGATTTCAACTCCTATCTCACAACTATTTTGGGCCCAGGAAAGCCCACAAGTGTGTCTATTCTGAGACGACACAAAAAGATCCAGTTAGAAAAATGTTCAGAGAAACTTGGGAATTATAATTACTCCTACACCCGAGAGCATTCAGCTACTCTCATTTCATAAAGTGGCTTTGCAGAAACTGCATCTTAATGTTCTGCCCCAAAGACGGTGGGAAGTGGGGGGTGACGATACTTTTAATTGATAGAAGGCTCCCCCATTGGGAGGCTTGGAAGGGGAAAGGGCCCAGGAACTCGTGAGCAAGCAGCTGTCCCTGGGAAGGCACAAAGGGGCTCCGCGGCAGCTCGGACAGGAGAGGGCCCATCACAGGGAAGAGAAGAGCAGGGATCAGATGATGAAGAGCCAGAGGCTGGACAAGATAAAATATCAGCCTCATTCTAGAAACAACAATCTTGGCCTCCATTTAATGGCGGTTTTATGTTTCTGGCCAAGACTCTACTAAAACCCGGACAAGTATGAACTCATTTATTTATCAAAAACAGTTCCTTAAAATAGATTCATTGGGATCTCAGCAGCATTTGAGATTTCACAGTTGAAAAGTTAGAGCAGAAAGGATTGAGTCTGGAAAGTCACACAGCAGAGTAATGAATCCAGGGTTTGAACGCAAGCCCCTGACTCCTGGGTCTGCCCTCCGTCTTGTGTAATGCTCAGACCATTAGAGTGGGTCGAAGGGTGGCTCCCTGAAAGATGCGTCCACATCCTGTTCCCTGGAACCTGTGAATGTGGCCTTATTTGGAAAAGAGGTATTTGTAGATGGACTTACAGATCTTGAGATGGGAGCATACTGCATTATCCAGCTAGAACTTAAATCCAACAATAAGAGAGACACAGAGGAAAGGAGCCAGGTAAGATGGAAGCAGAGACTGGAGAGGTGAGGCCGCAAGCCAAGGAAGCCAAAGCCATCAGAAGCTGAAAGAGGCCCAGACATGGAGATTATGTCTGGGCCTCTTTCAGCTTCTGGTTCGATTCCTGGATCGGGAAGATTCCTTGGAGAAGGGATAAGCTATCCATTCCAGTGTTCTTGGACTTCCTGATGGCTCAGCTGGTAAAGAATCTGCCTGCAATGCAGGAGACCAGGGATGGATCCCTAGGTCAGGAAGATGCCCTGGAGAAAAGAACTGCTATCCATTGCAGTACTCTGGCCAGGAGAATTCCATGGACAGAAGAGCCTGGCAGGCTACAGTTCATGGGGTTGCAAAGAGTCAGACACGACTAAGCACTTTTCACACACTCACTCAGAGGCTTCAGAAGAGGCACCCCTGCTGACACCTTGATTGTGGACAAGGAAGAGATAGCTGACCGAGAAGATGGCAGGCTAGCGCCTCAAAATAACCATCTTGTCTGGCCCTGGACGCCAGGTTCTGTTATGGATCAGACATGGGGGGAGGTGAGGATACAAAGTAAAAAGACCAATTTAATTCTTGCAAAAGCCTCAAGCAGGAGGATGTGTTAGTTTTACTTTCTTACAGCCCTTCATAGATGGACAGGGTCAGGCTATCTCCCTGTAAGCCAAACAAAGGCACCCCAGCCCAAGGGTCAGGCAGAGGGGGCCAGGCAGGGCTCCCTGAGGCAAGCCATTATGTATGCCTATAATAACAAAAGTGGCAAAAGAAGAGTTAAAGTCACAGAAGCAGATCAAGTATGGATTCAAAATTAACCCTTATGGTTACATTCTGGCCCCCAGAACTGTGAGCAAATACCTCTGTGTTGTTTCAAGTTATTTAATTGGTGGTAACTTGCTACAGTGTCAGCAGGACACAGACACACCAGCTCTATAAGGTTAGGACTCAATTAGAATGAGGACACCCAGACTCAAGGGGTTAAGCGACCATAAGCACACATGGCAGGTGGCCAAACAAAGACTCAGACCCCGTCTGTCTTCACACAGCTCTCCTCATCAGCCCATGGAGCATTCCTGGGAAGCATTCTAAGGGGGATCTTGGGATCAGGGAAGAGAGAAATGTCCCGAAACAACACAGGGATCTGTGCCAGGGAGAGACTCGGTCAGCCAGGGTTCTGGAGCGCATGCTGTGGAGCATGGGTTAGACAGCGGGTTCTGGGCCACCATGGTTTGACCTGCTTGAGTGCTCCCAGTCCTGGGAACCTGAGCCAGGCTCTCCACCTTTAATACACTGTGTTTGGAAATGCTTCCTTTGTGTTGGGCTCAAACCACCTCCCAAGGATCTTCGCCACCCCCTGGGAGTTCCTCTGAGCATGTCAGAGTGATGGGACTTGTGTGGTCATGGAGATCTGCTGCCCCACAATATCTGAGCAAAGATTTTGCCCTCCAAGTGCTTGTGGTCAGCCAGGGAGTTCACTTGAAGCTATCTGACATCAAGGTGGGATTGGCAGAGGAAATCAGTTCAAGATTCCAGAAGACAAGGCTCCTCTTCTCATCTCTTGAGTCATCTTGCCCAGCACAGGGTTGCCCAGAGGAGGTGGAGGAATAACCAGGATGATGTTAATAAACAGCGATAGCTCCCGCGGTCCACTGCTGCCAATGGCCAGGTACCGCTCTGAAGCCTTTTGTTTCATCCCTATCTGACTCCCACCTTAGCTGCCATCACTATTCCCATCTTACAGAGAAGAGGAGGTGAGACTCATTCTAGCTGGGTCCCTTTTCTCATGTTATGTGGTCAGCAAATTTCCAAGCAAAGATGGGAACCTATACCATCTAAGTCCAGAGGTATGCTCCTGGTCTCTTTTTTCCCAAAATTGCCCACTTATGGATGAAGCACTTTGCACCACTGCTGTCTGCTAGACTCTGGACCATTTTCCTGGCTGTGGTAACTCTCCCAGCATCTCCTCAGGCCTGTGCCATGAGTCCCTTCAATGAATATGGGAATGGGATGGAAAAAGGGTGGGCACCAGTAGGCTACTTGGCCTGATTGGATACACATTGACTCGAATGGACTTAATCTGAGTTGACTTGGCTTGAGACAACTTCACATGAGTTAATGAGCTGAATAAAAAATCGTTTAGGACTATTTCTGGGAAACTGAAGAAATCTCTCTTTACCCCTCTGGACTGAGACTCATCCAGGTCTCTTCCCTGGGACTATGTTGGAGTCAGGAACAGGGAAAGGTGTGGGGGAGAGTGGATAGGGGGAAGAGGCTGTGGGGAAAGGGTCTCAGCAGTGACAGCTCTGGGAGCCCAGGCAGAGCCAGCCAGGACAACAGATGTTAGTGCAGGGCAAAGGCAGCCGAGTCCGTGCCAGGAGCTGGGTTTTCTATCCTGAGCCAAGCCTTGAACAGAGGCCAGTTTGGGCATAGAGAGGAGATCGGAGGTCAGGTAAATAGTGAGCTCCATGCAGCCCCAGCCATGCCCACAAGCCACAGGACACTGCCCACTCGGTGGGCACGTGTGAGGAAGAAACCGAGACCCATGGGCTTGAGCCCCCAAGGGTTTCCACTGGGGTCAGTGAGTTCCAGGGTCCATGAGGGCATTTTCCATCCAGGATTTCATCTCTGACTTTGATTCTGGAAGTTCCTTTCCCTCCTGGAGGCAATGCAGAGTCTTAGGAAGAGTGAGAGCTTTTGACATCAGACAGGCTTGAGTGAGTGACTCGGAAAGACTTGCTGTGGGCAGGCGGCTTTAGCTCTGGGCGCCTCTAGTTTCTCATCCATTAAATGGGAATAATATTATGCAGACTAGAAACTGCTCCATGGAAAGCACTGATATGACATGCAGCAGGTGCACAATTAATGCTCTACAAGTGTGGCCTGGGGAGGTGGGGTGGAGGGGAGGCATGAAGGCCAAGCTGAGACCATCCTCATCCTCCTGTGGCCACCCAGCTGCCCACATGTCGATCTCTCCCTCTGCCTTGCTTGGTGATCTGACAAGTCTCTCTGACTGTATGCACTTCACGTGCGTGATCCCGTTAAGTCCTTGCAAGAACCCTATTACCACCCCCACTCTGCTCATGAGGAAGCCAAGTTTCCGAGAACCACTCTTGGTTTGGCCAGGACTGAAATGTCACATAGGTTTGGTGATGGACAGGGTTGGTGATGGAGTTGGTGATGGACAGGGAGGCCTGGCGTGCTGCAGTTCATGGGGTCACAAAGAGTCGGACACGACTGAGCAACTGAACTGAACTGAACTGAAATGTCACCTAGGACGTGGGACTTCTGGTGCTAAAACTGAAAACCAGGCAAGCTGATCACCCTAGACGAACAACCTGCCTGTCTTCATGACCAGCCCTCCACAGGGCACAGGCAGCTGAGCTGGCTGGATCCCAGGGTGCACAGACCCAGAGCAGCATCTCCCCAGGAGTCATCCTTGATGGAGGCATGTCAGGCAGACATGGACCATCTCCTTCTTCCACCCTCCACAAACCCCGAGAGATGTTACAGGTGAGTTTGTCCAAAGAGTCATCCTCAGGCTTCCCTGGTGGTCCAGTGGTTAAAAATCTGCCTTACAACGCAAGGGCCACTGGTTCAATTCGTGGTCCGGGAAGATCCCACATGCCGTGGAACAACTAAGCCAGCGTGCCACAAGTACTGAGCCTGTGTGCTAGAGCCCAAGAGCCGCAAGTATTGAGCCCACATGCTGCACCTACTGAGGCCTGCATGCCTTAGAGCCCATGTTCTGCAACAAGAGAGAAGCTACCGCGATGAGAAGCCTGCGTACCGCAATGAAAAGTACGGCTCACTGCAACTGGAGAAAGTCCACACACAGCAATGAAGACCCATCATAACCAAAAAATAAAATAAACAAATAATAAATCTTTAAAACACAAAACAAAAAGAGTCAGCCTTAGTGTGAGTCCATCATGTTTCCCAGCATCCCCCGGAAAAGGCCTCCCCCAGCCCCATTTCACAGCATATGTTAACTGAGGACTCCCGAGGTCAAAGAGGTTCCCTTGGGGCCTAGAACCACACAGGTCTGCACCCACAGGCCCCTGGAGGTCTGGAATTGACTTTGGAAATAGTCAGAAGTATTTGTGGGAAAGAAGAACTGTCACTCAGGTTTCATCTGGAGCATAAACAATCATTTTGTAACATTCCTAAACCCAACCCAAGGCAGAGCAAACAGGGAAGTAAACATCGGTCTGCTTCAGGGGGCCTGGCTCAGGGAAAGTCACCCACCTCCAACTCCAGCCTGAGCCCAGGAGGGGAGGCGAGTGGGGGGACAGAGAGGGGTGGGCAGGCGGGCTGCGGGAACACATAAGAAGGGGCAACTTCTCAGCAGAACTGCACCCTGCAGGGTTTACAGACCCAGCGCCATGGCCTTGAGAATGAAAGTCACCAACATCTCACCACTGGCATGTTCTGGATGGATGGCAGCACTGCCAGTTTTCCCTGGGGGTGGATGGATCCCCCAGCCCACTGGGCCCCTGCCCGCCACCCTCAGACACAGTGCCTTGTTTGACTGCACCTGAAACCAAGAAATTAGAACTCTGGATGGGTCAGGAGCAGGCAGTGGGGCGACTGTGAGCAGTTGTCTGGCGCAGGATCTGGGTTCTGGGCCCCAGAAAGTGCCAATCCTGGGTGGCAAAGAGGAAACCATTGTTATCAGCAAGGGGGCTCCGAGGGGCTCAGGTTCCTCTGCAGGCGTGGGGGGTCCTGGGACAGACAGGACCTGAGGAACAAAGTCACCATGGGGAATAAAGTGGGAAGATTAGTCTCCGTCATCATCATCACCATTTGTTTTAAACAGAGCTTAGAGCACTAGGGCTTTTCAGATATTTTCACCTATATTCCCACAGTGGCTCTGGGGGCAGGGCAGTTTCCGGCCAATATTCTCAGCTTGGGGGAGACTGGGCCCCCCGTCCTGAGGTCTCATTCATTCCTAACCTGTCCATATGCTCACCTGAAAGGTGGGGGTCTGCGTCAGGTGGGACAGTCCTGGGCCAGTGAGGAGGCTGCCCTGGCGGGGGGGCCCTCCAGCCTCCTCACTGCCCCAAGCGCTTTGTCCTCATTTGGGCCCCCAGACCGCAGCTGAGGGTTGGGTTGGTGTGGACTTATTTCAGCCTTGGACTCTCAAGGAGCCCAGGGGCTGCCCTATGGAGGGATCTGAGGCTGGACCCCAAAGGCCATCCAAGTTGGGATTTCAGCAGACAGTCCCCGCTAGTCATTCTCCCAAGATGCTGAGCCACACGGGGAGGGCAGGGCTGTGTAATCACAAGTCCCACAGACCCTGGGATTTCTGGGCTTTCACCTCATTGTAGCATGGGGGCCACTCGAATAGGGATTCTCCAGGGCCTGCCTCCCTTCTGCAAGCAGTTCCTGCCATGGGTTCCCAGCACTGTTGTGTTTAAAGCAAGAGCTGAGGGTTGCCCCTACTTGGGAATGGAACTTACATGGATAATAGCATAGATAAAGGATGGAGAGAGAGAGAGAGAGATTCCATGTGTCATTGTCAAATCCCCTGGATCTAGCCATTCCTGAAGCTGGCTAATCTCTGAACATTTTTTCTCAAGCTAGTCTGAGTTGAGCTTTTGTTACTTGAAATGGAAAGAGTCCTGTGATAAACACACTCAGTTTGAGATACTGATCCTTTGCTGCTTATATTATTAGACAAACAATAAGGACATTTGAACCTGGTTCAGTGACTCCCAAAGAATAATAGAGTTGGGGCCTAGGCTGCTTACAAGTGGGGAGCACAGCTTGGTGATGAGGAGTTTCCTGCTCCTATGAGTCCTAAACTTTTTCTAGACACCCACCAGCAGCCTGATGGCTAGAAACAGCATTTGAATCCACCCCCGATGGGGCTGCATGAATATCAGCACTGGCCCTGGATGAAGGAGGAATATCAGCCCTGGATGGAGGGCACGTGTTTTCTGTAGGGTGGGGGGTAACTTTCTTTTCTGGCTCATTATAAGAGTGGCTCTGGGGGCTCACCAGACTGAATAAAGGAAAGCCAGGAGCCAGGATTAACCTGACGCCCAACACTTAACAGCTTCCACACCAGGGTGTCAGCATAACCTGGAATCTTCCAAGGGGAGAGATGCACTGGAAGAGAGGAACCCTTAGATTTAGGTGGAAGACTCTCTGGGTGCAAGCAAGCTGACCCTCCCTCCAGCTGTGACAGGTCTCAGCAGCAATTTTAGGGACAAGCCAATGCTGAGTGCACAGTAAGGTCTGCAAGTTTACAGCTGATGGAGAGACCCAGCCCAGGAGAGAATGGGGATGTCTCAGAAGGCAGCGGAGTGGTGGCAAGTGGCAGGAGGGCCTCAAGGTGAGCAAATGTGGCTGAAGAGCAGGAAATGCAAGTGTGAAGAGAGAGAGAGACGGAAACAGACAGGCAGGCAGGACAGAGGCGGAGAGTGAGGATGTGGGAACCAACGTAGGCTCCTGTTCAACTTAAGAAAGGAGGAGTCAGGGGAAATTTTCCACTTTCTTCCCCTGAAATCTCCCTTACCAGACAGGCTTCTTCACTGCTGAGAAGATAGGATTTGTTTTATTTTTTTTTTTTCTTTCATCAGCAAACTGTCAAATTACAGATGCTCAGCATGAAGAGGAAGTCAGACTCTTCAATCCCTTTGGATTTTTTCAGATAAAATTTCTTGGCTCTGTCTCTGTGTCACAGCCTCGGCAGTGAGTGGCCATGATGGGAAAATAGAAAACATCATTTGGGGTCTTTTGAGGGGTTTGATGAGTCATTCACTGCTTTTCTCCCTCCTAAAGCAAGGGCAGTTTTAGTGGATGTGGAGGTGATTTTGTTTTTATGAATCAGAAGGTAATGAGGGGAAATGGGCTGTTAAACTTTTTACTGGACTGGAACGTGCCCACTGACCCACTAGCCTATCAGGAGCATCTGGGCATCAACCCACTCCATGTTCACGGCAGGTCCTCTGGGCTCTACCCATTTCACAGATGAGCATCTGAGGCTCAGCAGCATCAGTGACCCAAGATCACATGGCTTCATGGGGTGGAACTAAAGTCCAGCCCCCAGCCAGCAGTCCAGAGTACACACCCTTCCTCACTGACCACCACCTGCTCTAATCAGTGTTGGCCACAAAGTAGGCATCACGTGTTCTGCAGCTGATGGCCCCAAGCTTTGGCTGAGAAGCTCACCCAGCGATTCCCAACAGGTACACAGGATGTGTTACTGAATGAATCCTCACCTCATACACACATACTGGACAGACGTCCTGGGAAACCACAGAGGAGGCTTTTCCAGAGATGAAACTCACCATTGACAAACGCCTCATTTGCATCCCCCCGAAAGCAGACCCTGAGACTGAGCGTGGATTCAGCCCCTGAGATAGGGCAATGACTCCAGGAGTCAGGGGTTGGGAAGGAAGGATGATAAAGCTGCAGTTTCCCAGTGACGCTAGTGGTAAAGAATCCACCTGCCAACATAAGAGATGCTAGAGACATGGGTTCAATCCCTGGTTTGGGAATATCCCCAAAGGGGATGGAGGAAATGGCAACCCATTCCAGTATTCTTACCCGGAGAATCCCATGGAGTCACAAAGAGTCGGACACGACTGTGTCTAAGCACACACACGTGAGCAGTTTCCCTCTGAGGAGCTCTGGAAAACATCCTGGAGTTGTCCTGCAGCAGGTACCAGGGTCTTCACCCACTGATTCCCACCCTCCTGGCAGAGGGCTGCCACAGGCACGTACTGGCCACCCCTTCACGTGGAGTGGGCAAGCTCTGGGGTGCAAGAAAGAGTCGGCTGGCAGCCAAACTGATAACAGAAGACAGAGGATGCAGAGGTGAGCTGGCCAGGCTGCAGGAGAACTTAGAATGGTTGAGGGAACCCAGTAGGACAGCAGTGTCTGCAACAGGAGTCAAGAGAGGACAGTGAAAGAAGTGACATTTTTGAGGGCTTACTATTTGCCAGCATCTTAGTCTGGACTGCTATAACAGAATACTACAGACTTGGCTTATGCATGCGGACGTGCTAATTTGCATCACCCGTGTCTGACTCTTTGTGACCCCATGGACTGTAGCCTGCCAGGATCCTCTGTTCATGGGATTCTCCAGGCAAGAATACTGGAGTGAGTTGTTATTTCCTCCTCCAGGGAATCTTCCCAACTCAGGGATTGAACCCACATCTCTTATGTCTCCTGCATTGGCAGGTGGGTTCTTTACCACTAGCACCACCTGGGGAGCCCAGGTGGCTTATAAACAACAGAAATTTATTTTTCACAGCTCTGCAATCTGGAAGTCTAACATCAGTGTGCTGGCGGGTTTGGTGTCTGGTCAGGGTTTCCTGGTTCATGGATGGCTGTCTTCTCACTCAGTTCTCTCATGAAGGAAGGAGAGTTGCTCCCTGGAGTCTGCTTTGCAAGGACACTAACCTCATTCCTGAAGGTGGAGCCTCATGACCTGATCACTTCCCAAAGGTCCCATCTCTGATACTGTCACACTGGGGGTTAGGAGTCTATTAATAACATATGGATTCTACTATAGACATTCAGTCTACTCTCCCCACTCCCAGTCTATAAGCACTTATATCTCCATGCTGCAAGTGAGGAAAGTGAGGCACAGAGAGGTTATTATCTCACCCAGTGTCACTGGTGGCTCAGTATTAATGTGCTTCCCAGTCCAGGAGACATGGGTTCAATACCTGGGCCAGGAAGATCCCCTGGAAAAGGAAATGGCTACCCACTCCAGTATTCTTGCCTGGAGAATCCCATGGACAGAGGAACCTGGCAAACTGCAGTCCATGGGGTCGCAAAGAGTCAGACACAACTGAGCAACCAAACATTAACAAGAACAACAGGTCACTCAGCCACTAGGCAGCAGACAAAGGTGAGGCTGGGCAGTCTGGACTCAGAGCTCATGCTCTTAAGCAGAACTGGGACTCAAGCAACTGAGCAAGGCACTCAGGTTTAAAATTTAAGGAGACACCACTCTTGGGGTTGGTCCTGTGCAGAGCTGTTGCCTGAGAGTCAGGCCTCCTTACATTTTGCACCCTAAGTGCCTCACCCTGGTCTGGGCCCTGCTCACAGCTCACACCCCGCCCATGAGATGAGCCTCCTTGCTCCTCAACCAGCAGCACGTCCTTCACAACCTGAGCTGTTCTGAGACTGACCGAAGGTCGTATGTCCCGACACGCAGAACGGGTAATTGAGACAATCATGCAGATTGCTTACGCAAGAAATAATTTGTCCCTTTGATCTGAATTTTTCAAGAGGCTTTAAGTAACTGAGCATAAAATACATCACAACTTTATTTTTAAATGTATTCAGAGGACTTCTAGATCTCCGTCTAAGGTGTAGAGTTGAGAACTCTTCGTTCTCATCCTCACAAGAAAAGTGTGTAACAAACTGAAAATCAACATTTCTTCTTACATTCTTCAGAGAACTGAAGTCCCGGGGCAGACTGCTGCCCCAGAAACTTAGGAGACAGGCAGGCAGATACAGAGTTCCAGCTTATGGGAACAAGAAGCTGCTGGAGCCATTAATGGGCCGAAACACGTAAGCAGAAAATGACTAATGGCTAGAGGCTGAATGTGGACTAGCTTGAGATGAAAAACTCTGGGATGTCCCATTTCAAGAAGCATCCCATTCTTTGAGTTTTTCCCTTCAGAAGCCCCACTTGTGTTTCTAGCAGGAAGAAAGGGGAGCAACTATTTTGAAATATGCCCCCAAACTTCTGTTCTCCTTAGCAAAGGTCTGCACTCAAGGGTAAATAATTTACCAGAGCCTTCACACCTAGGGCAAGCTCAGCTGGATACCTGGAGTCCCATCTGGCCTTTCATCTCACTTTAACGGAGAGGAGAAAAGACTAACAAACCCATCTGAAGGCCACAGCCCAGGGGCTCTGGCCCACTGAACAGACTGGAGATGTCTGCGACGTTACTATACTAGCTCCAGTGTAAAAACAGGAGGTTACAACTGAGAAAAAAAGGACACAGATTCAGTTTAAGAAGGAATTCCCAAAGAAACCTAGAGGCAACAGGAGGGACGGAAACTTGCACGTGAGAGGAATTCAAAGCCTTTAAAAAAATAGTAATAATTTATGTGTTTTAATTGGAGGCTAACTACTTTACAATATTGTAGCAGTTTTTGCCACACACTGACATGAATCAGCCATGGGTGTACATGTGTCCCTCATCCTTAACCCTTCCCCATCTCCCTCCCCTTCCCATCCCTTTGGGTCGTCCCAGTGTACCGGCTTTGAGTGCACTGTTTCATGCATCAAACTTAGACTGGTGATCTATTTCATATATGGTAATATACATTTTTCTTTCTTTTTTTTTTTCACATTTTTCAATGCTGTTCTCTCAAGTCATCCCACTCTTGCCTTCTCCCACAGAGTTCAAAAGTCTGTTCTTTATATCTGTGTCTCTTTTGCTGTCTCTCATAGACAGTCATCATTACCATCTTTCTAAATTCCATCTATATGCATTAATATACTGTATTGGTGTTTTTCTTTCTGTTTTTACCTATGGTTACAACAAACATGAAACACAGCCCAGTTCTGAGCCAGACTGACCTAGCTCCTTACACTAAATCCTGTTTGCCTCAGCTCCTGTTACTCAATGCAACATGTCCAAATTTCCACAAAAAGTCCTCCGTCCATGGGATTCTCCAGGCAAGAATACTGGAGTAGGTTGCCATTTCCTTCTCCAGGGGATCTTCCCGACCTAGGGATCAAACCCAGGTCTCCCGCATTGCAGGCAGACGCTTTAACCTCTGAGCCAGTGGGGAAGCCCCAACAAGGCATACTACAAGGCAAGAAAAAACACTGTCTGAGAAGACAAAGCAGGCATTAGAATCCGACTAACAACAGAGATATCAGAATTATCAGATCAGGAACTTAAAATAACTATGATTAATATGCTAATAACTTCTCCGATGGCTCATCGGGTAAGATGCAGGAGACACAGGAGACTAGGTTCAATCCATGGGTCAGGAAAATGCCCTGGAGAAAGAAATGGCAACCCACTCCAGTATTCTTGCCTGGAAAATTCCATGGACAGAGGAGCCTGACAGGCTATAGTCCACAGGGTCGCAAAAAATCAGACATGACTGAGTGACTAAGCATGCACAGACAGTATGCTAAGTGCTCCAATGGAAGAAGTGGACAGCATGCTAGAACAGACAGATTCAAGATCACCATGTTCAAGGTAACACCTCTCATA